>NC_134688.1:26169512-26492012 GCF_050947455.1 Rhinoderma darwinii
TTCAGAAGTAATGCATATTTATTAATCTATAGCGCTTAGGTGACACTAGCCTTCACGGAGTGCTGTCGTCATTTTTGGATATTGTATTGTTTGCAGTCTTAGGCTTCCTTGCACTTGTATACATCTTTTGTTTCATTTTGTTGGAATGTGCTGATCAAACTTTGTTCCCTCTTATGTATTGCATATATGTGGGGTTGACTGCCTCCATTTTTGATCTTGCACTCCTCCCATTCTGGCCTGGGAGATTTTTAATAGTTTAATGCGGGTTCCTACCATCACTGGACATATGTAGGCTTAGTCCCAGTTGGGTGTATGTGCAGCGTAGGTTCCCACCTCAGAGGTCGCCTTGTCGTGGCAGGTGGGCTCACACAATTTGATCAAAATGTGCGCTAAGAACCTCCCTATTGTAAATAGATTTAGCAGTAATGCATATTTATTTATCTATAGCATTTAGGTGACATTAGTGTTCGCAGTGTGCTCTCGCCATTTTAGGATATTCTATCTATCTCACGTATTATCTATCTAATATTATCTATCTTTCATATTATCTATCTTTCTCATATCTATCAATCGAAAAATAGGCAGCACTACGTAGAATTCTATGGAGTGCTGCCTATTTTTTGATCGCTCTATATGTATATACATCATTACATACATTGATCGCTCATATATGTATATTTGACTTTGGTCATTTCCCTAGGGCTTGCACCCAAACACAGGCTGTGCTGCTGGACTTTTGTATTTCTATCTATCTATCTATCTATCTATCTATCTATCTATCTATCTATCTATCTATCTATCTATCTATCTATCTATCTATCTATCTTGTACCTATTTATCTAATAAATAGGGATGAATATTTCAACAGGACACTGCAATTAAGGTTCCTACGGTCCTCGGAAAAATAAATAGTCTTCTTTAACCCCTTCCCGCTCCTTGACGTACTATTACGTCATGGCAGCTGTATCGTTCGCGCTCCATGCCGTAATAGTACGTCTCGGGAGTAACGGCCGTTTCGGCCGTCCTCCCGACACATACAGGAGCTGTGACGCTGCTGTCTTGTTCAGCAGCTGTCACAGCTCCTACAGCGGGGACCGATCGCTGTGTCCCCGCTGATTAACCCCTTAAAAGCAGCGTTCTATAGAGATCGCGGCTTTTTAGGGGTTAAGCTGCCATCGCCGGCCTGCTACGCGATAGCGGCCGGCGATGGTGACTATGGCAACCGGACACCAAACAATGGCGTCCGGCTATGCCATAGACGGAAGCCTAGTGGGTCCTGACAACGTCAGGACTCACTATGCTTGCTGTCAGTGAGTAGCTGACAGTTCTAATACACTGCACTACGCATGTAGTGCAGTGTATTAGAATAGCGATCAGGGCCTCCTGCCCTCATGTCCCCTAGTGGGACAAAGTAATAAAGTAAAAAAAAAGTTAAAAAAAGATGTGTAAAAATAAGAAAATAAAAGATTTAAAAGTATTAAAAGTAAAAATCCCCCTTTTTCCCTTATCAGTCCTTTATTATTAATAAAAATATATAAACAAACAAATAAACTGTACATAATTGGTATCGCCGCGTCCGTAACGGCCTGAACTACAAAATTATTTCATTATTTATCCCGCACGGTGAACGCCGTAAAATAAAATAATAATAAACCGAACCACAATCACAATTCTTTGGTCACTTCACCTCCCAAAAAATTGAATAAAAAGAGATCAAAAAGTCGCATGTACCGAAAAATGGTACTGATCGAAACTACAGTTCGTTACGCAAAAAATAAGTCCTCGCACGGCTTTATTGATGGAAAAATAAAAAAGTTCTGGCTCTTAGAATAAGGTAACACAAAAAGTGAATGATTGTTTACAAAACGTATTTTATTGTGCAAACGCCATAAGACATAAAAAAAAAAACTATAAACATCTGGTATCGACGTAATCGTATCGCCCCGCAGAATAAAGTGAATATGTCATTTATAGCGCACGGTGAACGCTGTAAAAAAAAAACGAAAAAAAAAACAATCGTACAATTGCTGTTTTTTAGTCACCACGCCACCTAAAAATAGAATAAAAACTGATCAAAAAGCTGCATGCACCCCAAGAAAACTACAATGGATTCCTCAAGGGGTCTAGTTTCCAAATTGGGGTCACTTTTGGGGGGTTCCCAATGTTTTGGCACCACAAGACCTCTTCAAACCGGACATGGTGCCTAATAAAAAAGAGGCTTCAAAATCCACTAAGTGCTCCTTTGCTTCGGAGGCCGGCGCTTCAGTCCATTACCGCACTAGGGCCACATGTGGGATATTTCTCAAAACTGCAGAATCTGGGCAATAAATATTAAGTTGCGTTTCTCTGATAAATCCTTTTGTGTTATAAAAAAAATGGTATAAAGAGGATTTTCTGACAAAAAAAAAATGTAAATTTCACCTACGTTGCTCTAAATTTTGGTGAAACACCTAAAGGGTTCATAAACTTTCTAAATGCTGTTGTGAATACTTTGAGGGGTCTAGTTTCTAAAATGGGGTATTTGATAGGGGTTTCTAATATATGGGCCCCTCAAAGCAACTTCAGAACTGAACTGGAACCTAAAAAAATAAATAAATGAGGCAATACTTCGCTTCTTACATTATACTGATAATGAGCCGTGCCCACCCCGAGATGACCCCAGTTTTGACCGTTTGTATAAACGGAGACCCCTATTAGACCGTTCCAGTGCCCGGTTTTCCCAAGCATACACCCCCGAGAAGTGTATTTCTAATGATGAGTCCCTGGTACATTTTAAAGGGAGGGTTCAATTCCGCCAGTACCTGCCGGGTAAGAGGGCAAGGTATGGCGTGAAGATGTATAAGCTGTGAGAGTGCATCCGGGTATACCTACAGGTTTAGGATATATGAAGGAAAGGCCACCCCCAAACCAGACTGCATCCTGGACTACAATAGGTACATGGGAGGGATGGACTTGTAAGATCAAGCCCTGAAGCCCTACAGCGCCATGCGGTGTGGTATAAGAAGCTGGCCGGGCACATCATACAGATGGCATTGTACAATGCGTACATGCTACGTCGATGTGCAGGCCAGACGGGAACTTTCCTGGAATTTCAAGAGGTGATTATCAAGAACCTAATCTTTAGGGACCAAGAAGGGGGGGCACCCAGTACTTCTGGAAGCGAGCCCACACGCATCGTACCAGGGCAACACTTTCCAGGAGAAGTTCCCCAAACTGGCAAGAAGGGAAAAAGTCAAAAGAGGTGCAAAGTCTGCTATAAGAGGGCGATAATGGATGACACAATATATCAATGTGACACGTGTCCCGAATAACCAGAGCTCTGTATGAAAGTGTTTTAAAATTTATCATACATCCCTTGGTTTATAATTTACCCCAATTTTACTTACCCTGATGCACTCCACACAGCTTATCCCCCCTCGTCTTTCCCCTCTGGGCCCTGCTGTGTGTCCAGGCAGCTGATAACAGCCACATGTAGGGTATTGCCATACCCGGGAGAACCCACATTACAGTTTATGGGGTGTAGGTCTCCGGTCAAAATGCTCACTACACCTCTAGATGAATGCCTTAAGGGTGTAGTTTTTAAAACGGGGTCACTTCTTGCGGGTTTCAACTGTACTGGTACCTCAGGGGCTTCTGCATACATACTTCGCACTAGAAAATCCCCAGTAGGCCAAATGGTGGTCCTTTCCTTCTGAGCCCTCCCATGGGCCCAAACGGCAGTTTATCACAACAAATGGGGTATTGCGGCACTCAGAACAAATTGCGCAACAGAATGGGGTATTTTGTTTCTTGTGAAAATAAGAAATTTTCAGCCAAAACTACATATTATTTGAAAAAAATAATTTTGTTTTCATTCCCAGCCCAATTCAAATAAGTTCTGTGAAAAAACTATGGGGTCAAAATGGTCACAACACCCATAAATGAATTCCTTGAGGGGTGTAGTTTCCAAAATGGGGTCATTTGTGGTGGGTTTCTATTGCTTTGATACCTCTGGGGCTCTGCAAATGCGACATGGCACCCGAAAACCAATACAGCAAAATCTGTACTCCAAAGAACACACAGCGCTCCTTTCCTTCTGAGCCCTCCCATGGGCCCAAACGTCAGTTTATCACCACAAATGGGGTATTGCCGCACTCAGGACAAATTGGGCAACAAAATGGAGTATTTTATTTCTTGTGAAAATAAGAATTTTAGAGCTAAAATGACATATTATTGGAAAAAATATATATTTTTTTAAATTCCCAGCCCAATTCAAATAAGTTCTGTGAAGAAACTATGGAGTCTAAATGGTCACATTACCCATAAATGAATTCCTTGAGGGGTGTAGTTTCCAAAATGGGGTCACTTCTGGTGGGTTTCCATTGCTTTGATACCTCTGGGGCTCTGCAAATGCGACATGGCACCCGAAAACCAAACCAGCAAAATCTGTACTCCAAAGAACACACAGCGCTCCTTCCCTTCTGAGGCCTCCCATGGGCCCAAACGGCAGTTTATTGCCACAAATGGGGTATTGATGCACTCAGGAGAAATTGGGCAACAAAATGGAGTATTTTGTTCCCTGTGAAAATAAGAAATTTTCGTAAAAAATTACATCTTATTGGAAAAAATGTCATTTTTTTAATGTCACAGCCCAATTGAAATAGGTGCTGTGAAAAAACTGTGTGGTCAAAATGCTAACAACAACCATAAATGAATTCCTTGAGGGGTGTAGTTTCCAAAATGGGGTCACTTTTGGTGGGTTTCCATTGCTTTGATACCTCTGAGGCTCTGCAAATGCGACATGGCACCCGAAAACCTATAGCGCTCCTTTCCTTCTGAGCCCTCCCATGGGCCCAAACGGCAGTTTATCACCACAAATGGGGTATTGCCACACTAAGGACAAATTGGGCAACAAAATGGGGTATTTTGTTCCCTGTGAAAATAAGAAATTTTGATCACAAATGACATGTTATTGGAAAAAATGACATTTTTTTCATTTCAGAGCCCAATTCAAATACGTGCTGTGAAAAAACTGTGCGGTCAAAATGGTAACAACAACCCTAAATGAATTCCTTGAGGGGTGTAGTTTCCAAAATGGGGTCACTATTGGGGGATTCCTACTGTTTTGACACCTCAACACCTCTTCAAACCTGGCATGCTGCCTAAAATATATTCTAATAAAAAAGAGGACTCAAAATGCACTAGGTGCTTCTTTGCTTCTAGGGCTTGTGTTTTAGTCCACGAGCGCAGTAGGGCCACATGTGGGACATTTCTCAAAACTGCAGAATCTGGACAATACATATTTAGTAGTGTTTCTCTGGTAAAACCTTCTGTGTTACAGAAAAAAAAAATGAATAAAATTGAAATTCAGCAAGAAAAATGAAATTTGCAAATTTCACCTCCACTTTGCTTTAATTCCTGTGAAATGCCTGAAGGGTTAAAAAACTTTCTAACTGCTGTTTTGAATACTTTGAGGGGTCTAGTTTTTAAAATGGGGTGTTTTATCAGGGTTTCTAATACATAGGCCCCAAAAAGCCACTTCAGAACTCAAGAGGTACCTTAAAAAAAAGGCTTTTGAAATTTTCTTAAAAATATGAGAAATTGCTGTTTATGTTCTAAGCCTTGTAACGTCCAAGAAAAATAAAAGAATGTTCAAAAAACGATGCCAATCTAAAGTAGACATATGGGAAATGTGAACTAGTAACTATTTTGGGTGGTATAACCGTCTGTTTTACAAGCAGATGCATTTAAATTCTGAAAAATGCAATTTTTTCAAAATTTTCTCTACATTTTGCAATTTTTCACCAATAAACACTGAATATATCGACCACATTTTACCACGAACATGAAGCCCAATGTGTCACGAGAAAACAATCTCAGAATCGCTTGGGTAGGTTTAAGCATTCCGACGTTATTACCACATAAAGTGAAATATGTCAGATTTGAAAAATGGGCTCTGAGCCTTAAGGCCAAAACTAGGCTGCGTCCTTAAGGGGTTAAAGCCGCAAGTCATAACTCAAACAGACTAATTAAGTCGAGAGGCTGGGTGGAAGGTGAGAAGTTATCTCTGCCACAGCTCCATACTTTTTTCAATTTCATTTAGTCTAATATCTTGTGCTGTGATACAGAAAAACAGTTCATTAAAGTGACAATCCTAGAAGTTGATAGGGGAGATAAAAAAATATCTCCGGGGAAAACAAATAATCTTATGGGATGACGCAGAAACAGAATACGAGACATAAATGAAAGTGCAATGCACAGGGACATGTGACGGGGTCAAAATAATTCACGCTAATAAGATTATTAATAGTAGAGAATGATATAGAGAAATTAAGAAGAGTATGGAGCTGGAGGGCTTGAATGGAAAGCTGTTTTGCCAATCTTTCAATAACTCAGAGACATGTCTGTAGATAATGTTGGTAAGGATACATGATCTGGGTCCCCCACTGATCACTAGAACTAATGGGCCCCTGGTGTCATGCTCCTTCATCTCCAAGGTTATATAGATGGCCGTAGGAATGATTGGGACTGCAATTTTCCTGCCACGTTCATAGACCTCTAAGGCTCAAGACTTAGAAGAATCACAAATAAAAATAATGGATGTCCATGTTGTCCACAGATTTTCCTGTGATTACGCGAAGATCCAGCTGTCAAGGGCAGCAATGACTCTAAGGCTCTGTTCCCATTGCGTTGGAGCCCTATTTTCAACGTAGACATTGGAAAACCTCCCGGCACAAACACCAAACGTATCCATAGGGCTCCATTTACCCGATGGATGTCAAAAGTGTGCATTTTTTGGCTTCCACTGCACCAGAAACCCTTTTTTCAACTTATGGAAAATTGTAGTTCACTATACTTCTCTAAACAGATGCATCACGCAAAACAAAGTATACCGCACAGTATAAACAGTGGCATATATGTCGCAGCCTTTCATCGGAGGTATAGATCAGAAAATCCTCCTTATGTATACGTTCAATGAAAGGAAAAGCATAGGGAACAGAATCTAAGGTTGTAAATTAGATCGCAAGAGACCCAAAATTATTTATTAAAGACAACCCCTCTAAAGCCTGAGTCCAATTAGAAACCCAAAAATAGGGCGTCACTGCAGAAAGCCAAATATTCCCCTCTCCCTTGAGTCACAATTACTGGGATATCTGAAAACTGATATCTGGGGTGTTCTTATACTTGAGATTTGCGCTAGAAAACCTAGTACCTGCCTGCTTCGTGGATGTAAACCTGTGGAAACCGGTGGTTTTCTGTCTAATACTAACAGTACAACCACTCTACAAAGTAAAAAGAAATCTAATTACTGTGCCCATGTGAATAGGAGTGGAAAAACGACTGGAACACATAGCCGCAGCACTGCTCTAATGGCGAAGATCAGAGAAACCTCTCATCTCCGTCGTTTAACCTTTTGAATGCTGCAAATTCCGGCGACACGATCAAGTCCTATAGCTTGTATTTGAAGACAGCCTAGTGGCAATTAAAGTACCCCAGAGCTGTCTGACCATATTCCCTATTGTTCGAACATAGTTAAGTATGCCCTTTCCAAATGAAAAATTACAAAAATATACACAAAAAATGTCACGTACGTAAAGTACAACTTTACCTGCACAAAAACATAGCTTCATACAGCTACATCGAATAAAAAATAAAAGTTATGACCGCCGTAATGCATAGAGGAAAAAAATCTAAAAATGTTTCTAGTCCTCAAGGCCAAAATTGTTGCAGGCCTCAAGGGGTTTACTGTAAACACACGTGAATTTGTGAGTGCAGTTAGGGTTTTTAGAGAAAGTGGGTCAAACAAGCAAAAAAAAGTTCCAGATAGAGTTCCAAAAGCAGAGAGTAAGGGGAATCCCTTGACGATAAGATGATCACAGAGTGTTCCCCTGCTGGGACCCCACAGAGATCAGCTGTAATCTGTGGGGAAATCTGGCAGTAAGTGTTTCATTTGCCCGCAGCGCCCCCATGAGGGAAATTAAGAATTACACAGTGCCCATTCATATGAATAGGTTGTCTGTGTAATACAGGTGTCATGTTGGGTGCGTGGACCCACTGGACCGTACCGCCTTGACGGTATAGCAGTTGTCCAACAGGGTACAAGTCAAAGTCAATAGTTCGGATAGGTGTACCTGTTGTAACTTCTGACAGTAGCGAAGACAGGCTCGGATGAGACCTTGGCAGCAGCCAGACACCAGGCGTGGTGTAACCAGGAAGGTGTAGTATACAGCACAACATGACTCCAACTCTAAACGGCACTAGAACCAGGATAGCAAGGGACACAGGATACAGGTAGCAGGAACAGGAACACTGGGAACTGGGAAATACTAAAGGGACCACTTGCAGAGACTAACATAGGTAAATTACAACAATGCAGGAAGGGGCAGGGCCCTTTTTATAGTCCAGGGTGCTACGGGACACAGCAGAGAGAAGCGGAAGTGAGCGCTGGCGTCTCCTGAGGAGGAGATGCAGGCCAGCACTCACTGATCCATGGCTGAGGCCCTCAGGAGGTGAGTAAACTTGACGATCGGCGGCCATGGTTGTTACAGTATCCCCCCTCTTACGCCCTCTCCTCTTGGGACCAGAGCAAGAGAGAAACTTCTTCATGAGAATAGGGGCATACAGGTTCTCCTCTGGCTCCCAGGACCTCTCTTCAGGACCAAACTCCCTCCAATCCACCAAATAAAAACGTCTTCCTCCCACTCTCTTGGTGTCTTGGATCTCCTTAACCTCAAATGTATCCGATGAACCGCTGGGAGCAACTGCAGGACTAGGAATCTTGGTGTAGCGGTTCAGGACCACAGGCTTCAGAAGGAAGACATGGAAGGAGTTGGGGATCTTGAGGGTAGGAGGCAGCCGAAGCTTGTAGGAGACAGGGTTGATCTGTTGCAAGATCTTGAAGGGTCTGACGAACCTGGGAGCAAACTTGTATGATGGCACGCTCAGCCGGATATTTCTGGAGGACAGCCAGACCTTGGTACCTGGAAGAAACTGGGGAGGTTCTCTTCTCCTTGTGTCTGCCTTACGTTTCATGTGGTCGACCGCCAGCAGAATGGAGGATCGGGTCTGCTGCCAGATCTGCAGGAAGTCCCTAAATGCAGAATCAGCTGAGGGCACTTCGAACATAACGGATACCCTGAGAGGAATTCGTGGCTGTTGGCCGTAGACAATGAAGAACGGTGTAGTTCTTGTGGACTCGCTAGTATAGTTATTGTACGAGAACTCGGCCCAAGGAAGAAGCTGCACACAGTTGGAGATGAAGTGTCGTAGGTAGTCCTCAATGATCTGATTGATCCTCTGGACTTGACCATTGGACTGTGGATGGTAGGCTGAGGAAAAGTCCAACTTTACATTGAGGAGTTTACAGAGGGCTCTCCAGAACCTTGAGGTGAACTGAACCCCCCAATCAAACATGATATGCCGAGGTAAGCCGTGCAGGCGGAAGATGTGTTGGATAAAGAGGTTGGCCAGTCGAGAAGCAGAAGGTAGACCGGTCAGCGGAACGAAGTGAGCCATCTTCAAAAATCGGTCCACCACCACCCAGACCTTACTGCATCCCGCAGAGGGAGGCAGATCTGTAACAAAGTCCATTGATATATGCTGCCAGGGAGCATCGGGCACAGGCAGCGGCTGGAGCAGGCCAGCAGGTTTGGAGTTAGCAACCTGGTTAACTGCGCACACCAAGCAGGATGAAACAAAGTCCATGATGTCCTTGGGCAGCGTTGGCCACCATAAATGACGGGCAATGAGGTCTCGGGTCTTACGGGTACCCGCACGACCTGCCAGTCTGGAGCTGTGTTCCCAGCTGAAGATTCTCCCTCTGTCTGTCAGGTGCACAAAAGTCCTCCCCGGAGGAATGTCTCTAATTTGCAGGGGGTTGACAGAGACAATGCAAGACGGATCAATAATATTTTGTGGAGACTCCATAGTGTCCTCTGTCTCGAACGATCTGGATAAGGCATCGGCCCTCACATTCATGTCGGCCAGACGGTAGTGGAGCTCAAACTGGAACCGACCAAATAACAGCGACCACCTGGCCTGACGAGGGTTCAGCAATGGGGCCATCTGGAGATAGGTGTGATTCTGATGGTCAGTGAATATCACGATGGGATGAACTGCGCCCTCTAGTAGATGTCTCCACTCCTCCAGGGCCAATTTGATGGCCGGTAACTCCCGATCCCCAATCGAGTAGTTGCGTTCTGCGGAAGAGAAAATAGTTTAGAGAAATAGCCACATACCACTGCCTTGCCCTTGGAACCTCTCTGAAACAGGAGTGCACCAGCACCAACAGAGGAGGCGTCCACCTCCAACGAAAACTGTCGAGATACATCTGGATGATGGAGGATAGAGGCTGACGTGAAGGAACTCTTCAGACTATTAAATGCGCATTCCGCTTCTGGAGTCCACACTTTGGCGTTCATGCCTTTTTTTTGGTGAGAGTCCAGGAGTTGTCAGTGAGAAGTTTGGAATGAACTGTCTGTAGAAATTGGCAAATCCCCAAAAACGCTTTATGGACCTTAAGCCTTGAGGACGTGGCCATTCCAGGACTGCCTTTACCTTCTCTGGATCTATCTTTTTTTTTTTTATCAAATCTGTTTTTATTAGTATAAAAGTACAAATTACAATACAAAACTGACACTACAGTTACCTGTGTCATACAAAAAACATTGAATTATTGTCATTCAGTTGGACTTATTTAACATGTGCTAGCTGAAAGGAAAAGGTAAATAAAAAGAGGAAAGAAAAAGTACATTTCCAATGTGAGCAGTGACATCCACTTGTATCTAACACATGGCTAAACATGAATTTCTAAGAAACATCAACGATGTGTTTCGATTTACTCAATGTATTAACACCTTTCACCAATCTTTAGTGATAAATCCATACGACTGCAGTAATTTCGATTAAGACCACATAACATGTGATTTTTGGGTAACATGAGGTAAGACAAAATGGAACGGTGGGGAAGGGTAATACAAGGGGATAGTTATGGGTAAGGATGTGAATAGGATTACAGCAATACCTCACAATAAAAAATCAGAAACTTAGAAAATTGTTCTCATTAGATCATCTCTATGTTGCAACCAAGGAGACCATATTTTCACAAACTTCTCATAAGTATCTTCCACTCTGTTAGAAAGTTCTTCCATGCGACATATCTGACTAACTTTGTCTATCCATTGACTTACGGAAGGAGTAGTAGGTTGTAGCCAGTACAAAGGAATTAACATTTTTGCTGCCGCTAACAGATGCGTATGTAAGTACTTTTTGGACATAGTCATAGAATTTGAAGGGAGTCCCAACGCTATGTTCTCTAACGACAGAACTACATCTGTATTACATATCAAGTTAATGTTCCTTTCTATTTGTGACCAAAAGGGTCTAACCTGAAGGCAAGTCCACCAGATATGTGACAAAGAACCCTCCTGTGACTTACATCTCCAGCATAGAGCATTTGGGGCAAAACCCATACGATAAAGATTTTGCGGAGTTTTGTACCATCTGGTGAGCAATTTATAATGGTTCTCCTGTAGTTTTACACACCTAGAGAATCCATGTGAGTTGCCCATTACCATATTCCTCTCCTGATCCGACAGCCGCAGTCCGAGCTCCGCTTCCCACGACGCTATGAAGGATGGCAAATCCCTCCCTTCCATTGCTGAAAGTTGGTGATAGATCTTAGACATTTTATGTTTATTCCCTCTATGAGTAGCTAGAAGCTTCTCAAACCATGTGAGCTCTCTAGTTGTCTTGTAATCTTTTAAAAATTTAGTACATGCTATTTGTATGTGATGGATCTGAAGAAAATTAAGCTTCAAAGCCTCACCATGCATCATAGACTGGATCTCCTCTGCTGTAGGTACTCTATTGTCTAACATAAAGTCTCTAATCTGAATTCCTGCAAAACATTTCCATAGGTCTGAGCTATATCCGCTCCCCAATTTAATAAGTTTAGGTAATGCCGCTACTGGAAGTATTGGTGACGGTTGAGGTAACACCTTCTCTGTCAAGCCCACCTTAGCCCAGACCGCTAAAGTGCCTTTCATTAAAGGATTTCTCATAGCTCCTATGTCTTGTTGGCTCGGCACCCAAAGAACTCCTAATGGATTATCTAATCCGCCTACTGCGTCCCTAGATAGCCCTCCCTGCTCCTCCGACTCTGCTGCCAAATCTAACCATCTTTGTAGATGTATAGCTTTGTAGTAACCCTCTATATCTGGAAGTCCCATTCCTCCTTGACGTTTGCTCCTTGTGAGATTGCGGTATGATATCCTCGGCCTTCTTTGTTTCCACAAATATTTTGAGATCATTTGTTGTACTGTCCTGAAGAAAGTTCTTGGTGAGAGAATTGGAACCATATTCATAATGTAAAGCACCACAGGTAGGATATAGGTCTGTAGCAGATTCCTTCTGCCCATCCACGATATGTATGGAATATTATAGGCAGAAAGAAGTTCTTTTATCTTCCGAAGGAGCGGTTGATAATTTAATTTGTATAGTGCATTTAGATCTGCGGGTAGTTGAATACCTAAGTATTTCACAGATTCCGAGGGCCATTGGAATTCAGAAGCTGAAGCCAATCCCTTCACCTGTCTCTGCGGTAGGGTTACATTAAGAATTTCCGACTTAGTATAGTTTACCTTGAAATTAGACACCATTCCATAGCTGTGAAAGGTTTCTAAAATAACTGGGATAGCGCTCTCTGGATTTGTGATGGTAAGTAGCATATCATCAGCAAATGCGTGAACCAAGTGTATTTTTGAGTTTATATTTAAGCCTTCAATTCGTGTATCCTGCCTCAAGGCCTGCAAGAGAGTCTCCAGAGTCAGAATGAATAAAGACGGTGAGAGGGGGCATCCCTGTCTTGTGCCATTCCCAATTGAGAAGGAGGGAGACAAAACCCCATTCACCCGTATCTTCGCCGATGGCTTGCTATATAGCGTAAGGATCGCTTTGATAAATGGTTCTGGGAATCCAAATTTAGCTAACGTAGCTGTCATAAAGTCCCATGCCACTCTATCAAATGCCTTCTCTGCATCTGTACCTATGAGCACCAGGGATGTTTTTGAATCATGCGCTTTCTGTATGCAATTCATCAGGCGAATGGAGTTATGTCTACCCTCCCTCCCTGGCACAAAACCTTTCTGATCCAAATGCACTAAAGTATTTAGGAACTTTCTTACTCGCGTGGAGAGTAATTTAGCCCATATTTTAAGGTCCAGGTTTAAAAGAGATATAGGCCTATAACTAGAACATAAGAGGGGATCTTTTCCTTCCTTAGGCAGTATCGTGATATACGCTTCAAGTGACTGTGCCGTTAATTTATTTCCTCTTAGCAACTCATTATAAGCTTTGACCAAAGGAGGTAATAATATATCTTTAAATTTTTTATAATATTTGATAGTTAGCCCGTCTGGCCCTGGGCTCTTCCCTGAGGGAAATGAATATAACACTTTTGACACCTCCGCCAAAGTAACCGGGGTCATAAGTTCCTCCGCATCTGCAGCCGAGATTGTAGGTAATGTTAATGGCCTCAAAAAATCTTCAATCTGCATAGATCTGGAGATATCTGAGTTCAAGGAAGGGACCGGGATATTGTATAAACTCGAGTAGTATTCACTAAAAACTCCTGCAATGTCCTCAGTATTCGTGTATGTATTTCCTTCTGATGTTTTAATCCTATGAATAAAGGCCTTTTCTTTTTTCTTTTTGATCAGTGCCGTCATTAACTTTCCCCCCTTATCCCCGTGCGCGTATAACTTCTGGTGATAGTGCACCATATTAGCTGCCAGCTTTTTGTTCAAGGAATCTTTTAAATTATTCCGAAGAATTTGCAATTCCGATTGTAGCTTTTTGGTTGGGGTATTTTTGTGTATCTTTTCCGTCTCTGCAATTTGCGATAGCAACAATAATATTCCTTTCTCCCTCTCTCTCTTTACTTTAGTTCCTAGTGAGATTAATATGCCCCTGATATATGTCTTATGCGCTTCCCATACTATAGTGCCCGACACGTCGTCTGTGGTATTGATTTCAAAGTATGTTTGTAATGACTCGGTCAATGTCTTGGACAAATCCGGTAAATCCAATAGGGCTTCATTTAGCCTCCATGTCCACTCTCTAGGAGACAGCTCAGCTACCTTCAACGTAATAAATGTTGGTGCATGATCTGAGACCGTAATTTGTCCAATACTGGCCGACTCCAGTGATGGTATAAAATGTGCATGTATAAGCAGGTAATCCAGTCTCTGATGGGAACGGTGAGGGTGAGAAAAAAAAGTATAATCTTTTTGTGTAGTATGCAGAATTCTCCATGAGTCATGTAAGTTAAATTCTTGTAACTTATTTAAAAGCTTCCGTCTACCAATCTGTGGAATGGTTGACTTTTGTGTTGAAGAGTCTAGCTCTGGATTAATAGTTAAATTTAGATCTCCCCCAATAATAATAGGGCCTTCTGCAAAAGCTCTCAATTCTTCCAAAGTGTGAAGTAACCATGGAACCTGAGATTTGTTGGGAACATACACATTCGCTAAGGTGCATGTGAGTGCCCCTAATTTACCTTTGATAAATAAAGCTCTGCCATCCTTCGCATCATGCCTCGCCAGGAGTACAAACGGTAGGTCTCTATGTAGCGCTATGGAGACTCCTCGAACTGCAGAGCCCGAACTGCAGCTATGGAACCACGAAGAAAAATAGTTAGTAGGTAATTTAGGTATTTTTTCAGCCTTAAAATGTGTTTCCTGTATAAAGGCTACTGATACTTGCTCCCTTTTTAACAGCGTTATTATCTGGTTCCTTTTCTGAGGCGAGTTCAGCCCATTTGTGTTGTAAGTCGCTAGCTTTATTGTCGCCATTTTTGTAGAGTATGTATTAAGCTATTCATTTTGCTAAGGTATTGTTTGGCATGTATTTGGGTAGATAAAAACAATCGACAGGGTAGGAGCAGGACAAGAGGAAAGAGGGGGAGGAAAACATACAACAAAACAGACATACAAACAAGCAATAAGTGTCCAGGCACTATGTAACTTCCGCTCATATATGACCAACTGGGCTGCATATACAAAACACCACCTAATAGGTGTAGTAGAAATCCCACTACCCACCTACTTCTATCACCATAGCATCGTTGCATACGGAGATAGGGGAGGGAAAAATTCCTGAGCCGAGGCCAGGCTCAGATCCATAGTTTATTCTCACTTTAGGAGAGATCAAATAGTAAAAAATAACATATTATCTGTAACAATAGCATTGGAAGGAAATAACCTTCCCTTACAGGCACTTATCATAGAATGTCTGTCTTATGTGAATAACTGCCGGTCACTACCCACATTACTTCTGAGATGATATATTGACCATTAACATACTTGGCCCTTTTGTCCAAGTAGTATTATCTCAGAACATACGTACTAAACCACATACCTAACTATATTCCATTAGCTGGAGTTGCATATCGTACGTATCAGGTGGCCTAGCTGCTTCAAGTTGTTATTCTGGGTAGCTCCTTATCATAGTACATATATAGAGGTCTACATATCCTCTTCACCCATCTAGTACCGTAAAACATGTAGGCCTCTATCCACATAGCCAAAAACCTCAAATTATCATATTATCTATTAGTCACAATAATGTACCCTATAAAACATTCCAAACAGTAGAATTTTAAGATTAGCAGTTAGAGACATCAATAATTGAAACAAAAACAGCATAGCTCACGAACAAGACTGGACAGTTCAAGGTACATCCTCCTCCATGACTTCTGCCCTTTGCTTCTTTCCGCGTGGCGTTCTGTGTTTGGAGTACACAGACCAAGGTTCCATCTTTGGCAGATCTGGTAGCGTGATGTCGGTCTGAGCTGGTAACCAGTTCTGTATCGGAATCGGGCGTATACCCAATCTTTCCCATGCTTCTTCCAGATCGTTCGGAGTATGGATCAAGATCCTCTTCCCCTCCTTAATGATCGCCAACCCGAAGGGAAAAAGCCATGTGTAAGGTAAATTAATTTCCCGGAGTTTCGTCAACAATGGTCTCATGATGCGCCTCTTTGCGAGTGTAGATGCCGCTATATCTTGATATAGCTGTAGTGTAGAGCCTTCAAATGTAACCCTTTGCTGTTCTCTGTTAGCCGTTAATATAGCTGCCGTATCCACGTAGCTTAGCAGACCACAGATGACATCTCTTGGTGTTTCTGTCGGCTTAGGCTTAGGTCTAAGGGCCCTATGGATCCGTTCGATCACCACCTTTTCCGCCCTCTCTTCTCCCAGCAAGACTGCAAATATTTGCCGCGCAATTGCAGGTAATGCCTCAGCTGCGTACGATTCAGCCAGGCCTTTCAGCCTGATATTTTTCCTACGGCTTCTATTCTCCATGTCCTCAATCATAGTCAGTGCCCTGTTCATTTGCGACTCCTGAACTTGCAGCTTGTGCCCCACTGAGTCCGCATGGTTTACTGTGTCTGATAATGCCGATTCAAGCACTTCTAATCTGTGCCCCATACGCTTAAAATCTGACCTGAATTCTGTGATCTCCTTCATAACCGGCATTATGGCTTGTTGTAGGGTTTTCTTCAGGAACGATTTAGTTATTCCTCCTGTGTCTGAGATCGCTGCAGCAGCACCGCACATGCTGTCAGCATCTGAGTCCTCAGATGCAGGGTACGGCGCCATTTTGGAAACTCCAGCCGCCGTTTGCAAATCCCGTTTCTGCAGGAATTTATCCAGGTCAGCTTGCTGTTTTTGCGCTCCCGGGGTGCTCAATGTGTCCCTGAGTTTGTCCTTTCCCGTCTTCACCATTTTTAGTATAAATGTGCCTCTTATTCGTTCTGGATCTGAGCCGGCTTGTGAGGAGCACTGTCTTATGCTTCCATCACGTTCAGCGGTCAGGCTCCGCCCCTCTGGATCTATCTTGAGGCATTGATCTGAGATGATTTAGCCCAGGAAGGGTAGAGCATTTCTCCCAAACATGCAGTTTTCCAACTTGATGTCATCAAGATAGACCACTACATAAACATAGAGGAAGACTTGGAAGTTGTCATTAACGACCTCTTGGAAGACCGCGGGAGCGTTACACAGGCCGAAGGGCATTACTAGGTATTCATAGTGTCCGTCACGGGTGTTAAATGCCGTCTTCCATTCGTCACCCCGGCGAATCCGGATTAGATTATAAGACCCTGCAGGTCTAGTTTAGATTTTTTTTTGCTCATTGTATGCGATCAAACAGTTCTGAAATCAATGGCAACGAATATCTATTTTTTACCATGATCTGGTTGAGACCCCGGGAGTCGATGCAGGGTCGCAGAGAACCATCTGTTTTCCTGATGAATAAGAACCCGGCTCCTGACAGGGAGGAGGACTTCTGTATGAAGCCCCTCTCCAGATTCTCATTAATATAGGCGGACATGGACTGAGTCTCTGGCAAGGAGAGAGGATATACCCTACCACGGGGAAGGGATGCATCAGGAATCAGCTCGATAGGACAGTCATACGCTCGGTGTGGGGGCAGCGTCTCCGCCTCCTTCTTGCTAAAGACATCCGAGAACATAGAATAATGAGAAGGCAATCCTGTCAAAGACTGAGGACGAGAAGGCTGAGCTGTATGGATCTGTACCAGGCAGCGGTTAAGGCACTCGGAACCCCACTGGAGAACCTCTCCAGAATTCCAGTCCAGAACTGGGGCATGTAGTCGGAGCCTGGGCGGGCCCAGCAACACAGGATTGATGGCTTTAGACAGGACAAAAAATTAGATGACCTTGGAATGAAGGGCTCCCACTTCTAGCTTCAGCTACAACCGTGTCTGACAGAGGTATTCCATTCACCGAGGAAACAATCAAAGGCCTCTCCAGAGGGGTTGTGGGCAACTGGAGAAGGTCCACCAGGTCTCTCCGAATGAAGTTAGCTGCGGATCCAAAGTCCAGATAGGCAGAGACCTGATGCGTATTTTCGCCGGACTCTATGGTCACGGGAATGGACAATTTAGAAGAAAGTCCTTCTTCACCCAGGGTTGCCTCTCCAACCAACCCTAAGCTCTGTGGCTTTTGGGGGCACAGATGCACAAGGTGGCCACCGAGGCCGCAATACAGACAGAGTCCCGAAGTGCGTCTGCGTTGTCTCTCCTGGGTAGACAGCTTGAGATGGTCCATCCTCAAAGACTCCTTAGGAGGAACAGCTGATGAGGACAGAAGGGGTTGCAAAGTAGGAGCTGGGCTAGGGAGTCCTCCCTCCCGATGGACCTCTCGAATCCTTATGTCAATCCGGGCGGCCAGAAGGATGAGGTCATCCAGGGTAGATGGCAGAACTCGGGCGGCAAGCTCGTCCTTAATCTCAGGAGAGAATCCCTAACAGAATGTAGCCACCAAGGCCTCATTGTTCCACAACAACTCTCCCACCAGGGTGCGGAAGTGGATGGCGTACTCGCCCACGGAAGTGTCTCCCTGGTGAAGGTCCAGCAAGGAGGCAGCTGCCGATGAGACTCGTCCAGGCTCCTCAAACACCGTGCAAAATGTCCGTAGAAACCCCTGGAAGTCACGGGTCTTTGGTCCTTGCCTCTCCCAGATAGGGTTCGCCCATGCTAGAGCCATGCCAGTGAGGAGAGAGACGATGAAAGCGACCCTTGCACCATCAGTAGAAAATGCTCTTGCATACAGACTGAAGTGGATCTGGCACTGGTTAAAAAATCCCCTGCAGGTCCTCACGTCTCCATCATAGCGATGAGGCAGTGGCAGAGAAAATCGGGGATCAGAACTGCCAGGAAGTGTAGTCGAAGGGTCTGTACTGCCAGGAGGTGTAGTAGAAGGAACGGCAGCTTGCACATCCAGCCGAGGTGCAATAATGTTCAATGCCTGGAGGAGTTGGTCCTGTCGAGACCGGAGGTGTAGCATATCTGCCCGCATCACTTGTGACATCGTCAAGGTCTTAGATTGACCAGGGGGGTCCATGGCCTGAGCGTACTGTCACGTTGGGTGCGTGGACCCACTGGGCCGTACCGCCTTGATGGTATAGCAGCTGGCCAACAGGGTGCAAGTCAAAGTAAATAGCTCGGATAGGTGTACCTGTGGTAACTTCTGACAGTAGTGAAGACAGGCTCAGATGGGACCACAGGCGTGGTGTAACCAGGAAGGTGTAGTATACAGCACAACACGACTCCAACTCTAAACGGCACTAGAACCAGGATAGCACGGGACACAGGATACAGGTAGCAGGAACGGGAACATTGGGAACTGGGAAACACTAAAGGGACCATTTGCAGAGACGAACATAGGTAAACGACAACGCTCAAGGAATGCAGGAAGGGGCAGGGCCCTTCTTATAGTCCAGGGTGCCCATGAGCTAATTTGGGATCTAATTCAGGTGCGCGCGCTGGCCCTTTAAGACCGGGGAAGAACGCGCGCGTGCACCCTACGTGACACAGCAGAGTGAAGCGGAAGTGAGCACTGGCGTCTCCTGAGGAGGAGATGCGGGCCAGTGCTCACTGATCCATGGCTGCGGCTGTCAGTAAGTGAGTAAACCTGATGGCCTGCGGCAATGGGTGTTACAACAGGACAGCACAGTTCCTCCAGACCAGGAAACACTCTATGTAACCGCTCCCTACTCCATCCAAGAAATGAGGATCCTTAACAGGGGAGCCCCCTCTAACTCAGAATTCCCTTTTAAGGTATATTAATGTAGGTTATCTAATAGAGACAAGGCCTAAAGTGATGGTTTATTGCCACCTTAATAAGTGATCATACTCATTCTTACAGGGCAAGTTCTAAATAAAAATTGATCCTTAAAAACAGGGGACCATCTTGAGAAAGTCATGTTTCTAAAGGGGTTGTCCCACCATAACAAGTTATCAACTATCTACATGATAGGTGATAAAAGGATTTGATCACTGGGGATTCCACCGATCACGAGAACCCCTGTTTGAATGGAGTGGCGGTCACGAATGCACACTGCCGCTCTATTCATTGTCTATGGGACTGACGGAAATAGTGTCATACCATTTAATTGTGCAGTATTAGCCAACTTTACCCAAGATATATACATCTTTAGAAATACTGTAAGGTTTATTCGACAGAGCTTTATTGTAAAACCTTTGAGTACAACATGGAGAGAAGATCCTCGTAGACGGACATCAATGCTGATTAAAAAAGTCATCTAAACAGGTCAATATTCAGTGACATGAGCGGTCATTATGGAATTATTAGATTATCTGCTATTGAGCTTGCAACAAAATTTTACTGTATTTGTCCAGGGATTTTGTAATATTTCATCTTCAACTACTTGGCTTTGGACGGTCATCTCCACACCAGGAATTACACAGTAGTGACAGAAGATGGATGAAACACTATGAGGGGAATTTATTAATATTGCCATTTCATACGCCAGTCTTAACCCCTTAATGACCGGGCCATTTTGCACGTTAATGACCAAGGATTATTTTTTGTTTTTTCACGGTCGCATTCCAAGAGTCGTAACTTTTTTTTTTTTCCGTCGACATAGCCGTATAAGGGCTTGTTTTTTGCGGGACGAGTTGTATTTTGTAATTGCACCATTTTTAGATGCTTATAATATATTGATTAACTTTTATTAACTTTATTTTAGGAGAGAATTGAAAATAAGCAGCTATTCCAGCATTGATTTTCACGTTATAAATTTACGCCGTTTACTATGCAGCGTAAATAACATGTTAACTTTATTCTATGGGTCGGCACGATTACGGGGATACCAAATATGTAAAGGTTTTATATGTTTTTTCTACGTTTGCACAATAAAAAGCCTTTTAGGAAAAAATTACTTGTTTTTCCATCGCCGCATTCCAAGAGCCGTAACGTATTTATTTTTCCGTCGATTTGGCCGTATGTGGGCTTGATTTTTGCGGGCTAATGTGTAGTTTTCATTAGTACTATTTTGGGGTACATAGGACTTATAGATTAATTTTTATTTAATTTTTTATGGGGGGAATAGGAGAAAAAAGCGAATTTTGCCGTTGTTTTTTGCGGTTTTTTTGGACGCCGTTCATCCGGTGGTTTAATTAATGTGTTCATTTTATTGGTCAAGTTGTTATGATCGTGGGGATACCATATATGTGTGTGTGTGATTTGGTTTGACACTTTTACTAAATAAAACCACTTTTTGGGCAAAAAAAGTAGTTTTATTTGATTTTCACTGTATTTTTTTTTTTTCACAAAACTTTATTTAACTGACATTTTTTTTTTAGTCCCACCCGGGGACTTCACTATGCGATGTGCCGATCGCATATATAATGCTTTGGTATACTTAGTATACCAAAGCATTATTGCCTGTCAGTGTAAAACTGACAGGCAACCTGTTAGGTCATGCCTACGGCATCGCCTAACAGGCAGTTGCGGAAGACAGACCTGGGGGTCTTTGTTAGACCCCCGGCTGTCATGGAAACCCGACGGCGACCCGCGATTTGTTTGCGGGGGCGCCGATGGGGTGACAGAGGGAGCTCTCTCCCTCTGTCAAACACATTAGATGCCGCTGTCACTATTGACAGCGGCATTTAATGGGTTAAACTGCCGGAATCGGGGAGCGCTTCGATTCCGGCAGTTGCAGCAGGAGCCAGGCTGTGTATAACAGCCGTGCTCCTGCCGCTGATCGCGTGGGTACACTGGCAGTACCCGCGCCATCACAGGACCGATATATCCGTCCTCCTGCGCGAACTAGCAGCTGCAGAGGACGGATATATCCGTCCTTCGTCGTTAAGGAGTTAATATAAAGAAAGAATCAGTAAAATGCACCTAATTTATTAAAAAGCACCCATCTCTTAATAAATTTGGCGCATCTCTGGCCGTCCATGTCATGAGCTGGTGTAGATTTACGACATACAGATGTAGCCGTCTTTATCTTGACTTTTAACGCATTAAATACACAGTGGCAAGAATCTTCAACTTGACATTTTCAATGGCTTTTCAATGGCTTTTGTTAGCTAGTTATCAGAGTAAGGCCCCATGCACACGAATGTAAAAACGCCCGTAATTACGGCACGTTTTTACGGGCCCATAGACTTCTATTTGCCACGGGTACCTCCCCGTATGTTTACGGGGAGGTGCCCGTGCCATTGAAAAATATAGAACATGTCCTATTTCAGGCCGTAATTACGGCACGGGCAGCCCATAGAAGTCTATGGGGCTGCCGTAATTGACTACATGTGTGCACCCGTAATTACGGGAGCGTTGCTAGGTGACGTCAGGGGATAGTCACTGTCCAGGGTGCTGAAAGAGTTTAACAATCCGCAGTAACTCTTTCAGCACCCTGGACAGAAACTACCGATCACAATATAGATCAACTTGTAAAAAAAAAAGACGTTCATACTTACCCAGAACTCCCTGCTTCTTCCTCCAGTCCAGCCTCCTGGGATGACGTTTCAGCCCATGTGACCGCTGGCTGCAGCAGTCTCATGGACTGCCCTGTCATCCAGGGAGGTCGGGCTGGATGTCGAAAGAGAGACGCGTCACCAAGGCAACGGCCGGGTAAGTATGAATTTATTTTACTTTTACTGCGGAAAGGGCTATCCCTTCTCTCTATCCTGCACTTATAGAGAGAAGGGGCTGCCGATTAGTGCAGTGCAATTTTGCAGCGAAAACGTGCCCGTAAATACGGGTGGAATACTGGTGACACCGGACCCGTATTTACGGGCACGGGGTCCGTAAATACTGGTGCAATACGGGTCGAATATGTGTGACCAAGGACCCTGTATTTACGCCAGTATTTACGGGAGGACAAAAATACGTTCGTGTGCATGAGGCCTAAATGTAAACTTGGCTACATCCGTAATTTCCATCAGCTTCTGTCGTAAATGATGATAAATTTGTTGGGCCTTGAATGGCCCTGCCCCTTTCACTAAGCTCGGCCCACTTTTTATTTAGAACAAAAAGGGGTGTGAGCATCGGAAAAGGCATAAAAGTTAAAATTTCTACCACAAATTGTGACTTTTGTTCCATTTGCGATTTTTCTATGGCAGAAAACTTTCAAAGAAAAGTTATTAGATTCCCCCTATGATTGTGCTTGTGTGGAGGACATTTCTCGTTGTCATTGTTCTTCTCACAGTGACTGTAATTGAGTGTACCGTATTTTTCGGACTATAAGACACTCTTTTTTTTCCCTAGAAACTGAGCTGTAATGTTCTGCTGACTCCTATACAGTGAAGGAAATAAGTATTTGATCCCTTGCTGATTTTGTAAGTTTGACCACTGTCAAAGACATAAACAGTCTAGAATTTTTAGGCTAGGTTAATTTTACCAGTGAGAGATAGATTATATTAAAAAAAAAAAAGAAAATTGCATTGTCAAAATTATATATATTTATTTGCATTGTGCACAGAGAAATAAGTATTTCATCCCCTACCAACCATTAAGAGTTCAGCCTCCTCCAGACCAGTTACACGCTCCAAATCAACTTGGTGCCTGCATTATAGACAGCTCTTACATGGTCACCTGTATAAAAGACTCCTGTCCACAGACTCAATTAATCAGTCTGACTCTAACCTCTACAACATGGGCAAGACCAAAGAGCTTTCTAAGGATGTCAGGGACAAGATCATAGACCTGCACAAGGCTGGAATGGGCTACAAAACCATAAGTAAGATGCTGGGTGAGAAGGAGACAACTGTTGGTGCAATAGTAAGAAAATGGAAGACATACAAAATGACTGTCAATCGACATCGATCTGGGGCTCCATGCAAAAGCTCACCTCGTGGGGTATCCTTGATCCTGAGGAAGGTGAGAGCTCAGCCGAAAACTACACGGGGGGAACTTGTTAATGAACTCAAGGCAGCTGGGACCACAGTCACCAAGAAAACCATTGGTAACACATTACGCCGTAATGGATTAAAATCCTGCAGTGCCCGCAAGGTCCCCCTACTCAAGAAGGCACATGTACAGGCCCATCTGAAGTTTGCAAATGAACATCTGGATGATTCTGAGAGTGATTGGGAGAAGGTGCTGTGGTCAGATGAGACTAAAATTGAGCTCTTTGGCATTAACTCAACTCGCCGTGTTTGGAGGAAGAGAAATGCTGCCTATTACCCAAAGAACACAGTCCCCACTGTCAAGCATGGAGGTGGAAACATTATGTTTTGGGGGTGTTTCTCTGCTAAGGGCACAGGACTACTTCACCACATCAATGGGAGAATGGATGGAGCCATGTACGGTCAAATCCTGAGTGACAACCTCCTTCCCTCCACCAGGACATTAAAAATGGCTCGTGGCTGGGTCTTACAGCACGACAATGACCCGAAACATACAGCCAAGGCAACAAAGGAGTGGCTCAAAAAGAAGCACATTAAGGTCATGGAGTGGCCTAGCCAGTCTCCAGACCTTAATCCCATCGAAAACTTATGGAGGGAGCTGAAGATCCGAGTTGCCAAGCGACAGCCTCGAAATCTTAATGATTTACAGATGATCTGCAAAGAGGAATGGGCCAAAATTCCATCTAACATGTGTGCAAACCTCATCATCAACTACAAAAAAACGTCTGACTGCTGTGCTTGCCAACAAGGGTTTTGCCACCAAGTATTAAGTCTTGTTTGCCAAAGGGATCAAATACTTATTTCTCTGTGCACAATGCAAATAAATATATATAATTTTGACAATGTGATTTTCTGTTGTTTTTTTTTAATATAATCTATCTCTCACTGGTAAAATTAACCTAGCCTAAAAATTCTAGACTGTTCATGTCTTTGACAGTGGGCAAACTTACAAAATCAGCAAGGGATCAAATACTTATTTCCTTCACTGTAGCTGCCACTGTATGAAGAAGCCGGAGACTGAGCGCGGTGATTCAAAGGTCCTTGCAAGTGCAGTGTAATGGCAGCAGCATGTCCTGTGCGGTGTGTAAAAGATCTCTGTTATCTGCTCACTGAACAGTCACATCTTACACACAGAATTCTGTCATCTCACTGTTCAGTGAGCAATCATCACAGACATTTGTACACACAGCACAGTAAGGCCCTGTTCACACAGATTTTTTTTGCAGGCAGATTTTGATCTGCCTGCACGCCGTTTGCCGCATTTTTCGCCCGCGGCTATTGAGTGCCGCAGGCAAAAACGCCTTCTCTGCCTCCTATTGATGTAAATGGGGGCTCAGAGATGAAAACACCCGAAGATAGGGCATGTCGCTTCTTTTACCGCCTCATAGTTACATAGTTTGTACGGTTGAAAAAAGACACATGTCCATCAAGTTCAACCAAGGGATGGGAAAGGGGAAGTAAAAAATTTCTACACATAGGAGCTAATATTTTTTTGTTCTAGGAAATTATCTAACCCTTTTTTAAAGCCATCTACTGTGCCTGCTGCGACCAGCTCCTGCGGTAGGCTATTCCATAGATTCACAGTTCTCACTGTAAAGAAGCCTTGTCGCCTCTGCAGGTTGAACCTTTTTTTCTCCAGACGGAGGGAGTGCCCCCTTGTTTTTTGAGGGGGTTTTACATGGAACAGGATTTCACCATATTTTTTGTATGTGCCATTCATATATTTATATAAGTTAATCATGTCCC
This sequence comes from Rhinoderma darwinii, assembly GCF_050947455.1. NCBI lineage: Eukaryota > Metazoa > Chordata > Amphibia > Anura > Rhinodermatidae > Rhinoderma > Rhinoderma darwinii. The sequence goes on from NC_134688.1 coordinate 26,194,983, forward strand.
CCCTTAGTCGTCTTTTCTCAAGGCTAAATAGGTTTAGTTCTTTTAATCTTTCCTCATAACTTAGATTCTCCATGCCCCTTATTAGCTTCGTTGCTCTTCTTTGTATTTTTTCCAACTCCAGGGCATCCTTTCTATGAACTGGAGCCCAGAACTGGACTGCATATTCTAGATGAGGCCTCACTAATGCTTTGTAAAGTGGTAATATTACATCCCTGTCCCGCGAGTCCATGCCTCTTTTTATACACGACAATATTTTGCTGGCCTTTGAAGCAGCTGATTGACAATGCATGCTGAAATTTAGTTTATGATTTACAAGTACACCCAGATCCTTCTCAACAATTGACTCCCCCAGTGTAGCTCCCCCTAGGACATATGATGCTTGCAGGTTTTTCGTACCCAGATGCATAACTTTACATTTATCTACATTAAACTTCATTTGCCAAGTGGACGCCCAAACACTTAGTTTGTTTAAATCTGCCTGCAATTCACAAACATCTTCTATAGTCTGAACTATATTGCATAGCTTGGTGTCATCTGCAAAAATAGAAATAGTGCTATTAATCCCATCCTCTATATCATTAATAAATAAGTTGAATAATAGTGGTCCCAGCACTGAACCCTGGGGTACACCACTTATAACCGGGGACCATTCAGAGTAGGAATCATTGACCACAACTCTCTGGATACGGTCCTTGAGCCAATTCTCAATCCAATTACAAACTATACTTTCTAAACCTATAGTCCTTAATTTACCCATTAGATGTCTATGAGGGACAGTGTCAAATGCCTTTGCAAAGTCCAAAAACACTATATCCACAGCGGCCCCTTTGTCTAGGCTTCTGCTTACCTCTTCATAAAAACAGATTAGGTTAGTTTGACAGCTTCTGTCCTTTGTAAAACCATGCTGGCTGTCACTTATAATACTATTTATTGTCACATAATTCTGTATATAGTCCCTCAATAGCCCCTCAAACATTTTCCCCACAATTGATGTTAAGCTTACTGGTCTATAATTACCCGGCGAAGACCTAGAGCCCTTTTTGAAAATAGGCACCACATTTGCCCTGCGCCAGTCCCTTGGCACTATACCACTCATGAGAGACTCTCTAAATATTACGCCTCCCAGCGTAAAAAAACTCAGTGTGCCTATGGCCTCATGCACACGACCGTAGTGGTATACACGTTTGTGATGTGCGGCTCGGACAGCCTATCTTTTTGCGTTCCAGGCTCCTGGGCAATGCACGGACCGTGGAACCACAATCGTGTGCATGGGCCCAGATTTGCGGGGGAATTGTGGCCGCAAAAACACGTGTGTGCGCATGGGGCCTAAATCTATGCAGGTGCTGATCTGCAGGGACCTTTTTGCCACGCCCCCTCTATGAGCAGCAATAGCATATATTCATCACTATTAACCCCTGCCTCTCCACACCTCTGATGTCCGGTGAGTTCAGGGGAGGGTGAGAGCACTATAGTTGCCAATATCTTGTATTTCTGTGGCTGGCATTGTATTGAGGCACTGTGGCTGGCATTGTTATGGGATACTGTGGCTGATAATGTTATAGGGCACAGTGGCTGGCATTGTATTAAGGCACTGTGGTTGGCATTGTATTAGGGCAGTGTGGCTGGCATTGCTATGGGACTCCATGGCTGGCATTGTATTGGGGCACTGTGTTACCCTATTGTCTGAGTATTATCCAGGAAATGTACAGTTAAAGGCACAACCTTTTTTCTCCTCTTTTATACTACAAATCATGGGTGTGTCTTATGGTCCAGTGCGTCCTATAGTCCAAAAAATACAGGTAATTGCAAAATAAATGTGTCCCTGGTAAATAAACGGTGTCATTTTAGACTTTTACTGTGTCAACCAGTCGTTCTTATCAATTAATATATTATATTCTAAATTGTGATAATGGAATCTCTCACCTCATCATCGTCATCAAAGAAAGCCCCTCGAGACGGCAAACTTTGGGAACTTGGCTTGTTCTGGCTGGATGATATGCTGGAAGATCTGTATAGAGAATAATAGGGCCATGTCACTTTAAACTATAGCATCAAAGCTCGTATAGCATTTCTCAGTCAATGTGTATCTTATTGTTTAGGAGGGAGAAATAAAGAAAACAAATTTTATTTGAGAATTCGGAATCATTTTGCAATGTACCGATGAATAAGGTAATGACGCACATACTGTGTGTGCTGACTCATGGATACCGTCTAGTTTGTATAATGGTATTCTCAGCACATTCTACTAATGAAGAACAAATGACTATATATTAGGTGCCTGTTCGAAGAGATTTAGGCAAGAGGCATATTCCAGGCCACAAAAAAAAGTGTTTAAATAAACAGTGCCCACAAATCCTAAACCTAATCTCCAATGTTTTCTTTCCAATGGTTGGCTATGCTAGTCAGTGGCCTAAAGAACTCTCTCTGTATCCATGACACAATTATTCCTACAGCTCTTCTCCTGGTATAATAGTCATGCTCCACCCTTATATCCCAAGTACTTGACATAACATTCAATACTCTTCCATCCCAGCATAGACTCCCCCTTCTCCCTCGTGTTACATAAACCATTCATAATGCAGCATGAGTAAAGTGCCTGTTACTGAACCTGCCGATCCTGCATCTCACCGGCAATGCTTCATTCAGCCAATGATTCCCAATCAGGGTTTAAAAGGATATTCCCAAAATCAACAATTATCACCTATTCAGAGGAGAGTTGATAATTTTCTGATCACTGTAGTTCCCACTGATCGCTAGAACAGAGGTCCTGAATCCCCTGTTCCTCCTCACTGCTTGACCGCAGTGATGAGGACATTGAAGTGGTGGTCGAGAATGCGCACTTTCGCTCTATTTAAAGTCTATAGTAATGGCCAAAAAAGCAGAGTATAGTGTTCGTGTTTCCGTCAGTCTCATGGAAACAGAATAAAGCGGCGGGCACATGCTCGAACGCCGCTCCATTAAAGCTCCTCTTCACTGCGGGGGTGCAGTGAGAAGGAACGGGGGATTCAGAACCTCGTTCTCATGATCAGTGATATGAAAATTATCGCCTATCGGGGGCGTGGTCTGGCCGTGAATGCTGATGGCCGTTTGAAAGAAGAGCTCCGCCAAAGATTATCATCACTAGCTACTAAAAGAACCTGCCAGCGACAAAAATCATTCCCATGATAGGGATTTCGCAAATCTATATGGGCAGGAAGAGATTCCCTAAGCAATCGGCTACAAAGTCGGATCAGAACTCATCCATAATGGAAGAAGGTGATTACAGAGCTCCGGAAGATGGCGATGAGGAGAGGTCACGAAGTCCAGCTCCGTTACCCACAGATAAACCCCCAATGATACTTACCGCTGGTGAGGAGACAGTGCTGGATAAAGGTACAAGAGCGAGAGAGATATCGGAAGGCATACAGACACCTCGTGTAGGGCTACGAACGGCACAAACCAGGAGTACTGTGAAGTACTCCATTACTAAAATGGCGCCAGCGTCCCCACGAGGCACACCCGGAAGAGACGATACTATGATATTGAAACAGCACGCAACAGTGATCCGGTTACCGAGCCCGGAGAGGTCAGGGAATGGACCCTGCTCCCCGTCCTCTAGCCCTGCTAAGCAGAAGCAGAAAATGGACGATCACCTCAAGGATTCTGAGGTAAGCTACGATCCTACATCTTTAAATAAAGCTAATGCTAATGATGCAGCAGACGCTTTTGAAAGTTTCCACACTTCAAACAAAGTGGTCTCAGAAAACATGCTTAAAGAAATGTTGTCAGCTCTCCGAAGCACATTGCACAATGACATATCAAATATTGTTCAGCCTTTTCAAAAATCATTGTCTGAAGTAGGAGAGAGAGTCTCGCACATAGAAAACAAGATGGCGACATTTGCCGCTGCACATAATGATCTCGTTGACTCACATAAAGTCATGGAAGAGAAAGTCAGTAAAATCCAAGCGAAACTGATAGATTCAGAAGATAGAGACAGAAGAAACAACATAAAATTCAGGGGCATCCCGGAATCGATAGCTGGACTAAATCTGAGAGATTACATTCAAAAATTCATAAAGAGTATCCTACCAGACACTATTGAATATGAACTTAGCATTGATCGCGCACACAGAGTTCCAAAGCCTAAAAGTCTACCTGATAACATACCGCGTGATGTACTAGCAAGATTTACTTTTTTTCAAATGAAAGAAAAGTTAATGTATGCGTCACGTATACATCAGCCTCTACCCTCACCATACTCTCATCTTAAGATGTTTCAAGATTTATCAGCTGCCACTTTACAAGCAAGGAGAGAAATGGCACCGCTAACGGAATTATTGAGGAAAAATAATATTCCATACAGATGGGGTTATCCAACGAAAATACTGGTAAATCGTAACGGCACAGTTCATACGGCCAGAACAGTTACTGAAGGACATTCCCTACTGAAGCTATGGAATATCTCTACAGAACCACCTACACTGGACTCTCCCAGAAGATCACCGGCAAGAATAGATGGTGAATGGCAAAGAATTGGTCCGACTTAACTTTACACTGGTAATCTAATACTTTTTTTTTGAGAATTGATGATGATAATGTATTATGTGGTATTACATGTTCCCACTTAAAATTTTCCCCCACATATCGGTTCGTGTAAAGATACCGAATGACTTGGAAGTCATCCTATTCTGTGTTATTGTTGTAGGGATGTTATGTTTTTGTACTGACAGTTATCTACATAATGACTGTAATTTATTGCAAACCTGTAAAAGTGTGCGTTCAAAGAAATATCAGACCCCTGTCTTTGCCCTTAAGATCATGCCTGGCCCTACTTCGATAATACCAAAACACTACCCACTCAAAAATGGGAATAAATTTACTATCATTAAACGTTAGGGGTATTAACTCCCCTTTCAAAAGATCCCTCCTTTGGAGAGAAGCTAAAAAGCATGGAAGTGACATAATTTGTCTACAAGAAACACATATCAGTGAAAATAATATTCCTCACCTACAACATAAGGACTACCCTACTTTGATATATTCAACATACCCTCAAAAAAAGAGAGGGGTACTTATTGCCTTTAAATCATCATTGGCGGTTACAATTCACCACCAGTATATAGACCCACTAAGTAGATATATTATCTTAGTATGTACCATTAATAATCAAGATTACACAATAGTAAACTTGTATGCCCCTAACAGAAGACAGATCCATTTTATAAACAGAATAGTCAAAAAAGCCCAAAAGATTAGGAAAGGGAACTTGATAATAGGTGGAGACTTCAATTCAATAGTAGATCACTCATTAGATTCGACAGCTAACTCTAGAAACCAAAATCTTGATCTTCAAAAATCCCTAAGACTAAATTCCCTCTTTGATATATGGAGAATCCAACACGCATCAGAAAGAGATTACTCCTATTACTCTTCACGGCATAAGACCTACTCAAGAATTGATCTATTCTTGATTGATAAACTATTAATTGAGAGAGTGACCAAAACTCAAATAGGAAATATACAATGGACTGACCATGCGCCGATATCAATGTCGATATCCGAACAATTCCCGAAGACAAATGACTATATCTGGAGAGCAAACTCTTATGTAATCTCGCATGATATCCACTCTAAAAATATTGCCTCAGACATAGAAGAGTACTTCTCTTTTAATGACATCTCAGAAGTTAATCCATTTACATTATGGAATGCCCACAAAGCATATATTAGGGGGTCCTTCATTAAAATAGGAAGCAGATTAAAAAAGGAGAGAGAGCTACAAATTAACAACTCCATGGCAAAAATACAAAATTTGGAAACACTAAACAAACAGAACCATTCATTTTCCACTTCGGCAGAACTGGGAAAGGAAAGGACTCATCTACGTAATTTATTACTTCATAAATACGAACATACACTCAGGAGATCCAAAATGCATTATTATACACAAGATAATAAAGCAGGATCTTTATTAGCTAAAAGAATCAAGCAACAAGCACAAAAATCTAGAATTCAGAAAATTATACATCCCAAGACCGGGGAAACGATAATGTCCCCAAAAGGTATTTCCAACGCCTTCAAAGATTACTATCAAAAGTTATACAATCTTAAAGAGGATAAAGAGACAATTCAACCTACACAAGTACTTATAGACAAATTCCTTAAGCAAATAAACCTACCAAAAATCTCAGAAGAATCCTTACAATCTCTTAACTCTCCGATATTGCTTAATGAAATTATTAAGGCCATAAAATCCCTTCCAATGCACAAAGCCCCGGGACCTGATGGTTTTTCGAACGATTATTACAAAAAATTTACACATATATTAGCACCCAGACTACTCAAGGTATTACAAGAAGCCTCCACTACTGCAACATTCCCAAAAGAAATGCTATCGGCATTAATAGTAACCATCCCTAAACCAGGGAAGTCAACAGAAAGAACTTCAAACTATAGACCTATTTCTCTCCTGAACGGGGATGTCAAAATATATGCAAAAATATTAGCTTCCAGGCTGAAATTAGTTATCCCATCATTAATAATCAATGACCAAGCAGGTTTTATCCCGGGCCGACAGGCTCCAGATAACACTCGACGGGTCATATCTCTTATGCAATTTTGTGAATATAATAATATTCCATCAACCTTTCTTACAATTGACGCTGAGAAAGCGTTCGACAGGATTAATTGGAACTACGCTTTCTCTGTATTAGAAAAGTTTGGCATTCAAGGTCATATTTACTCGGCAATTAAAGCCTTATACTCACAACCGTCAGCTAAAGTCTACTCCAACAATACTCTATCACAAGAATTTGATATAACTAACGGTACCAGGCAGGGATGTCCCCTATCCCCAATTTTTTTTATCTTATCTATTGAACCGTTAGCTGAACTTATTAGACTTGACAAGGAGATACAAGGCATTACTATTAATAAAAAAGAACATAAAATAACCTTGTTTGCAGACGACATTATTTTATGTAATACCCTCCCGGAGAAATCCTTGAAGAGAATTTTTGAAGTGCTCAATACCTTTAGTGATATCTCCTTCTACAAGATCAACAGATCCAAATCCCAAATCCTTCCAATAAATATTGGATTACAAACTCTTTCTGTGTTGAGGGCCAGGCATGATCTTGATTGGCAATCTCTAGAACTCAACTACTTGGGCATCAAACTTACATGTCCAACAAAAAAACTATATCAACAGAACTTCCCACATCTGTTAATGAAATTAAGAAACGAAATGCAGGACTACTCTAAATCTATAATTTCATGGTTCGGAAGAATAGCTACCTTTAAAATGATGTTATTACCACAATTAATGTATCTTTTTAGGACAATACCAATTCCGATTCCTAGTTCATTCTTTACTAACCTTAACAGCCACTTACAAAAATTTATATGGAATGGGAAAAAATCTAGAACAGCATACAAAATAATGACACTACATAGGAGAGCAGGAGGTCTAGGACTCCCTAACCTGAGAGATTATTATTCCGCATGTATTCTAGACCAACTTAGCCATTGGTGGAATGACAACTCTGATAAAAGATGGGTGGAATTAGAAAGATACATAAGTGGTTATAGCTCCTTAAAGGCCAGAATGATATCTGTGATATGGAAGTTACCGTTAAAAAAAACATATTTGATATCTATACAAACTTCAGATAAAGTGTGGAAAAATTACATGAAAGTATCAAAAAATAATATGGTGTGCCCATATAACCAGATCCCGCTTAGTTTCCTGGAAGATAATATTCCAGGCATAGAATTAGATGAATGGAAATTAAATAATATCATATCGGTAGCTGATATCATAGCTCAGGATTTCTCACAAATAAACGAAAAATATCAAATACCTCCAGACCACCACATCAAGTTCTCACGTATTGAAAAGTTCTTAAAGCTGAAAAGACCAACGAATGTCAATCAGAGCTTTGATGTAGTTTCAATGTTTAATATGATCACTAAAGCAAAAAGAGGAATATCCTTTTTCTACAATGATATTGGGAACAAATCTTCGTTGATTAAAAACCACTACATGGTTAAATGGGAGGAGGAGCTGAAAGTTAATATATCTGAAATCGAATGGAAATCAGCACTCAATAATATATATAAAATCTTTAGATGTGTAACCCACCAAGAAGCGGTTTTCAAAACATACCTGAGATGGTACTACACACCCACAAGATTAAATAAAATATTTCCTTCCTGCTCCAATAACTGCTGGAGATTATGCGGATATAAAGGATCCCTATATCATATTTTGTGGGAATGTAACAAAATACAACCCCTCTGGAGTGCAACCAGCCGGATAATCTCTATACTCCTGAAAAACGATTTTCAACTCAAACCAAGAATGGCTTTATTATTTCTAGATTTGAATTCATTCGACTCCTCCTCCAGATATATTATAGCACATCTCCTTATGTCAACAAAGCTTATCATTACTAGACATTGGAAACAAACCACACAACCACATATACAAGAAGTTATAGCCCAAGTTAATACCACATACATATATGAAAAAATGGTTGCCAATCAAAACCATAAATATGCACAATTTACTAAAAGATGGGGTATATGGTCAGATAGCTCATATTATAGCTGCTGAACGCACACTTACCTAATATTAATTTTCCTGTTCATACAGTCAACACTGGTTTAGATTAGTTACTTACTATAGTTGCTCCGCACAGTGATACTTAAAGCATAAACAGTATAAACTATAATGAATCTTATCCGGTTTGAGCAGTTCCTGAATAAAAACCCAATATACAACGAAAAGGATCCGAGAAAAGAAATTGTATTGTATGCTCTGAGATAAATTTTACCATCTAGTACTTAAGGAAATGTATTAAAAATTTGACATATAATATTATATATAATGTATTTGTATATGTATATTAGTATACTAAGAGAATGTACTGTTTCGATTTTACATATTAACACAGTGAATATATGAGAATGTAACATACAGTCAAATAAATGTATGTAAATTATTTTCTATACTGTAAACTATTCCACTACTGTGTTATGTATTTTGCATGTTTTGCGGACTTAATAAAAAACTTTTTGATTCAAAAAAAAAGAAAATTATCGCCTATCCTATCGATAGGTGATAACTTTCGATTCTGGGACAACGACTTACGTGACCAGGTTCCCTGGTTTTCATTGTTTCCTAAAATGCATTTTGGCCACTTTAGGTCCTTTATCAGGCTGTGCTAAGCAAATTAACAACAGGCACTTAAGTCACATTGTGAATTGTCATTTCCACTTTATTTTGGGCTCTTTGTTTTCCGGTATACATGCATTTTGAGCCTCTTACCTATAGATAAATACACTGCCGTCTGTACATTCATGTTTGCTCCATTGTACAGGTATTTATGTATGCAGTTTGTATACAAATTTTCATATACTTTGTATGTTTGCTTATCAATCAGAAACGTTGCCTCATGAACTGGCCATAGATCACCTTACACTTTGACCCTCGTGTTTCGAATGACTCTAAACAGTAGATCTATTGCCACTGTTCCAGATCTTCCGTACTTGGAAAACTTCTCATGATATCTTATTCCAGTTGTACTTCGCACGTGGTTTACAGGAGCGATCATGTATAACTTAGACTGAAGTTTAGGAATGACCCCAGTTTTTTTTACACCACTACATTCATCTGACAATGTAATGAGAAAGAAAACAAAGGAGTAAAAAAAGAAAAAGTCCTAGAAGGAAGACACAAAGTGACAAAGGACGGAGAGGATTATGCTCTATTATAATGTCCAATTGGCCTCAATTGGTAATTTGTCTAATAAACATCAGATTACAAATGAATAACATACTTCAGAAGACAGGCAGCTAAAACTTGAGGGTGGAATGGGACCATCCTAAGGCCTTTTAAACGGGCCAATGATCGGGCAAACGAGCGTTCATATGAACACTCGCTCCCGATCATTGCCCTGTATAAAGAGGGCAACGATCAGCGATGAATGAGCAAACGATCCTTCATCGCCTGATCGTAATATTTTAGGCTTCATAAATGATATAGTTGTCGGCAAGACATCCCCCAGCGCTTCAGACATGATGATAATGCATGGGGACGAGAGATCCGAGTAAAGATCGCTCGTCCCCATACATTACTGATTATAGCTCCTTGTGAAAGGACCAAATGAGTGCCGATCTGTCTCGTTGATCGGCACTCGTCGTGTGTAATTAGCTGGTGGTCACCCAGACAGAAGGTCAAGTGGTTGCTAGGCAACCTGCAGAATACATTAAAAGGGAACAGCAAGAAGGCAAACACAGATTCTGCACAGGTGAATGATACAAATTAAACTATGTTCAACCAATTACTTATTCTAAACTAACCAGTGGACAACAACATTTTTATAGGATGTATGTGCTCAAGTAATTCTCTTTCCATGACAGATAATGCTTTCCCCCCGCTGCTGTATTTAGTGATTATAGAGTACACACTGTTTTGCATCTATCAGAAAGCTTTATGCTACTCTTAAATGTACAGCAGCTCAGGGAGAGAATCGTAATGGGGACATGTTTTCCATAGATAATCATCTCTACTACTTTGTATTCTGCTTTCATGTTTGGAAAGTACAAATTAAGTGTATCTAATCCTTGATAAACACTGGTCCCCCCACTACAACAGCAGCCTCTTCTATCATACACTCACAGCCCATAATGAAACTACTCAGGTAAAACCTTTCTAAGATCCGTTCAATCCCAGTCTGATAGGAAATAATATGTATCTATTTACAGACTCCACAGGTAGAGGAATCTCTGTGTTTACCTATGCTTTATTAAAAAGCACGGGGGGGGGGCAATTTAAGCCGAACCCCAGTCAACGAAAGTACAACTCATTCTACTCGGACTCATAATTGGTTCAGACACATTAAATATGAGACTTAAAGTGAATCTCCATCACGATATTGAGTCAAAAGATAATATGCTCACTGCCTGCAGCCACCACTAGGGGGAGCTCATTGAATACTGTCTTATTATTGAGTTCTATGTGTAACCAGTATTCAGTAAGCTCCCTCTAGTGGCGGTTTGCAGGCAGCCGGCAGGTTATGTTTTACCTCTATGGGGGAAATTTCTGAATACTATTTTAATGTTACAGGATTAACTGAGCTGTTCACAAGGCTGATGCAGAGGTATAAGGAGCATAGTCCTTCATGGACTATGACTAACTTTCCAAAAAATGTCACTGGTCAAGGGTAATTTCAGTACTGTGATCATGCCACTACAAATCTCCCAAGAAGATTAGGACTCAAAGCTTTTTAAAAAACCTTATTAATCCTCTGTTTTTGGACACAGCTTTAGCTGTGTACTAAGGAACCATTCATCAAAGAGTTCAACACTACTAATTATTCATTCGATCACAAATAACCTGAAATGACCAGTACCATGAACACTCCATAAAAGCCCATGTCCATGAACCTAGAGTCATGAATCCCTACATAACGTTATTGTGCAGTCAGGTGGATGTGATGGAAAATCAATTAATCATTATTTTAGACATGATCTAATCACTGGAGTTTATAAGGATTTATGATTCTAGATGTTGCTACAAGCATTCTGCAGTTAAAGTTGCTAACCCATTTTACTCAGCTTCAATCTTCGGCTCCATGCACATGACAAGACTGTGCGCACGCCCCTGTGAGGTGGCCGTCTATATAATGAACCTGGGGGCTTATGGTGGCTCTGTAGAAACAATGCTTAGAAATTTGGCTAGCAATGGGGATTGCCACAATTCTTTTTTGTAAAATTTGAGGAACCCGGAGGTAGAGTACTGGTTTATATAATTATATAGGTGCCATATATTGAGCGATTGGGCCCTAGCGCGTCAGCAAAAGTACCATTTCAGAAACTCATGTTCTTGATGTGCAGACAACAAAATGGAAATCATAGATGGACTGGATTGATGTATTGGATGCAACAATAGGCTGTTCCATTGTAGCTTGTAGAACTAGGGAAAAAATACCTGGTCCTGTGTTTACCTGATCAGGCAGCCCATACAACCAAGAATCGAGCCATGTATTTTCAGTGTAAAGCTGCCCATATACAATATTAGTGTCGGGCGGATCCACTGAAATGTGTATATAGGCCTCCCTAATGTTCCTTGACAACAGATGTCAGGGGAAACGAGGATCGGGCATGTTGGGTCTCAAAATGCCCAATTCTTTCCTGTGCCGGAAGATAAGCCGCTACCAGAAATTTGAGTGAGTGGCCGGTCTCCGTTTTCCTATTGAAAAAAAATATATGTAGGCTTGGCAGAGTATGCTCATGGGTAGATCAGGAGGAATAGCTGTCCGCTGAATGATAGTTTGGCCAAAAACTATCTTATCTGCATGGACAACTTAAAGTGTTTCTCTGGACATTGTAAATCTATAGCCTATTCTTAGGATAGATCATTAATATCAGATAGGTGGAGGTCCGACTCCAGGTACCCCGCCGATCAGCTGATGAAAGGGCTGCTGCAGGCCTTTTCAATGTTTACCAGGCACAGCGCTGTACACATCCATAGTGGCCGTACCTGGGATTGCAGCTCAGTCCCATTCACTTGAATGTGGCTGGCTAAGTGCCTGGTAAGCTATGAAGAGGCCGTGGCATTCGTTTCCCGGGCCCCTTCACAGCTGATTGGCAGGGGTTCAGGGAGTTGGACCCCTTCCGATTTGATACTAATGACCTATCCTAAGTATAGGTCTATCAATATAAAATGCCCAGGGAACCCCTTATCTCTTTGCTCCCAACCGGACTATATGGAATGCCAACCGACATGATACATTTTGACTATTTCGGACCATTTTCCAACAGATATCCGCCAATAATTGGTCAACAAATGATTGTTCAACTTAAAGTGTGTTTATACGGGCATAATGAGACGATATGACGAATCGCATGTCAACAGGCCCTTTTACGCAGGCCGATGCTATACTGTATGGGGACGAACGTTTGTTAATACGATTGTTCGGTCCCCATCAGTTTGCACCATTGTTGGCAGCACATCTCCTGTTTACACAAGATGTGATGCCGACAACACTGATTTTATAGGCTGCATAAATTATGTGATCAACTGATGGACGAGAGTTTCCTTAACTGTCGGCTGATCACTGCCCGGTTCACACAATCCAATAATCAGGAATTAGCGTTCGTAAGAATGCTCTTTTGCCCGATTATTGGCCTGTCTAGATGGCCCTTTAGACAATATCAGGTGGACAGAAATTGCAATTGTGATACTATGTATCCAGACCAACCCATCCATGAGCAATGTCCCATATGGCCTCCATGCAAAAGTTCAAACGGAAACTGGATTCACTACAACTCATTCTTGATCTCCGCACACTATACGTAACCACAAATAATATTTGTTTTCCTCTCGTATGTCTATCAATGTTCCTAATGTGACAATAAACATCTGACGCTTCGTGTGGTATTTAGATTGAACTAGTACTTTCTTACTTTTTCCATCAATCATAAATATTGCAGAAAATGATTTTAATGTGCGCTGTTGTTTTTACAGAGAGCTTCTTTTGCCTCCCACTAAATCACAGCTTGCAGCCCACAAATTATCTGCCGAGTACTGCAGAGCTGATTGGTTATTTTTGTTTTAGCACTTACAAAGGCGCTTAAATTTATATTTGTTTTGTATTGCGTAATCAAGAACAGTGGTTTTTCCGAAATAATAAACCTTTTTTTTTTTTTTACATTACAACGTTTTACATTACAACGTTAATACTTTAGCAAGAGAAAAAAACAAAAATAAATCAAAGACTTAAAAAACACCTTTTTCCCATGCATTTAGGACAATGTTTTGAGGCACAGACAACACAACACGCTTTGTTTGTGTTTGGTAGGTATTGATGTGATCGTAGCAGCCCATAGTGATTGTAGCAGCCCCTAGTGATCGAGCAGCCCATAGTGATTGTAGCAGCCCATAGTCATCGCAGCAGCCCATAGTCATCGCAGCAGCCCATAGTCATCGGAGCAGCCCATAGTCATCGCAGCAGCCCATAGTCATCGGAGCAGCCCATAGTCATCGCAGCAGCCCATAGTCATCATAGCAGCCCATAGACATCGTTGCAGCCCATAGTCATCGCAGCAGCCCATAGTCATCGCAGCAGCCCATAGTCATCGCAGCAGCCCATAGTCATCGTAGCAGCCCATAGTCATCGTAGCAGCCCATAGTCATCGTAGCAGCCCATAGTCATCGCAGCAGCCCATAGTCATCGCAGCAGCCCATAGTGATTGTAGCAGCCCATAGTCATCGCAGCAGCCCATAGTGATTGTAGCAGCCCATAGTCATCGCAGCAGCCCATAGTCATAGTCATCGCAGCAGCCCATAGTCATAGTCATCGCAGCAGCCCATAGTCATCGCAGCAGCCCATAGTCATCGCAGCAGCCCATAGTCACAGTCATCGCAGCAGCCCATAGTCATAGTCATCGCAGCAGCCCATAGTCATAGTCATCGCAGCAGCCCATAGTCATCGCAGCAGCTCAATGTGATCGTACTAGCCCATAGTGATCGTAGCAGCCCATACTGGCCCATTTATCAACATTAAGTCCCTTAATTAGGTTGTATGAAATAAGAAAATAGGGGAATCGGCTGAACTGCAATACCAACAAAGCCATAGACAAGAAAGGCTCGGAAAACACAACATGCTTTGTTTGTGTTTGGTAGATGGTGATGTGATCGAAGCGGCCCATAGTGATCGTAGCGGCCCATAGTGAGCGTAGCGGCCCACAGTGAGCGTAGCGGCCCACAGTGATCGTAGCGGCCCACAGTGATCGTAGCGGCCCAATGTGAACGTAGCGGCCCAATGTGAACGCAGCAGCCCAATGTGAACGCAGCAGCCCAATGTGAACGCAGCAGCCCAATGTGAGCGCAGCAGCCCAATGTGAACGCAGCAGCCCAATGTGAACGCAGCAGCCCAATGTGAACGCAGCAGCCCAATGTGAACGCAGCAGCCCAATGTGAACGCAGCAGCCCAATGTGAACGCAGCAGGCCATAGTCCTCGCAGCAGCCCATAGTCCTCGCAGCAGCCCATAGTCCTCGCAGCAGCCCATAGTCATCGCAGCAGCCCATAGTCATCGCAGCAGCCCATAGTCATCGCAGCAGCCCATAGTCATCGCAGCAGCCCATAGTCATCGCAGCAGCCCATAGTCATCGCAGCAGCCCATAGTCATCGCAGCAGCCCATAGTCATCGCAGCAGCCCATAGTCATCGTAGCAGCTCAATGTGATCGTACTAGCCCATAGTGATCGTAGCAGCCCATACTGGCCCATTTATCAACATTAAGTCCCTTAATTAGGTTGTATGAGATTAGAAAATAGGGGAATCGACTGAACTGCAATACCAACAAAGCCATAGACAAGAAAGGCTCGGAAAACACAACATGCTTTGTTTGTGTTTGGTAGATGATGATTTGATCGAAGCAGCCCATAGTGATTGTAGCAGCCCATAGTGAGCGTAGCAGCCCATAGTGTGCGTAGCAGCCCACAGTGTGCGTAGCAGCCCACAGTGATCGTAGCAGCCAAGTGATCGTAGCAGCCCACAGTGATCGTAGCAGCCCACAGTGATCGTAGCAGCCCACAGTGATCGTAGCAGCCCACAGTGATCGTAGCAGCCCACAGTGATCGTAGCAGCCCACAGTGATCGTAGCAGCCCACAGTGATCATAGCAGCCCAACGTGAACGTAGCAGCTCAACGTGAACGTAGCAGCCCAACGTGAACCTAGCAGCCCAACGTGAACGTAGCAGCCCAACGTGAACGTAGCAGCCCAACGTAAACGTAGCAGCCCAACGTGAACGTAGCAGCCCACCGTGAACGTAGCAGCCCAATGTGAACGTAGCAGCCCAATGTGACCGTAGCAGCCCAATGTGAACGTAGCAGCCCATACTGATCGCAGCAGCACATACTGGCCTATTTGTCAATATCTAGCCACTTAAAGGGGTTGCATGAGATTAGAAAATAGGGAAATGGACTGAGCTGCAATACCAACGCAGCCATATGCAAAAAAGGCGCTGTGTCTGTGGAACAAAAAAAGGAGACTCTTATTTCTAATCTCATACAACCCCTGTCCACATATATATGGATCAATAGAGCCGCACTCTAGGGCTTTGAGCAAGTTGTTGGCTTCTGCATTATGATACCAATGCCAGAACAAGTGCCACTTCGTCTGCTGTCGGCATCTCGTTTTTTTTTCCATGGAGGCGCATGGGCGGCCATTATAGTCAGATCTCTGATTTTACATTGGTGGCATATCCTAGTGATACGCTTGCATAGGAAATGAACCAATTAGTGAAATGCTAGCAAAATTAATTTTCACAGATTCGTTCATTTCTAATAAACAGTGAAAATCCTTTATTTGGATAATCCACAATTAAAAGTCATAATCTGACATTCCATAATCTAGTGATCCAACATTTCTATAATCTAGACTCATAATCCAACATTTCATAATCTAGAGTCATAATGCGACAGTCCATAATCTAGAGTCATAATTCAATATTTCTTAATCTAGTGTCATAATCCAACAAGCCATAATCTAGACATAATGTGATATTCTGTAATCTAGTGTCAATTTAATATTCCATAATCCAGTATCCTGATATGGCATTTATTTTCATTATAGAACTGCTATATAGTGTGGATCTTCACAAGACCAGACGCAGAAGACTGAGTGGTCAGAACCAATTAAAACACTTTAGTAAACAAAACAAAATACTAATAGTATCATACTTTTTCTATTCTTACAATGTACTAGGACTGTCCGATAATCCAGATTGTCTGATAATTGGAAAACGATCTGTTCCTATAAGATAATAGGATGTTTCCTGTATATAAAAGCAGTGAAATCTAAAACCGTTATCTGCTCTACATGTAAGCAAGGACGGGCGTATAAAGGTGCCCATACATATAAGACGAAACATGTCCGAACCTGTCGATCTAATGTGTATGGCGGTCACCCAACGCTCCACTGACGCCAGATGCCAAAGTGAAGAAGAATCGGACATTGAATTTCAACATGCCTGATCTTTTGTTCCTACAGATATAAGATGCCGGAGGTGTCTGGCAGCGTCTTATTCCCCATCTCCCCATTGAAATAAACATGCACGATCAACCGAGCCGAGCGTACATGTTTATGCAGGAGAAATAACGGTGTATGGGTGCCTTACGTATACACACAGTGATGCCATATTGCTGTTTTTCCTTCGATTAACTCTTCCAGACAATGTGAGCCGAGTGCAGGAAAATAACATGAGAACGTTTATTCCGGTGAGGATGTTGAATCTCTGGATTTGGCACCACGGATGTTATGCAGATGTCAGTGTCACAAAAGGACAAGGAAATCGAGCCCAACATTAATACTCAGGGGGGACATCGGCGCGCCTGCCAAACTTCCATTAGTTCCCTTCACATTGTGTGTTTTTGCCTCATTGATGTTGGATGTTTAGAATGAGTTGACAGGCTGTACCCTCAAATAATAAGAGCTAGGTGACAACTCCTAGTGTTCACGAATACAACAGCAAGATCTGACACTATGGTCAATAGGAAAACGATGGATTCTCCCGGGTCCTGCAGTCCACCTAACTCCTGGGAGCCGCAGCAGATAACATTGGGGGGCTCAGGTCTGGGGTTTGTATTTGGGGTCTGGTCTGAAGATGGAAGTCATATGCTTTATTTTGGATTGAAATGGCATAGGTTTGGGGCGTGTCTTATGTAAATGGGTGGGGCATAAGGTAAACTATTTGGTGGACCGTGCACAATGCGTCGCTTCATACATGGATTTCCAGAAATTCCTTGAAGTCCCTTCTTACAAGTTGGCAAGTATGCCTTCATGTGATGTGAACAGGGCCTTAGTGTACAGTGGTGACATTGGGAGTGCATTCACATCCATCCCTGTCCCCCCGGAAGTCCAAATTTCTTAGTTTCTCATACACACACGCACACTAAAGACTCATGCCAACCCCTATATTACTGGTCCATGTATTACGGATCGGTAATACAATGATCATATCCTGCAATTGGCCGATATTGTAATTATTTTTTTTATCATGGATGCATATGGAGTCCTTGAGAAAAAAACAATCATGGCATTTTCCATCAAATGCCATGTTATGTAGGCACCATACAGTCCTTACGCTTCAATAATAGACAACTGTAGGGTTTCCGTGTGCATCAGGGTCTGTTCATGCAGCTTTGCTGTGTGTATGAACCCTAAGGTCTCACAGCATTATAATGATAGGGCTGCCATATAGGAATATATATATCCGAATAGGATAAAATAAAAAAATTATGCGATAATACATAGACCACCAGTAAAAAAATGTATGGGTCGAGCAGTTTTTTCTGTCTGGCGGTGCACAGTTTACTACACTAGTGTAGCATGCACATAGTCCTCAACATGGTACACATATTTTTGAGGAATTTGACGTAGGCTAAAACAATGGCAAAAAATGTGACATGAAGCTCCATCTATTATTTCTAGCACAGGCAAAGTGTCATAAAATTTTGCATGTTTTTTAATCTGGATCTCCTTTAGTTTATCCAATGTTCTCCAACGTTCCAAAAACATATAAAATTGGCTTTCGGGCTCATGCATACGGCAGATCCCAGTAAATGGAGAATGTACAGCAGTCCTTGGAGGCTCCTTAGTACAGAGTGGTACAGCCTCTGTGTATGATGTACAGGCTAGGTCGGGTGCCAAATGTATGGAAATATTCTACTCTAGAAGCTGTACTTCTAGGGGAGAATACCTCCATACATCTAATGGCACATGCCATATTTTTTTTATTCTATCCTATTCGGATGACGTATTAAATCGGACGCATACGAAAGTAGAGTAGAGACCTGACGCACCACTATGGCAGCTCTATCAATATAATGCTGTGAGCATGAGCCCTTAGAGTTCATACACACAGCAAAGCTGCATGAACGGACCTTGATGCACACAGAGACCCTGCAGTTATTTATTATGGAAAAGTAGGGAATGCATGGTGCGCACATAACACAGCAAGCGATGGAAAACGCCATGATTTTTTTTCTCTCAAGGATTCCATATGCATCCATGAGAAAAAAAAATTACAATATGGGCAAATAGCATACAGGTCAGTACCACATACAGGGCCGGCATCAGCACCCGGCGAAGCCAGGCAAGTGCCGGGGCCCACTACCCTCTTGGGCGGGCCCACTCGGCCGCCGGGTGCTGTCGCTGTCGTCGTCACAGCATTACTGTCCATATATGGACAGTGATGTCAGTGGGAGAAAAGGAGTCCCAGGCAGAGCGCTACAAGCGGCTCTGCTCCGGAACTCCGTCTCTGGGGAAGCCCCTGACATCACTGTCCATATATGGACAGTGTTCTCAGGAGCAGAGCAGTGTCCCAGACAGAGTACTAGCAGCGCTCTGTCCGGGACTTTGGCTCTGGAGTTGCCCCTGACATCACTAGCTGTATATGGAAAGTGATGTCAGGGGCTTCCCCAGAAATGGAGTACTGGAGCAGAGCCTTTACTAGCGCTCTGCCCGGGACTTCAACTCTGCTCCGTATGGACAGTGATGTCAGGAGCAGAGCAGGAGTGCCAGGCAGAGTGCTAGTAGTGCTCTGCCTGGGAATATGGCTCTGGGGTTGCCTCTGACAACATTTTCCATATATGGACAGTGATGTCAGGGACTTCTGATGCAGAATTCCCAGCCAGAGCATCAGCAATGCTCCTGCTGGGGATTGCACTCCTAGAGGGAACCCCAAAGGAGACACCTACGAGGAGGGAGCCTGTGTGGTACTGCCAGGGAGGGTGGCTGTGTGGCACTACAAGGGAGGGGGGCTTTGTGGCACTACCAGGGAGGGGAGCTGTGTGGCACAACCTGAGAGAAGGGGGCTGTATGGCACTACATGGGAGGGGGGGCTATTTGGCACTACATGAGAGGTGGGGGCTTTGTGGCACTACATGGGAGGTGGGGGCTGTGTGGCACTACCTTGGAAGAGTGGGCTGTGTGGCAATATCTGGGAAGGGGGGGCTGTGTGGCACTACCTGGGAGGGGGGCTGAGTGGCACTACCTGGGAGGGGGATGGTCATGTGGCACTACCTGGGAGGGGGGGCTGTGTGGCACTATCTACAGAGGGCATTAAATTTATGGGGGTACAAACTGGGGCCCTAACTTCTATATGGGGGCATTAACGGTGCCTAACGTCTATATGGGGGCACAAAGTGACGTTTTCTGCCATTTTACTGCCGCCGTGAGTTCCCCCGCAAAGGGGCCTAAGTCTGTGTCGTCCAAGCGCTCACATAAACCTGGAGCCGGCCCTGACCACATAGACCAGTAATATAGGTGTGGGCATGAGTCTTTAGTGTGTGTGTGTATGAGAAACTAAGAAATGTGGACTTCCTGCAGGACAGGGATGGATGTGAATGCACTCCCAATGTCACCACTGTACACATACGGCTCTGTTCACATCATGTGAAGGCATATTTGCCAACTTCTAAGAAGGGACTTCAAGGAAATTCTGGAAATCCATGTATGAAGTGACACATTGTGCACGGTACACAAAATAGTTTACCCATTTACATAAGACATGCCCCAAACCTATGGCATTTTAATCACAAATAAAGCATATGACCCCCCTCTTCAGACCAGACCCCCAAATCAGATACAAACCCCAGACCAGAGCCCCCCAAAGTTATCCGCTGCGGCTCCCAGGAGTTAGGTGGACTGCAGGAACTGACCCGGGAGATGTGCCTGCTCTTCTGTGGGCCCGGGAGGTTTCCTCTTTTTCCGTGAGTTGATGTAAAACCAAATTCTGTTGGCATAGATTTAGCTAATCAAGTCTATTGGCACGTTACCAGTATACGTCAGGACATGCTCCTGATATATATGCCGAACGCACATCACATAAATCTGCTTATTGAACAATGCACAATCTTCATTGGTTGCCTTTTAGGCAGCGTTCGCACATAGCATAAACGCTGAAGAATTTCCGCCGTGGCATTTTGTGAGGAAATTCCGCAGCATTTAAAGTAGCAGCAAAGTGAATGAGATTTTAAAAAACGTTCATAAATTGACCAGCGGTGTGGATTTTAAAACCGCAGCATGTCAATTTATGTTGCGTTTTAGTTGATTTTCTGTTGTCGGTTTTCCCCTTTGAATTCAATGGAGATGTAAAACCTGCAACAAATAGCCTAATGTTGCGAAATTTGCGTCAGAATTCAGGCGTTGTCATAGCGACGCAATCTTCTGTTCTTCCAGCCCCGGTCTCCTGGGATGACGTTTCATCCCAGGTGACTGCTGCAGCCAATCACAGGCTGCAGTGGTCACATGGGCTGCAGCAGTCACATGGTTGCAGCGTCATCCCAGCAGGCCAGACTGCACGTCAACGGAGGGACACGTCGCCATGACTACGGCAGGCGGAAGTATGACATTTTTTTCTTTTTCCCTAGCTGAAATTCCACCCGAAAAAAAGTTTTTCCGGACGGAATGTGCGGGTTCTAGGTCAGATAGACTGCGTAGTTTTACGCAGCATATCCGACTCGTGGGAACCCGGCCTTCTATAATTCGTTCTACATTTAGTTCCCGTCAATCAAAATAGCACGAGACACTTCTGCGAAATTTAGAGAAGATTTTGAAGAAAAATATAAAAAAGTAAGAAATAAGAATTTTTTCCAGGTCATTGGTCTGTAAAAATAATTAGGCAAAAAGCGGTATATTGTGACAATATAACATAACATAGAAAAAAAATCCTCTAAAATGTGGTGCATATTTTAGCGCAAATTAGTATAATCAGAATTATGCAGCTGTCATGTGAGAATATATCGTAGATGCACATAGAGCACACCCGGGTCCTGCCTGTAGTTGTCAGGTCGAAGACTTAGGCTTAATCTGCCAGGAATCCCTTCAAGAACATTTGCTTTGTTTCACACTCTTCCCTTCAGCTGCTATGAAACAGGAATCGTATTTGAAACGATGATAAGGAAGCCGTGCGGAGCGTTGCTGGAATGCCAACTAGATTCACAATGTTATACATCCACAGCATATGCCATAAATGTCTGATAGATACGGCTTCCAGCTCTGGGACCTGCACCTATATTGAGAGCAGCGGTCACCGACCCTGGTGCTGCGGCTGTCGGTTCCAGACAGGGTCTAGTGGAGAGGGGGCTGCGCATTCTATTCAATGGGAGTTACGGAAAGAGCCGAGAAATCGCTGCTCTGCTGTTTCTAAAACTCCCAAACAGAATTGAGAGAAACATGCGCATGCATGACCCCCTCTATACTAGTCCCCACCTGGAATCGTCAGCTTGTGGCCGCCGCACAAGGGGAGAGATGGGTGTTAGGTGACCATCTATCAGACATTTATGACATATCCTGTCCATATTTTTATAAAAATTGCAAGGGAATTTGCACTAAACTATCAAAACTCTTTGCGGCTTTTCCCCTCACATTAAATGTAGCGAGAAAAGTAGAAGTCAACGTAGTTTAGGCTACATTTATTAACTGCAGTATGCGAAAACGGCGCAGGTTTGGCACAACTCTACATCTGCTCATAGTAGAAATATATATATTTTTTTCCTGTCAGAGATATCTAGAGGCAAATCTCGTCAACGACCCTTTCCAGAGGCGGACACAGACTGCAGAGAACCCCTGTGCAAAGAATGTGCCTGGGCCCCCCATAACCTAAACACGCGTGCATAAAAAATTCGACAAATCTATATTACACATTTTATTACTAGTTTATAACACAAGTAACAAACATAAATAATACAAATAATTTCCATATTTAACAAATGAGTATAACACAAAGCACTCATGTAACCGACTTATAATCACTTTATCGTGCTACGCTGCTTCCGTAACCGCCATTCACTTCTCTGGGAGTTACGGAAACAGCGCAGCTCAGCAAACTAAATCCCGACCTTCTAATCAGGAAGTGGCCGGGAAGCAGTCGGAGCCGAGAAAGGTAGAACGGGATTCAGGGGGCCCTGTTCTAGATAGGCGCAGGACCCAGAGGTGGGACCCGCATCTATCGGACATTTATGGCATATCCTGTGGATAAGCCATAAATGTTAAAGAAGGGCAAACCTCTTTAACTGTCCACTGAGCTCCACTCGACTCCGAACATTTTCTACAGGCAGAGCAGAAGCACTACTTTCCATTTCTTTTTATTTTCAGTCAGTCCCCTTCACGACGCTCAGCACACACACCACACAGTAAAAGCACCAGCAGGCTCAGGGTGCGGAGCAAGAAGAACCCCAATACTGATTAGCTGAGATTGCGCTGCCAACCAGTATTAGGCTTAATTTCAGCAGCACCACTATCCCGGATCAATAACTGGTCCGAAGATAGCGATACTGCTTGCTAGGTGCGGCGCGCTCTATCTGGTGGTCTTGGTCACCTAGTGAGCGTCACGGTTAGTTGTTGCACTGCATCTGACCGTGACGCCGGTTACTAGGTGACAAAGGCCACCAGACAGAGCAAGCCTTGCCAGGCCCCTCCCCTTCTAATACGTTTTCTAAGTAATAGATTGGCGAGGCCACCCGGGAGATGGAGGGGGCCCTCTTCCACCCTGTGCACTTTCAGCAATTCACAGATCGGGACCCCTTCCTTAACATATGTTATTGATGGCATCAATAACATATGTGAAAGAAGGGGGCCCGATCTGTGAGTTGCCAAAAGTGCACAGAGAGGGAAGGGAGCCCCCTCCATCTGCTGCACCGATCTATGTGCCAATCTATACTCACAGCATTTAGGGCAGCTGCGTGGGCCCCACCCCTTCCGGGCCCCTATGCAGCCGCACCGGCGATATGTGCGCCCCTGACACTCTCCATCTTGAATGGGGTAAAATACGCTAAATTTAGGCCATATTCTTGCTAGAAAGTATCCACGTGACAGTTCTCTTGCAGACTGCAGCAGAATTTATGTTGTTGTGGATCAGTATAAAAAAAAGCCTCAAGTCCATTGTAATTCAATGTTGTTAAATATTAGAACAGGGATGGGGAAATATTTTTTGTTAACTCTACTTTTAAAATATTTAGTTTAAAATATTTTGTTTTTATGCTCTTTGGTCCAGTTGTTCCATGAGTTGACAGACAAAAAAAAAAATGGGCATCAACAGCAGGTCTGGGCTGAGATTTGATTATACAGACTATATAGGGTGGTATCGCTTTAAGGTTCTGGGCACAGGAGAAATTATTGGCTCGTTCAGAAGAATATATCAGCGCCAGTGCCACTCGGCAGAGTTAAATAATTCTTAATTCGATCAATACTTCATTGGGATGTTGAAAAGGAACGGCAATAAAAAAGCCTAGAGCTATTGGCAGCATTAAATTAAAGCGCTGGATAGACAACGAGCAACGAATTTCATCGTCATTTGGACGTTTCGTCCAGCTCAGCTAATGCAAATGACAGTAGTAAGGAGAAAGCAGCTCAGCCCAGTACTTAAGATGGGCCATAAGGGCTTTTATTAATCTGCTCTGGCCGGACAGTAAATCGATTCTACAAAAATTAGCCAGATAATTCTGCAAAGTGGACAGAGATATATTCTGCTGGTAAAATACTTCTGTGCTTATTACATACAAAATAAATGAGTGTGGTTAAAATAAGGCACTTAAAGGTGACTCTTTAACCCCTGAAGGACTTCAGGAAAGTTTTGGCCTTCAGGAAGTAGCAACATTTTTGTTTTTTTTATTAGCACATTCCAAGAGTCATAACTTTATATTCTGTCGATGTAGCTTTAATACTACTTGTTTTTTTTTAAATTTTATTTAGACTGTTTAACCCCTTAATGACCAGCCTATTTTAAACCTTAATGACCAAGCCATTTTTTACGTTTTTCCATCGTCGCATTCCAAGAGCTATAACCTTTTTATTTTTGCGTCGACATAGCTGTATAAGGTCTTGTTTTTTGCGGGACAAGTTGTACTTTTTAATAGCACCATTTTGGGGGACATATTATTTATTGATTAACTTTTATTAACTTTTATTTGGGGGGAAATAGAAAAAAACCTGAAATTTCACCACTCTTTTTCGCGTCTTAAATCTACGCCGTTTACCGTGTGATATAAATAACACAATAACTTTATTCAGCGGGTTGTTACGATTGCAACGATATCAAATTTATATAGTTTTTGTATGTTTTACTACTTTTACACAGTAAAAACACTTTTTTTTTTTTAAATTATTTGTTCTTGCGTCTCCATATTTGAGGAGCCGTAACGTTTTTATTTCGCCGATGCAGTTGTGTGAGGGCTTTTTTTTTGCGGGAAGACTTGTAGTTTTTATTGGTACCATTTTGGAGTAGATGCGACTTTTTTATCACTTTTTAATCACATTTTTTTAAAGTCAGGATTCACAGAAAACAGCAATTTTTCCGTCGTTTTATTTTTTATGGCGTTCACCGTGCGGGTTAAATAATGTAATAGATTTATAGTCGGGGTCGTTACGGATGCGCGATACCAAATATGTGTAACTTTTTTACTTTATTTTGTTTTTTTAATAGTAAAGCATTTTGTAAGGGGGAAAAGCTGGGTTTTTCATTTTTTTTCAATTTTTTTTTTAATTCACTTTATTAAACTTTTTTTTCACTTTTTTACTAGTCCCACTAGGGGACTATAATATGCGATTCTGCGATCGCATTTATAATACACTGCAATACTTTTGTATTGCAGTGTATTACTGCCTGTCCGTTTAACACGGACAGGCATCTGTTAGGTCATGCCTGCGGCATGATCTAGCAGGCATTCACTCCAGGCAGACCTGGGGGCCTTTATTAGACCCCCGGCTGCCATTGGAGACACAGACACTCGGCGATCGTGTCGGTGGGAGAAACAGGGAGCTCCGTTCCTCTCTCCAAAACCACTCAGATGCGGTGCTCGCTATTGAGCACCGCATCTGAGGGGTTAAACGTGTGAGATCGATACTAATATCGATCTCACCCGGCAGAGCAGGGACGCTCCCAGCCCTCAGCTGCCTCTGGCAGTTGAGAGCAGGGCGATTTGACAGCTCCCTGCTCTGTTTACTTATTCCGATGCCGCGACGTAAAAAGTCTATGGCATCGGAATAAGGCCCGTTAGTGACCGACGTAGAAACACGATGGGCCGGTCACTAACGGGTTAAAGGACTTTTGTCCTCACTATATAAAAAAAACTCCCTCTAGTGGATGAAGGGAACAATATTAAATCGATCGCATTTATAATACACTGCAATACTTTTGTATTGCAGTGTATTACTGCCTGTCCGTTTAACACGGACAGGCATCTGTTAGGTCATGCCTGCGGCATGATCTAGCAGGCATTCACTCCAGGCAGACCTGGGGGCCTTTATTAGACCCCCGGCTGCCATTGGAGACACAGACACTCGGCGATCGTGTCGGTGGGAGAAACAGGGAGCTCCGTTCCTCTCTCCAAAACCACTCAGATGCGGTGCTCGCTATTGAGCACCGCATCTGAGGGGTTAAACGTGTGAGATCGATACTAATATCGATCTCACCCGGCAGAGCAGGGACGCTCCCAGCCCTCAGCTGCCTCTGGCAGTTGAGAGCAGGGCGATTTGACAGCTCCCTGCTCTGTTTACTTATTCCGATGCCGCGACGTAAAAAGTCTATGGCATCGGAATAAGGCCCGTTAGTGACCGACGTAGAAACACGATGGGCCGGTCACTAACGGGTTAAAGGACTTTTGTCCTCACTATATAAAAAAAACTCCCTCTAGTGGATGAAGGGAACAATATTAAAAAAATCACAAGAAAAATGGGATAAGGATTTTGGGATTTGGATTGACTAGGAGTACGTTTATAAAAATATTGGGGAAGTTTCACTAAACTTCGATTATTTGTTTTGTGATTAATCATAGACTTTATTATACACCGAGGCTTTTAAAGGTCATGGGGTTAACGAATAACGATAACCGTCAGAAATGCGAAATACACCAAGTGGATCTCATTCTCTTGTTGTGGCGATGTCCCAACTTACAAAGGTATTGGAGTGGAGTGGCAGTATCGATTTCCAAACTGATCCGGAGAGAGGTCCCATTGGAGCCGGTTATTTATTTTTGGCATTTCTGATCTCCTGAAAGATTGTGGTTGTAGTAAATTAATTAGAAAGATTTTGTTTCTGGGAAGATTGGTTATAATTTATAAATGGATCTCAAAAGATTTACCGTGGGAAGTAGAATGGCACCATAAGGTGAACAAAGTTATTATCTTGGAAAGAACATATTATCTGACATCAAATAAGGAGGAAGGGGAAAACTTTTTCTATAAGTTATAGGATAGATGGATAGCGGAATTATCCCTCAACCAGAAAAAGACCCTAGGGCTGGATCAATCGCTGGTTGCATAAATTGTGTAAGCTGCTGATCGAGTAAGGTAAGGTAAGGTTTTTTTTTCTCTTCTCTCTCCCCCCTCCCACTAGTTTCTAGGGTTTTATTGGGGTCGTTGTTGTTTATTTATTAAAGTCTCTTTAAGTGTGAGTTCACACTGAGTTTTTTGCAGGACGAAAACCCGGCTCAAAATTCTGTTTGGAATTTTGAGGCAGGTTTTCCTCTGCCTGCACGCAGTGAGCGCCGTGGGCATAAAACGCTGCGAAATACGCTTTCTCTGCCTCCCATTGATGTCAATGGGAGGTCAGAGGCGTAAACGCCCGAAGATAGGGCATGTCCCTTCTTTTTCCCGTGAGCCGGTTTCTCCGCTCGTGGGAAAAAAACGTCTCCGCCTCCCAATGAAATTGTTTTTTGGTGCGGATTTAAAATTTTGATGCAGAAACAGGTTTGAATTTTATGCTGCGTATTATTATTATTATTTTTTGAAATAAACTTGTCACATCCAATTTTGAGATGGAAACGCAAGATAAAGTGACATACTGCAGATTTTAAAATCCACACCGCAGGACAATTTACGTACAGAAGAATTCTGCTAGATGAAATTATTTTAAATCTTATTTACTTTGCTGGTACTGTATTATACAGCAGAGAAAGCTGCACGCCAAATTCGCATGTAATACACATTGTGTGCATGTGGCCTTAATGGTCGGTAACTTTTCAACAATCTTTGCATAAATCAATAGTACAAACGAATTTAAGAAAATTTGTAATGAATGAAAAATTACTCCTTCTCCACTTATCAGGCTACACCCCCCCCCCCCTTTCTCCTAACTGTTTACTAACTCTGAATTTACTGATTTATCCATCTCCTCAAGACAAGACAGACTCAGCTCCCTGAGGGATCAGGTTACAGCTGCCCTTAGAAGTTTATGGAGAGGGGAGGGGGAGCAGAAACAGTGAGAGGGAAGCAGAAAGACACACTAGAAACTGTAGAAGTGTCTCTGTAAGTGTTAGGGTATGTTCACATGCAAACTCAAAAACAACTGAAAATACGGAGCTGTTTTCAAGGGAAAACAGCTCCAGATTTTCAGACGTTTTTTTAAGCCACTTGCGTTTTTGACTACGTTTTTTATGGCCGTTTTTGGAGCTGATTTCTATAGTCTATTTTTTCAAAACGGCCGCGTAAAAAAAACGGCCCGTCGGAACAGAACACCGTTTTTCCCATTGAAATCAATGAGCAGATTTTTGGAGGTGTTCTGCTTCCGAAAATAGGCTGTGTGAACATACCCTTATGAGATGGGTTCACAGTAAGGGTATGTTCACACGCAAAAGTCAAAAACGTCTCAAAATACGGAGCGGTTTTCAAGAGAAAAAAAGGCTCCTGATTTTCAGACTTTTTTGTGCAACTCGCAATTTTCGCAGCGTTTTTTACGGCCGTTTTTGGAGCTTTTTTCAATAGAGTTTATGGAAAACTGCTCCAAAAACGTCCCAAGAGGTGTCCTGCACTTCTTTTCCGTTGGAACTTCCGTTTTTTCGCCCATTTTTCGGGCTTTTACGGCCCGAAAACAGGCCGTGTGAACATACCCTTACACTGCTCATGCTGCTGCCGCCGCTTCTATATACAGTCCTTAACATTGAAATTGCAACACCAAGAAGGGCAAGCCATAAGACTATGCAAATCGAAGAAGTAGCAAATGTCGCTAATATCTGAAAATGATCAAATTGTCAAGCCCTAGCTCCAATCTGTGGCATGTGGCATAAGAGCCAGATTGACAGCAAAGTTTTTTAGCCACATAAAACCTCAAAAATCGGATCAAGTGGTGTGGGATGATTGTACGATGCTTGCTATTCGTCGACGTGTCAGTTATTGCCACTTGTGGGAAACTGAGAGAGACAGAATCCTTAAACTGAGAGACCTTGGTTTATCACTCCGGCAGATCGCTACGCGCCTAGCCCGAGATGTCAGCATTGTTCAACTTTGCGTTTCCTGGAGGTTGGGAGAACAACAACGAATGGGAATAACAGCAAAAGGTGCATGGAGGTGAACCTCTGCCTGCACGTCAGATTGGAAGAATGGCGCGTAGTGATCCATTCTGTACTGCAAGTGAAATTGGACATCACATCCCAAGCCTAGGGCGGCAACCAGTATCACCCCAAACCATCAGAAGGCTTTTGCAAGATATTGGGCTATGAGCCAGCTACAGGTGTTCCGTTGACCGCACCGCGCCGCTCTCAAAGGCTATCATGGTGCACAAAAAGACAGCAATGGAGACTGGAATGGAGGTCTATCCTCTTCAGCAATGAGTCCCGCTTTTGCCTTGGACGCAATGATAGCAGGAGATTGGTCTGGAGACCACGTGGGCAATGCCATGAAGAGGCCTTCACAAGGGAGTCACACCAGTCCTACTCCAAGGATTATGGTGGTTTTTCAACACGACAACGCCAGGCATTTGTGCATTCAGCGCGACATAACATTAATATACGCATTGATAGCATGCTAAGGTGTGTAAGTGCGTGTATTTATGCATATGGCACTCATACTCGATACTGAATAAATCAAGATGTTTGGAATATTTTGTTTCCATTTTTTTTTTTTATCATTTGCATATCATTAACATGTGTACCGATTTCCACAATTCAAAAACTTTTCCTCCTAGGTGTTGCAATTTCAATATTGAGAAGTGTATATATGTGATAGATAAGTGTTAGGGCATGACCACACGTGGCGGATTTCCTCCGCAACTGTCCGCATCAATGCCGCACAGAATCTGCGTTGCAGATTCTGCTGCGGATCTGCACAAAATGTGCAG
Organism: Rhinoderma darwinii; assembly: GCF_050947455.1. Classification (NCBI taxonomy): domain Eukaryota; kingdom Metazoa; phylum Chordata; class Amphibia; order Anura; family Rhinodermatidae; genus Rhinoderma; species Rhinoderma darwinii. The sequence continues at coordinate 26,225,092 of NC_134688.1, forward strand.
TACATTGATGCGGACTAGCTGCTGCGGACTGCGGGAAAAGTGCTTCCCTTCTCCCTATCAGTGCAGGATAGAGAGAAGGGACAGCACTTTCCCTAGTGAAAGTAAACGATTTTCATACTTACCGGCCGTTGTCTTGGTGACGCGTCCCTCTTTCGGCATCCAGCCCGACCTCCCTGGATGACGCGCCAGTCCATGTGACCGCTGCAGCCTGTGCTTGGCCTGTGATTGGCTGCAGCCGTCACTTAGACTGAAACGTCATCCTGGGAGGCCGGACTGGAGACAGACGCAGGGAGTTCTCGGTAAGTATGAACTTATATGTTTTTTTACAGATACATGTATATTGAGATCGGTAGTCACTGTCCCGGGTGCAGAAACAGTTACTGCCGATCGCTTAACTCTTTCAGCACCCTGGACAGTGACTATTTACAGACGTCTCCTAGCAACGCTCCCGTCATTACGGGAGCCCCATTGACTTCCTCAGTCTGGCTGTAGACCTAGAAATACATAGGTCCAGCCAGAATGAAGAAATGTCATGGTAGTAAAACCAATACGCTCCGCAGCACACATAAGATCTGCGGACTTCATTGCGGAATTTTGACTCTCCATTGAAGTCAATGGAGAAATTCCTCCATGAGTCCGCCACTGCTCCGCAACAGACAGAGCATGCTGCGGACACCAAATTCCGCTCCGCAGCCTATGCTCCGCAGCGGAATTTTACGCCTCGTCTAAACGAACACTGCTAAATTAAAGTGTAAGTCAATGGACAAACGGCTCCGCTGCGGATTAACGCTGCGGAGTGTCCGCAGCGGAATTTAAGTGAAATTCCGCCACGTGTGAACCCAGCCTTAGGAGAGCAGGATTCTGCTCTTCTATGTGTGCAGTGTATAGAAGACATGATAGCAGTTAGGCTCCGTCCACTGACTCAAAGACAATTTAAAATTAGAGATAGAGGCTGCAGAGGGGAAAACTGCTAAATAATGCAATTTACAAGTCATATAATGGCCAGAAATAGTGTTATTCATCATGTACACACATATGACAGCTTATTCTGAAAAGTTAGGTACGCTTTAAACATTTTGTTTTTTTATGTAAACTCTAATTATTATTATTTTTATGAGACTTGAATATGCAATCCTCTGATCGCTTCAATAATACACTGCAATACTTCTGTATTGTAGTGTATCATTGCCTGTCAGCACTTTACTAACAGGCAACCTATTAGATCTTGTCTTATACAGGGCCTAATAGACAACTTTACATGCAGACACGGGGGCCTTTGTTATGCCTCGGCTGCCATGACAACCTATCAGCAACCCGTGATTGCGAGGAGGGGATGCCAATGGGGTGACAGAGGGAGCCCCTCCCTCTGTATAACCATTTAGATGCTGTGGTCACTATTAATCACGACATCTAAGTGGTTAACCCCTTAATGACCGGGCATGTTTGTACCTTAATGACCAAGCCAGATTTGTCAAATCTGGTATGTCTGACTTTATCAGAGAATAAGTCTGCGAAAGTTTTGAATATCCAAGTAATTCTGACATTGTTTTTTCGTAACATGTTGTAGTTTATTTTAGTGGTAAAAGTAGACTGATACAATTTGCGGAAATTAATTAAAGAATAGAAAAATGGAAGAAATTTTGTAAAAATTAACATTTTTCCCTATTTTTAACTGCAATATGTCACATATGTCAACATACGTCTCATGGGACTATAAGGTATATGGGCTAAGTCACCAGTGAGTGCGGGTTATTATGCTCCCCAGTAAAAATAGAAACTCCAACTAACATTGAATAGAACACAAGAGAAAAAGGAGTCAAAAACTATTGAAATATGGATTGCCAAAGGCATAGAAAAGTACAAATTTTATTTGGACAATACAAAATACATGGTTAAAACAGACTACAAATCAAAAAAACTGTATATCTCCAAATGTATAGGAGGAGAAATAGGATCACAGTAGTTATGAGTAAATGCACAAAAGAGAAAATTTCTCTAAAGGGAAATATGTCAGTCACTCTAAGATAGTTTAAATATAAATGTACGGCAAGAACCAGAATATACATATATTCATGTCCGATACTCTATCATGTCACCAAAACGGTGAGTCTTATAGCAAGTAGTGGAGAATACCAACAGTGGTAAATAAAGATAGTCTCCATTCACCAACACTCGCTATATTTAAGAGACATTGAATATTCAGCTCAGCCTGTCTGAATCTCAGATGGAAGTAAACAAGGTTACAGAGTGTAGATGGCATAACAAGTATTTAAATTGAAGTGAAGCCTACATAACTACTAACCCATATGGTTCCTCAGATGCAGTAACTCCCAAGTGTGGAGAGACCCCAACGCGCGTTTCGCGTGGATGGCTTTTTCAAGGGGTGTTCCGAACACTGAGATTCAGACAGGCTGAGCTGAATATTCAATGTCTCTTAAATATAGCGAGTGTTGGTGAATGGAGACTATCTTTATTTACCACTGTTGGTATTCTCCACTACTTGCTATAAGACTCACCGTTTTGGTGACATGATAGAGTATCGGACATGAATATATGTATATTCTGGTTCTTGCCGTACATTTATATTTAAACTATCTTAGAGTGACTGACATATTTCCCTTTAGAGAAATTTTCTCTTTTGTGCATTTACTCATAACTACTGTGATCCTATTTCTCCTCCTATACATTTGGAGATATACAGTTTTTTCGATTTGTAGTCTGTTTTAAAGAGGCTCTGTCACCAGATTTTGCAACCCCTATCTGCTATTGCAGCAGATCGGCGCTGCAATGTAGATTACAGTAACGTTTTTATTTTTAAAAAACGAGCATTTTTGGCCAAGTTATGACCATTTTTGTATTTATGCAAATGAGGCTTGCAAAAGTACAACTGGGCGTGTTTACAGTAAAAGTCCAAGTGGGCGTGTATTATGTGCGTACATCGGGGCGTTTTTACTACTTTTACTAGCTGGGCGTTCTGATGAGAAGTATCATCCACTTCTCTTCACAACGCCCAGCTTCTGGCAGTGCAGACACAGCCGTGTTCTCGAGAGATCACGCTGTGACGTCACTCACAGGTCCTGCATCGTGTCAGCCACATCGGCACCAGAGGCTACAGATGATTCTGCAGCAGCATCAGCGTTTGCAGGTAAGTAGCTACATCGATTTACCTGCAAACGCCGATGCTGCTGCAGAATCATCTGTAGCCTCTGGTGCCGATGTGTCCTCGCTCGTCTGACACGATGCAGGACCTGTGAGTGACGTCACAGCGTGATCTCTCGAGAACACGGCTGTGTCTGCACTGCCAGAAGCTGGGCGTTGTGAAGAGAAGTGGATGATACTTCTCGTCAGAACGCCCAGCTAGTAAAAGAAGTAAAAACGCCCCGATGTACGCACATAATACACGCCCACTTGGACTTTTACTTTTCAACACGCCCAGTTGTACTTTTGCAAGCCTCATTTGCATAAATACAAAAATGGTCATAACTTGGCCAAAAATGCTCGTTTTTTAAAAATAAAAACGTTACTGTAATCTACATTGCAGCGCCGATCTGCTGCAATAGCAGATAGGGGTTGCAAAATCTGGTGACAGAGCCTCTTTAACCATGTATTTTGTATTGTCCAAATAAAATTTGTACTTTTCTATGCCTTTGGCAATCCATATTTCAATAGTTTTTGACTCCTTTTTCTCTTGTGTTCTATTCAATATGTCACATATGTACACACATACTGTACAATCTTTTTTAATTAAATATGTATTTCCATCTCTTTACTCTATTTTGGCAGCACTTTTGAAAAAATAAAATACATTTTCAGCAATTTAGAGGACTTACAAATTGAATAATAATTGTATAAATTTTGAAGTACATTTTGTTTTCCTGCACCAAGCCAGGTTTTCAGAGGCTCATAGGTCTCAGAGTGATGGAAACCCCCACAAATTACCCCATTTACAAAACTAGACCCCTTAAGGTATTTATCTAGGGGTGTTGTAAGTATTTTAACCCCACAGTTTTTTTGCTAAATGTAATACATAGCAGGTGAAAAAAAAAAAATTTCACTTTTTTCATAAAAGTATCAGTTTGAAGACCGATTTCTTTGTAAAGCGAACATGAGAATGAAGAAACACACCCCAAAATCTATCACCCTGTTTCTCCTGTTTTCAAAAATACACACATTGCGGCCCTTATGCGTTGCCTGGACACACGGCAGGGCCCAAAAGGAAGGGAGCACACGGAGACTTTCAGGACTCATATTTTGCTTGAAAATGTTTTAGGCCCCACTGTACATTTGGAGAGGCTTTGAGCTGCCAGAACGATAGAAATTCCCCATAAATGACCCCATTAAGAAAACTAGACCCCTTAAGCTATTTATTAAGGGGTGTAGTGAGTATTTTGACCCCACAGTTTTTTGCTAAATTTAATACATAGCAGGTGAAAAAAAAAAAAATATTTCACTTTTTCCATAAAAGTATCAGTCCAATTTCTTTGTAAAGCGAACATGAAAATGAAGAAACACACCACAAAATCTATCACCCGGTTTCTTCTGTTTTCAAAAATACTCTCATTGTTGCCCCAATCTGCTTATTAGACGTGTGGCTGGGCCAAAAAGAGAGGGAGCACCCTTTGGCTTTCAGGGCACAATTGAATAAATTCTCGGCCCCATATCATGCATTTAGAGGCATTGAGCTGCCTGAACAAAAAAAAAAAAAACATGCAGAAATGACCCCATTTTAAAAACTAAACCCCTAAAGGTATTCATCTAGTGGTGTAGTGGGCATGCGGACCAAAAATGTTTTAAAGGAGGAAATAATGGGTATCATTTCAGACACTATGGGTATATAATGTTTTCTTCAAACTCTTATTACGTTTCCACATGAAATAGAGGAGACGTGGTAGAAGGTTATTTTGTTAGAAATATGCCACATTAATCAATTTGTGCGGCACAGAAGAGAAGTGAAGCCGTGTATTCATAACGGATACATGTCGCTATAGACGTATTTGCATGTACTTATGACTATGTCTTGCTGAAGAAGCAGTTGGTGCCATTATGATGTCATTGTGGACAGAATTCTGTCCTAATATAAAATCAGTCAAAGAGGAAAAAATAAACTGTACTGGAGTGACGGGCAATATCTTCAAACAAATGGAGGAAAATGTATCCAACTATGTTGCAAACTCGAGTCTGTTCACTAGATAGAAGAACCTGCAGGGCTGTCAAGACAAGGATTTTTTTTTTCAGTGACTGGTTGTACAACGTCTCTTTAGCTCCATCAATCCTTATGAGGGACGAATGTGCCAAGTGACGCGGTACACCATAACAGGCCCCTGCCCGGCAAGGTAGGAACCGCTATGTGCACAAAACAACCAATCACCTACAGAATATATAAAAGGACAGTGTCCAAAACCATCTATAGGAACAGTAAAGGATCACTAATCGCCAAAATGATGTCAGTATTTCCAGAAGAACCGTAACAAAGCCCATGGTGTATTGATAAGGAACAGCTCGATTATTAGAGATCCTCCAAATAAAAAAATATCATGCCCGTATCACGGTACAGAATTAGGAATGTAACCGCCGTATGTGGCAGGACGTAGTCATAAGAAAAAGGAAATACGTCCTAAATTTATTCTTGTAACCATTTCTAAAATGCACGACTTCCACTAATTCAGGGGCGGCTTAGGCCGCAGGTGTTGGATTTTTCTACTAATAAATGCAATGCCCACATTTATTTTTTATTTCAAGAACACTTGTGGGGTCCATGTTCTGAATAGACAGATGTGGGCTCCTGCACTATAAACTGTATTCATTTGTGAGTGATCAAGTCCAGGATTTAATTGTCCAAGAAATGTATAAAAAAAAAATCAAAAAGGGGAAAATTAGTTTTACAGTTTGAAATAAATACTTTACTACCTCCCCATGAGAATCCCTCCCTCCCTTGGAAAGCCCAAAAACGAAACAAAAAATATGAATAACTGAAATTGACTCCCTAAAATGAATCCCACACCCCACCCTTTTTGGTGTTCCCTAAATTATATATAAAATCAATAATTAGAAACTGTGTGATAGGTCTCAAAACAGGGGAAGTTGCAAAGGCCTGGATTTGAAGGGCACATGGGGCAGTAAAACCGGGTATCCCTCCTCCTTCCATGTTTACTACACACCCGGCATCTACTTTGGGGTTATTCCTTATTCTCAGAGGCAGGGACGGGGTGAAGGAAGTGGCGCTCAGTGAGCCTTTTGACATCCTCTGACTCAAAGGATTCTCCAGGTCAAACAGGAGGCGCTCTATAATTTTCTCCTGATACTGGAGGAAACTGAGCGTTCCCTGGGTCTTGTACAGCACATAGCTGTTATAAGTAGCCATCTGGATAAGGTAGATCGCTACCTTTTTATACCAGGCCCTAGTTGTGCGCTTGACCAGGTACGGTTGTAGGACCTGATCAGATAGATCGACTCCCCCCATGAACTTATTATAGTCCATCACGCAGACCGGTTTCCTCTTATCAGAGGTAGCGCCCCTCTCTCTTACTGCCACTGTGGTGTCCTCATGCACGGTGGTCAGCATATAAACTTCCTTTTTATCACTCCATTTGACAGCGAGACACTGGTTGCTTTCAAATGAAAGTGTCACACCCCTTTCTATTCGCCTGGACACCAGTTGTTGAGGGAAGCCGACTCTATTTTTGCGTACCGTCCCACAGGCCCCTGTATTAGCAGCATGGAGGGACTTATACAGGGGGACACTGGTGTAATAATTGTCGGTGTACACATGGTACCCTTTCTGTAGGAATGGCACCATGAGTTCCCAGACAATTTTCCCACTAATGCCAACATCCTCTGGGCATCCTGGGGGATTAAGGTGGCGGTCCCTGCCCTCATATATAAAAAGGCACAGGTGTAGCCCGTTGTGCTCTCGCACACCTTATGAAGTTTCACATCGTATCGGGCTCTTTAAGAGGGGATGTATTGGCGAAATGATAGACGGCCCTTGAAGGACATAAGGGAGTCGTCTACCGCTATTTTTTGTCCTGGGGTGTACAAATTTAGAAATGACTCAGATAGGAGGGAGATGAGGGGTCTTAACTTGTTGAGGCGATCATGGCCTGGGTCACTTCTTGGGGGGATTTGGGAGTTGTCTGAGAAGTGCATGAAGCGCATTAGAGTCTCATAGCGCATTCGGGCCATGACAGCAGCAAATACAGGGGTGCTATGGATAGCGCTGGTAGCCCAGTAGGAGCGGATAGAGTTTTTTTTTACTATCCCCATGTTTAGTGTAATTCCCCCAAAAATGTTAATCTCACAGACGGTTGTGGGGATCCATCCTCTGGCATAGTAAAACCTGGGATTTTGGGTGACAAATTGCCTGGCGTATACATTTTTCTTATGGACAATTAGTTCCAGGACCTGATTGCCTATAAACAAATTAAAAAAATTAAAAGGGGGTAAAATTTGAGACATCTGCGTTGATGCCTGGAGTCGCTGTAAATGGCGGAATTTGGGGGGAGAAAGAAACTGCAGGATCCCACATTGCGGGAGGGACTGCATTACCTGGCCCTGCTTCTGATCCTTCACCGGTGACAGCTGCGTCCACCACCATATGGCTGGGGGGTCCAGTGGCAGAAGCAGAACGTGTGTCGCTTTCTGAGCCAAGTTCTGCTTCTGACGCAGTGTCCGTACCGCTGCCGGAACCGCTAGAGCACAGCATGGCGTATGCCTGCTCTGCAGAGAACATTCTGCGGTTAATTTTTTTTAACACTAAACTAAGAAGTAAATTTTTTTTTGTATTTTATTTATATATATATATAATATAGACACAACACTAACAGAAAAAAATAAAAAAAATACAGTAAACCGCAGTTAAATACAGCAACTAAAACTAAATCAGCGAGAAAAAAAAAGAATTACGGAGATAACAATTAATAACAGGTAATCTGGCGTGATTACGGGTAATCTGGGGTGATTTACGGGTAATCTGGGGTGATTTACGGGTAATCTGGTGTAATTACGGACAATATACGGATAATATCGGAACACTGGCAAATATGTGATGTATTTCACAGTAAAACAGCACAAGATTTGTATAGTATTTCTCTCTCTCCTCTCACAGATCAACTACAGTGAGAGGAGGGAGGGAAAGAGCACAAATCCTGTGCTGTATTGTGTAAATATGGGACTATGGTCACTGTGATAGGTATATCACAGTGACCATCTGATCAGGGACCAATTATCAGGGTCCCTGATCAGTTTCTATGTACAGGCAGAATAGCTGCCTCACACTGACAGCGCATGCGTGCGCCATTTTTCTTTTTTTCCCGGCAGTTAGGGGCACGGGGGGAGACGATCAGTGGCAGCGGGGGCCTAACAAGTAGTTTTTTTTTATCTCCTCTCACCAAACATACATGGTGAGAGGAGATAAGAAAGGAATTTACATCGGCACATACATTGTAACGGCGGTTGCTGGTATTCGTTGAATACCGGCGATCGCCGGTATGGGGACCGCAAACAGCGGTCCTCAGTCACTGCTCCAAGCCCTCAGCTACCTCCGGCAGCTGAGAGCAGGGAGCTAAACCTCCCCCAGGCGGCGCTACTTTATTCCGATGCAGTGGCGTAGAAAGTCAATGTCATCGGAATAAAGCCCGTTAGTGACCGAAGTAGAAACACTATGGGCCGGACACTAACGGGTTAAACAACAGTGATCGGAGTAAGCGCTGATCGCAGTCGTTGTAGCAGGTTGTCAGCTGTACTTTACAGCTGACACCCGTAGCTGATGGTGCTTGCTCAGCTGCGGAGTCTGTCCCATCCCGGCACTGCGTGTTAAGTACCAGCTGCCAGTGCTGTAAATGTACGGTGAAGGGCAGGGGTTAAAGGGTACCCTGATGATAAGTTCATCACTTGGACCCCCACCACAGGGAAAATGAAGCATTTCACAGTTCCCATTTAAATAAATTCGCTGTCTATGTATTGCATGGACGTACTAGATTTTTCAGTTAGAAACTAATCTTTGTAGCGGTCTCCGGCTTATAGATGAGAATCCCGAACGCAGGCCTCCCCTCTGCGGACTCAGAATTCCCTAAGAGGGCATTATAAAATTGACTAAACTAGACAACCTTTTTAAATTAAGCAGAATACCCTAACAAATTCTAGTGCCAACTGGGAAAGAATCGGAAGCCGTCCCACATTTCTCAATGAACCTTCCCCTGCAGTCATTATTGCCCAGAAGGCTGGGCTCACACGTTGTAATACACGATGGGGAAATGTACAAAACCTACTGAAAAGGAAAAGTGGGGTAATTGTTCTAGCAGGAGATGTTAACGGACAGGGCTCTGCCACTCAATTGCCACCCACGTGTAATCTTCACAGGAGATGCAGAAGCGTCAAGTAGCACCCTCAAACTTTGCTCTTCTCCATCTGTTTAACTGTTAATAGGCATTGGTAATATGCCTGTATTTAAAATGGATCGGTCAGCTAAATATGCTTCGCTATGTAAGGGCAGCACGTTACAGTTACAAGTCCGTGATCTTCTACTCTGTGTTGATTTACTAATTAGGCCCCGTTCACACTGAGTTTTTTTTTTGCAAGTGGAAAAACTCCTTCCGGAATTATGAGGCTGATTTTGACCTGCCGGAAGAACAATTGCTGCGTTTTTGCGCGCAAAACGCGATCTCTGCCTACCATTGATGTCAATGGGAGGTCAGAGACGGAAACGCATGAAGAAAGGGCATGTCGCTTCTTCTTCCCGCAAACGTTTTTTTACCGCTCGCGGAGAAAAAACGTCTCTGTCTCCCAATGAAATCAATGAGGCGATTTCGGGCATATTTTGGCGGTTTCCGAAGCAGTTCCACGTCAAAAACAGTGCCAAAATAATCTGCGTGAACTAGCCCTTAGAGCGCTGAAAAAATAAAACGGACTCTGTTTTATGTGTGTGGTGTGTTCATGAAGGGAACGCATGCCCACCTCTCTCTGCGGTGACTGAAAGGCTACTGTGCATGCACCCATACATAAGAGCCTGTCAGTCACCGAACTGCAGGGCAGGGGTGCACTCTCCTCATGAATACAGTGATTATTGTTTTTTTTGTGCTATTTTGTAAAGACCTCTGGCTGTAATATGATGCCCTTACCTGAGGCAGCATATTTAGCTGACAGATCAGCTTTGCGCCTCATGCACACGACCGTGTGCGCCGCCGAGTCCCGTCAGTGATCCGAGGAAAGATAGAACATGTCCTATGTTTCCTCAGATCGGAGACTCGGATCATTTTTCACGGACCCGATTCACTCGCTAAAGTGAATGGGTTCGTGAAGACTATCGGGTGCCACTCGGATACCGTCAAAAACGTCCCGAGTGGCACAACGGTCGTGTGCATGAGGCGTTAAGCTTGATTGACATAAATGGAATACCCCTTTAATTATTAAAGCTATCATCATAACGTAAAGGAACAAATGGCTAAGAAAGTCTAATGTGGGAAAATGCAAAAATATAATCCTATTCATGTGGTCGTCTCATAAAACAACCTCTGTCCATATGCACGATTAGGACATCTATGAAAGTGGCTCCCAATCTGGTGGACTCAAGTCGTCAACGAATTACATAATCGGCCAATCTTTTTAATGGGTGCACGTAATACTGTAAATGTATGGCCAGGCGCAGCTTCCCCCGTAGCAATAGCAATCGGAGCCGCGGTGATCAGCTCATCAGCTCCTACTTTATAAGGCTACCTCTATAATTCTCAATGATTCTCCTGGCTTTTTATAGATGGAAGCATGTTGGGCTTGAATGGCCATGGTTTTGCTGACCAAGGAAAGAGCTCAGTTCTGCTTCCGTATCTACAGCATTTAGTTCTGGACTGCAAATGGATATTAAACGACAGACCAATACATGACGGATGTCTATAAGACAAGAAAAGCAAGTAAAAGGGGAAACCCATCGGAAAATCAGTCTAGATGTTTGTTTGGATGTAGCTTGGCAGAAACAACATACACTATTTGGACTAAAGTATTGTGACACTTACACATTACACCTACAGGAGCTTTTATGACACCCCATTCTAATTCCATAGGCATTACTATGAAGTTGGAGCCCCGTGGCAGCTAAAACATCTTCCACTCTTCTAGGGGCTTTCTACAGATTTGTGGGACTTTTTGCCCGTTCATCCAGAAGAGCATTTGTGAGGTCAGACACTGATGTTGAGGGAGGGGGCCTGGCTCACAATCTCCGTTATAGTTCATCCCAAAGGTGTTGGATGGGGTTGAGGTCAAGATTCTATGCGGCCAGTCAAATTCTTCCACACCAAACTCCCCCATGTCTTTATGGACCCTGTACTGGGGCACAGTCATGCTGGAAAAGAAAAGGACTGAACCCGAAACTGTTCCCACAAAGTTATAAGCTACAATTGTCCAAAATATCTTAGTATGCTGAAGCTTAAATATTTCCCTTCACTGGAACGAAGGGGCCGACCCCTGAAAAACAACCCCATAGCATTATCCCTCCTCCACCAAACTTTACAGCCGGCACAAAGCAGTCAGACAGGTAACGTTCTCCTGGCATTCACCAAACCCAGACTCATCCATTAGACACCAGATAGAGAAGCGTCACTCCACAGAACACCACCTGAGTCCAGTGGCGGCAGCTTTACACCCCTCCATCCGACGCTTGGCATTGTGCTTGTGATGTAAGACTTGCATGCAGCTGCTCGGCCCCCATGCCATGAAGCTCCCGGGGCACAGTTTTTGTGTGGATGTTAATGCCATAAGAGGTTTGGAGTCTGCAGTTATTGAGTCAGCAGATCGTTGGCGTCTTTTTTGCACTACGAACCACAGCACTCAGTGACCCCACTCCTTAACTTCGTGGCCGAGTTTCCTAAACACTTCCACTTTACAATAATATCACTCACAGTTGATCCTGGAATATCTAGGACGGAAGAACTTTTTCTTATTTCAGATTTACTTGCTTGAGTTTATAATTACTCTATCCTTGTAGTGGAATGAAAAGCTGCTATCTATGCACTAGCATCATGTTTGCTTATGCACAGCAGTCAACCTGAAAATGCTGATTTGCAGGAGATGATGGTTATGTTCACACAGGGCGAATATGCTGCGTAAAAGCACACAGCTGTAATGGCCGGAAGGAGGTGAAGGGAAAGTGATCCCTAATCTACCCACCGCCCTGTCCCTGCCTACTTGCAACGACTCGCCCTAGGCGACGAGGTACAACTGGGCGGCGGTCCCTACGCTGTCTAAGTGCACAGGAAAACAAACAGGGAACATGCAAGGGAAGGGGCAGTAGCCACGGAACGCCACGAGGAAACGGAGCGGCGAACGGACAGTCAGGACCAGGACGAAGTGAGTACACCCAAGCGGGCAAGGAGACAGAAGCAAGCCAGGGGCAAAGCAAAGCAGGTCAAGCAGAACTGCAGCAAGGCAGAAGCACGGCAGAAGCAGGCTGGAGCAAGCAGCAGTGGGGCCAGGAATCCAAAAGAATTACAAGCACTGAGGGAGAGAACAGGGCAGGTAATAAAGGGCAGGGGGCGGAGCTAACTCCGACAGACCAGGCCGCGATAGGCTCTCCCACTCCTGAGCCTGCCACCCTGGTTGGTGGGAGATGGTGTCAGTCGAACAGGTCTGGCCTCAGGTGTGGATTGATTAATCCCAGGAGTATACCTAGATGAAGTACCTGGCAGATCCCTAACAGTACTCCCCCTTTTATGAGGGGCCACCGGACCCTTACTAAGAGGACCCGGTTTAGTGGGGAAGAGAAGGTGGAACCTCCTGATCAATACCCCAGCGTGAACATCACGGGCAGGTACCCAAGTCCTCTCCTCCGGCCCGTATCCTCTCCAATGGACCAGGTACTGGAGGGAGCCCTGGACCATCCTACTGTCCATAATCTTGGCCACCTCGAATTCCACCCCCTCAGGGGTGAGAACGGGAACAGGAGGTATCCTCGAGGGGGACCAGGACGGGGAGCAGCGTTTAAGGAGGGAGGCATGGAAGACGTCATGTATGCGAAATGATGGGGGGAGCTCCAGACGGAAGGATACAGGGTTGAGGACTTCAATGATCTTATAAGGTCCAATAAATCGGGGAGCAAACTTCCTGGACGGGACCTTAAGGCGCAAGTTCCTGGACGACAACCAGACCAAATCCCCGACGACAAACCGGGGGTTAGCAGAACGTCTACTATCCGCCTGAATCTTTTGTGCGCTCTGGGACGCCTCTAGGTTCTTCTGAACCTGGGCCCAGACGGTGCACAGTTCCCGATGAACATCCTCTACCTCAGGATTATTGGAACAACCAGGGGAGACGGAGGAGAATCTTGGGTTAAACCCGAAATTACAGAAAAACGGGGAGACCCCTGACGAGTTACTGACCCGGTTATTCAAGGAAAATTCAGCAAGGGGAAGGAATGAGACCCAATCGAATTGACAGTCAGAGATGAAACACCTTAAATATTGTTCCAGGGATTGGTTGGTCCTTTCCGTTTGGCCATTAGTTTCGGGATGGAAGGCGGAGGAGAAGGACAGATCAATCTCCAACTTTTTACAAAAAGCTCTCCAAAATAAGGAAACAAATTGTACCCCTCTGTCAGAAACGATATTGACTGGGGCCCCATGGAGACGCAGGATGTGTTTCACAAACAAAGAAGCTAACGTCTTGGCGTTAGGTAGCTTCTTAAGGGGCACAAAGTGGCACATCTTGCTGAAGCGGTCGACTACCACCCACACCACCGACTTGCCCTGAGATGGAGGCAAATCGGTGATAAAATCCATGGAGATATGGGTCCAAGGTCTCTGGGGAATAGGCAAGGAACGTAGTAGGCCCGCAGGTCGGGACCTAGGGGTTTTGGACCTAGCGCAAACCTCACAAGCGGCGACGTAAGCCCTAACGTCTTTAGGCAACCCAGGCCACCAATAGTTTCTGGTAATGAGGTGTTTGGTGCCCAAGATGCCAGGATGACCAGATAGAGCGGAGTCATGGTTTTCCCTGAGTACCCTCAGCCGGTATTGCAGGGGAACAAACAGTTTGTCCCCAGGGACGTTCCCGGGAGCTGCACCCTGATCAGCCGCGATATCAGAAGCTAAATCAGAATCCGTGGCAGAGACGATTATACCAGGGGGTAAAATACAAGTAGGATCCTTCTCAGAAGGAGGATTGGCCATGAAACTACGTGACAGAGCATCAGCCTTAATATTCTTGGACCCAGCCCTATAGGTAACCAAGAAATTAAAGGAACAGTGTCATCACAAATATTTTATTTATATGTTAAAGATGTTAGTGCCTTAATATAAACGTTTATTTTCATTTGTGTGTTTGTGTTTTACTGTTTCTTTTTTTCACACTTTTTCTTCCCTATGGGGGCTGCCATTTTTTGTTCCATTTCTGTGTGTGTCGATTAACGACACACACAGACATGGAATACGGCAGCCACAGTCCCATAGGGACTGCGAACGGCTCCCGTCCCATTGACTGCCGTGTACGGCGTCTGTGTGGGAACTGCGCATGCGCCGCTCCCACACAGTCCTATTCGAAATTGGCGCCGTCCGGCGCCATTTTCCTGTGGACCGGAAGTCGCGGCCGGACAGTAATATTACTACTTCCGGTCGCGGCTTCCAAGTGCACATGGAACAGCGGCAGCAAAGGGAGCGGACGGGCCGCGGCGGCAGGAGCAGGTAAGCGATTTCAATGTATGTTAGTGTTTGTGTGTGTTTACTACTGCATGTAAACCTACTACACTGTGGGTTACCTCAAAAAATGGCGACACACAGTGTAGGAGGTTAAACCTTTCAAACCCCTCGTTTATCCCGGCACTAGCCAGGATAAAGGAGGGGGGGATGCTGAGCGCTCACTAGAGCGATAGCTTTTAACCCAATGTTGCAATGCTGCAATTTTGGGAACTAGCTCCAAACAGCTCCATCTAGTGACCAAAAATGGGTAGTATTATAAATTTGAAAAAATTTATAATATTTCCTGACTCGCGAAAAAAATAAAAAAAATTTGAACAATGTTTTATCACCCACACACTAAATGTTTAAATTTTAAAAAAAAAACATGTTTTTGGGGCGACACCATGCCTTTAAATCTGGTAAAGAATAGTGCCCACCGAGCTTGTCTAGGATTAAGCCTCCGGGCCGATTCTAGGAAAACCAGATTCTTGTGATCCGTAAGGACCGTTACCTGGTGTCTGGCCCCCTCCAGGAAGTGCCGCCACTCCTCAAAAGCCCATTTAATGGCTAGAAGTTCGCGGTTGCCAATATCATAGTTACTCTCCGTGGGCGAAAACTTCCTAGAGAAGTAAGCACAGGGGCGGAGATGGGTGAGGGAGCTGGTACCCTGGGACAAGACGGCCCCCACTCCCACCTCGGAAGCGTCAACCTCCACAATAAATGGCTCCTCTTGGTTGGGCTGAATCAGCACGGGGGCCGAGATAAAGCACTTCTTGAGGGTCTCAAAGGCCTGGACGGCCTCAGGGGGCCAATGGAGGACATCAGCACCCTTGCGGGTAAGGTCCGTAAGAGGCTTAGCGACGACCGAGAAGTTGGCAATAAATCTCCTGTAATAGTTGGCGAACCCTAAAAAACACTGTAACGCCTTAAGGGAGGCAGGTTGGACCCATTCCGCCACAGCCTGAACCTTGGCAGGGTCCATGCGGAATTCATGAGGAGTGAGGATTTGCCCTAAAAATGGTATCTCCTGTACCCCAAAGACACATTTTTCAGTCTTAGCAAACAGATTATTCTCCCGAAGGACCTGGAGCACCTTCCTGACATGCTCCACGTGGGAGGACCAGTCCTTGGAAAACACCAGTATGTCATCAAGGTACACAACAAGAAAATTACCCAGGTACTCTCTCAGGATTTCATTAATAAAATTCTGGAAGACAGCAGGGGCATTACACAACCCAAAGGGCATGACCAGGTATTCGAAATGACCCTCGGGTGTGTTGAACGCAGTTTTCCACTCATCCCCCTCTTTGATGCGGATAAGGTTATATGCCCCCCGTAGATCGAACTTAGAAAACCATTGGGCTCCCTGAACCTTATTAAAAAGATCCGGAATCAAAGGAAGTGGGTACTGGTTCCTTACGGTGACCTTATTCAGGTTACGATAATCAATGCACGGCCTAAGACCACCATCCTTCTTCCCCACGAAGAAGAAGCCAGCACCTACAGGAGAAGTCGAGGGGCGAATGAAACCCTTGGCCAGGCATTCTTGGATATATTCCCTCATAGCTTTACGTTCAGGACATGAAAGATTAAATATCCTACCCTTAGGAAGCTTGGCACCAGGCACCAAATCGATAGCGCAATCGTAATCTCTATGGGGGGGCAACACCTCGGAGGCCTCCTTAGAAAACACATCGGCGAAGTCCTGAACAAACTCAGGAAGCGTGTTTACCTCCTCCCGGGGAGAAATAGAGTTAACAGAAAGACATGACATAAGACATTCATTACCCCATTTGGTGAGATCCCCAGTATTCCAATCAAATGTGGGATTATGCAACTGCAACCAGGGAAGGCCTAAAACCAGATCAGACGATAATCCCTGCATCACCAGTACAGAGCACTGCTCCAAATGCATGGAGCCAACAAGGAGTTCAAAAACAGGAGTATGCTGAGTAAAATAACCATTAGCAAGGGGAGTTGAGTCGATTCCTACTACAGGGATAGGATAAGGTAAATCAATACAAGGCATCTTTAGAGACATAGCAAATTCCGCAGACATGATATTAGCAGATGAGCCAGAATCCACGAAGGCACTGCCCGTGGCAGCCCGGCCAGCAAACGAAACCTGAAAGGGAAGCAAAATTTTATTGCGTTTCACATTAACGGGAAATACCTGTGCGCCCAAGTGACCTCCCCGATGATCACTTAGGCGCGGAAGTTTTCCGGCTTCTTATTCTTGCGCCTGGGACAGGTGTTCAGTAGATGCTTGTCGTCCCCACAGTAGAAGCAGAGACCATTCATTCTGCGAAACTCCCTACGTTGTCGAGGGGACATGGAGGCCCCGAGTTGCATAGGTACCTCCGAGTCCTCCGTGGAGGGGCGAGGAGACGGGACCTCGGGGGGGATCGCAGAAAAGTCAGAGGGGAGCACACTGAAGCGTTCTAGCTGACGTTCCCTGAGACGTCGGTCAAGTCGTACTGCTAGGGCCATAACCTGGTCAAGGGAGTCAGACGAGGGGTAGCTAACCAGCAGATCCTTCAGGGCGTCAGATAATCCTAACCTAAACTGGCACCTTAGGGCCGGATCGTTCCACTGAGAAGCTACGCACCACTTCCTAAAATCAGAACAGTATTCCTCAACCGGTCTCCTACCCTGACGTAAGGTCACCAGCTGACTCTCGGCTAAGGCAGTCCTGTCAGTCTCGTCGTAAATAAATCCGAGGGCAGAGAAAAAACGATCAACAGAGGAAAGTTCAGGGGCGTCAGGGGCCAAGGAGAAGGCCCACTCTTGGGGCCCTTCCTGGAGTCGGGATATGATGATACCCACCCGCTGGTTCTCGGAACCTGAGGAGTGAGGCTTTAGGCGGAAATACAGTCTGCAACTCTCCCGGAAGGAGAGAAACGTCTTACGGTCCCCTGAGAACCGGTCAGGTAACTTGAGGTCGGGTTCTAGAGGTGAGGTGAGGGGTACTACTAAAGCAGCGTCACCCTGATTGACCCTTTGGGCCAGGGCCTGGACCTGTAGGGAGAGGCCCTGCATCTGCTGGGCCAGGGTCTCAAGGGGGTCCATGATAGCGTCAGCGTAGGAGAAATGGTAGACTAGGTAAGGGCTTGTAATTATGTAATGGCCGGAAGGAGGTGAAGGGAAAGTGATCCCTAATCTACCCACCGCCCTGTCCCTGCCTACTTGCAACGACTCGCCCTAGGCGACGAGGTACAACTGGGCGGCGGTCCCTACGCTGTCTAAGTGCACAGGAAAACAAACAGGAAACATGCAAGGGAAGGGGCAGTAGCCACGGAACGCCACGAGGAAACGGAGCGGCGAACGGACAGTCAGGACCAGGACGAAGTGAGTACACCCAAGCGGGCAAGGAGACAGAAGCAAGCCAGGGGCAAAGCAAAGCAGGTCAAGCAGAACTGCAGCAAGGCAGAAGCACGGCAGAAGCAGGCTGGAGCAAGCAGCAGTGGGGCCAGGAATCCAAAAGAATTACAAGCACTGAGGGAGAGAACAGGGCAGGTAATAAAGGGCAGGGGGCGGAGCTAACTCCGACAGACCAGGCCGCGATAGGCTCTCCCACTCCTGAGCCTGCCACCCTGGTTGGTGGGAGATGGTGTCAGTCGAACAGGTCTGGCCTCAGGTGTGGATTGATTAATCCCAGGAGTATACCTAGATGAAGTACCTGGCAGATCCCTAACAACAGCATATCCACCCTGGTCCCCACAGGATATTCCAGCCCAAAACAAACGCACCAAATTGTGGCACATTTTTTCGTCCGGAATGTCCGCTGCGGAAAACAGCACGTAAAAAAGCCTATACATACTTAGCCATGGCAACATGTCCCTCTGATGTCCTGGAGCACAGCCTCCTAGGATGACGTTTCATCCCATATGACCGCTGCAGCCTATGATTGGATGCAGCGGTCACATGGGATGAAACGTCATCCCTGGGGGCCGGGCTGGACGCAGAGCATTTTGGGTAAGTATCATATTTTTTAAAACTTTTCTGAGTTGCGATTTTTGTGGAGGAGTCACAGCTTTTCGGACGCAAAAAGTGCAACATCTGCTATTTGTTGCGGGTTTTACCTCCCATTGAATTTGATGGGGAAAACCCGCAACAGAAAACCAGCGATTCCATAAATTGACATGCTGTGGATTAAAAAAAAGCACAAATTATGGACAGTTTTTAGGTGGGATTTTTACACAGCGTGTGGATGACAATTTGTTCAAATCTCATCAATTTTGCTGCTACTGTAATCCGTTGCGGAAAATCCTCAGTATTTACGCTACATATGTACTTACCCTAAAGCTGAGGAGGGATAGGGCAGCAGTCTGAGCCGGTGGTGCGCTAATGGAGCACATAAACAGCAGGTAGGCACTGCCCATAGGTAATGACTAGTTGTTAATGCAACAACTGAACATCTGCTTTAAACAAGTGCATTATCAAAAATTTTACCATAGGCACAAACACTTTTTCAAATATTTTTCAGCTGTTCCTAATCTATACTGTGGAATCCCACTCAAACATTTAAAGAAGTTTTCCGAATTCTTAAACAAGGTCTCTCTTACCATAAAACGTAGGAATCTATATACCACTACGATTAACTTCTATTTGCATGCCGAGGCTCTTCAGGTCCCCAGTCCTCTATGTGCATTCGTGCATTGAGATGAGTGATCCGTACTGAAGACAAGACATGTGACCACAACAATACAATTTAACACACCACCATGATGTCACTCTGGACGACACTCATCTGGGAGGTGGGCTCTGATTGGCTGCCGTGATCAGGTAACGTTGTCAGGATGGAAAACATGTAATTGCATAATAGTGCACACAGAGGGCCAGCGGCGGACCTGATTAGCAACAGTATACATTAGACACGCGTTGATTTCAGTGTAAAATTCAACAGGCGGCGCCATAAAGGCGGGGAGAGGAGGGAGTAGAGAGTAGGGACTTTGCATTTCAATGACGCCTAGGTGACCCTGTGACTAAATAATCTCTGCCATAGAGGCTGCTAAAGGGAGCTACTACCTGAGTCCAGCTACAAAAGGAAGTAGAGGTCAGGAGAATAAGAGGCGTTTTCTCCATATTTTGATTTTTGAGCCGCAATGAACCTCAAAAACATCTGCAGAATCCGCAATTTTCTTACTGTGGAAACAGTCAAAACTCTCATTGTCGCTCTGATTCATTCTCGTCTTGACTCCTGTAACTCATTACTGCTCGGTCTTCCTCTTATTAAACTCTCCTCTCCAATCTATCCTCAATGCAGCAGCCAGGCGAATCTTTATGACTAACCGCTACACCAATGTCTCTGCCCTGTGCCAGTCACTACAATGGACCGATAAATCTACACGGTGCCAGTCACTGCACTGGACTGCTACACCAATGCCTCTACCCTGTGCCAGTCACTGCACTGGTTCACATTCCCTTCAGAATAAAATGTAAACTTATTACTCTCACCCACAAAGCTCTCCACAGTGCTGCACCTCCTTACATCTCCTCCCTCATCTCTGTCTACCACCCTACTCGGGCTCTACGTTCTGCCAACGACCTTAGATTAACATCCTCCAAAATCCGAACCTCCCACTCTCGTCTCCAAGATTTTTCTCGTGCTGCACCAGTTCTCTCAAATGCGCTACCCCAGACAATCAGATTAATTCCCAATATCCACGGTTTTAAGCGTGCCCTGAAAACACATCTTTTCAGACAGGCCTAAAACATTCCCTAATCCGACTCCCTTCCTTCAGCCCCTCCTATCAGAACCTGACCCCCTCATTCAGCAGTATCCGCCACACTCCTTGCAACCTAATGCATTTCATGTCTGTCATACACAGATACTGGCTGGTGACCGGCTCATGCAGCGTTATATGTACTACCCCATATGTATAAAAGATGGAGGATCACTGTACAAACGCTTTTTCTATTTTTTGTCTCCCTTAAATTCTCATAGGTTGTAAGCTCTGGGGAGAAGGTCCTCACTCCTCTTGTCTGAATTGTAAATTGTAAAGTGCTGTGGATTATGTTGGCGTAATATACAGATTATTATTTTTATAACTGGAGTAGAAACATGAAAGTTCCTTTCTATTTTCCAGTGTTAAGCCTCCTTATGACCATTATTTCTCATTTCCTAAGAACAAAGAACCCGGAGCTGGAAAACAAAGAGGCAAAACACCACTTCATTTAAGTAGAAGTCGTAGTCAGAGGCAGAGTGTAGACATCAAAGTAAGTGCCCCCTTACCCTTTACACAGCACGGACTTCATCCTAAGAAGTAGCAGCTGTCTCATTAAAGTCAACAATATATACAAAAAGATACGTGGGTTGTATATTACCCAAGACCTTCGCTATAGAGGACAGTGCGGAAAACATAGCAATTACCATACATATGTAATATGGACACACAACAAGAAATAATAATATTGATATGCAGTACTTTTGTACAAGCCGAAGGTAGTATCATTAAACATCATTATACTGACATAATAATATCACAGCATCTTATTACATAACCCATTATACAGTTTGGTCCAGAATTATTTGGACAGTGAGAAGTTTTGACATTTTAGCTGTTTACCTAAATATATTAAATATACAGTTATATAATCAATATGGGCTTAAAGTGCAGAGTCTCAGCTTAAATTGAGGGTATTCACATCCTAATTTGAGGAATCGTTTAGGAATTACAGCTCTTTAATATGTAGCGGCTTCTTTTTCAAGGGACCAAAGGGAATTGGACAATTATCTCAAAAGCTATTTAATGGGCCGCATGGGATATTCACTTGTTAACCCGTCATCAATTAAGCCGGTAAAAGGTCTGGAGTTGATTCCAGGTGCAGCATTTGCATTTAGAAGCTGTTGCTGTGAACCCACAACATGAGGTCAAAGGAGATCTCTATGCAAGTGAAACAGACCATCGTTAGGCTGAAAGAAATTAAGAAATCCATCGCAGAGAGAGAACAAATATTAGGAGTGGCTAAATCAACAGTTTGGTGCCTTCTTGAAAAAAACAAAAAGCAATGGTGATCTCGTGAACTCCAAAAGGCCTGGACGTCCATGGGAGACAACAGTGGTGGATGAACGCAGAATCCTTTCCATGGTGAAGAAAAACCCCTTCAAAACATCTACCCAAGTGAAGAACACTCTCATGGAAGTAGGTGTATCAGTATCTAAGTCTACCATAAAGAGAAGACTTCATGAGAGCAAATACAGAGGGTTCACCTCAAGGTTCAAACCATTAATCAGCCTCAGAAATAGAAAGGCCAGATTAGACTTTGCCAAACAACATGTAAAGAAGCCGCCCAGTTCTGGAATAGAATGAAACTAAGATCAACCTGTACCAGAATGATGGGAGGAAGAAAGTATGGAGAAGGCTTGGAACGACTCATGATTCAAAGCCACCACATCCTCCGTAACACATGGTGGAGGCAGTGTGATGGCATGGTGGGGGCAGTGAGATGGCATGGGGGAGGCAGTGTGATGGCATGGTGGGGGCAGTGTGATGGCATGGGCATGCATGGCGGCCAAAGGCACTGGGCCACTCGTGTTTATTGATGATGTGACTGAAGACAGAAGCAGCCGGATGAATTCTGAAGTGTTCAGGAATTTACTTTCTGCTCAGATTCAACAAAATACAGCAAGGCTGATTGGACGTCGCTTCACAGTACAGATGGACCATAACCCAAAACATACTGCAAAAGCAACCCAGGAGTTTTATAAGGCAAAGAGGTGGAATATTCTGCAATGGCCAAGTCAATCACCAGATCTCAACCCGATCAAGCACGCATTTCACTTGTTTAACCCCTTAATGACCAGCCTATTTAAGACCTTAATGACCAGGCTATTTTTTACGTTTTTCCATCGTTGCATTCCAAGAGCTATAACTTTTTTATTTTTGCGTCGACATAGCTGTATAAGGTCTTGTTTTTTGCGGAACAAGTTGTATTTTTTAATAGCACCATTTTGAGGTACATGTTATTTATTGATTCACTTTTATTAACTTTTTTTGGGGGGGATAGAAAAAAATCAGAAATTTCGCCACTCTTTTTTGCGTCCTGAATCTACGCCGTTTACCGTGTGGTATAAATAACACAATAAGTTTATTCAGTGGGTTATTACGATTGCAACGATACCAAACTTGTATAGTTTTTGTATGTTTTACTACTTTTACACAGTAAAAACGCTTTTTTTTCAAAATTATTTGTTTTTGTGTCTCCATATTTGAAGAGCCGTAACGTTTCGTTATTTTTTCGCCGATGCGGTTGTGTGAGGGCTTTTTTTTTTGGCGGGAAGACTTGTAGTTTTTATTGGTACCATTTTGGAGTAGATGCGACAAGAGTAGATGCGACTTTTTGATCACTTTTTAATCACATTTTTTTAAAGTCAGGATTCACAGAAAACAGCAATTTTTCCGTCGTTTTTTAAAAATTTTTTTACGGCATTCACCGTGCGGGTTAAATAATGTAATAGCTTTATAGTCGGGGTCGTTACGGACGCGGCGATACAAAATATGTGTAACTTTATTTTGGTTTTTTAATAGTAAAGCAGTTTGTAAGGGGAAAAAGTGGGTTTTTCATTTTTTTTTTTCACATTTTTTTTTTATTAACTTTATTAAACTTTTTTACTAGTCCCACTAGGGGACTTCACTATGCGATCCTCCGATCGCTATTATAATACACTGCAATACTTTTGTATTGCAGTGTATTATGCCTGTCCGTTTAAAACGGACAGGCATCTGCTAGGTCATGCCTGCGGCATGATCTAGCAGGCATTCATTACAGGCAGACCTGGTGGCCTTTATTAGGCTGCCATGGGAGACACAGACATTCGGCGATCGTATCGCCGGGTGTCGGTGGGAGAGAGAGGGAGCTCCCTCCCTCTCTCCAAAACCACTCAGATGCGGTGCTCGCTATTCAGCACCGCATCTGAGGGGTTAAACGGGTGAGATCGATACTAATAATAATAATAATAATAATCTTTATTTATATAGCGCCAACATATTACGCAGCACTTTACAATTTAGAGGGAACATGAAACAAACAATATCAGACATTACATAGTGACAAAGTTCATTTACAATTCAAACCTGAGGAGTGAGGACCCTGCTCGCAAGATCTTACAATCTATGAGGAAATAAGGGAGACACAAAGTGTAACAGTGTTTGTTCTGCACAATGGTCCGGCCATTTTTATACACATGCGGTGGTAACATAAAAAGCTGCATGAGCCGGTCACCAGCCAGTATCCGTGTATGACGGACATGAAGAGAAGGAGTGTGAGGGAATCTTATTCTGATGACTAATCTAAAAGGAGTCGATCTCACCCGGCAGAGCAGGGACGCTCCCAGCCCTCAGCTGCCTCTGGCAGCTGAGAGCAGGGAGATTTGACAGTTCCCTGCTCTGTTTACTTATTCCGATGCCGCGACGTAAAAAGTCTATGGTATCGGAATAAGGCCCGTTAGTGACCGACGTAAAAAGACTATGGGCCGGTCACTAACGGGTTAAGACAAAACTTAAGGCAGAAAGACCCATAAACAAGCAACAACTGAAGACAGCTGCAGTGTTTGGCGTGGTCCATGGGTTCCAGATTTCAGGAAGTCATTGTCTGCAAAGGATTCTCTACAAAGTATTAAAAAAAAACACATTTATTTATGGTAATGTTAATTCGTCCAATTACTTTTGAGCCCCTGTAATGAGGCGGGTGTGTAGAAAAAATAGTTGCAATTCCTAAACGTTTCACAGGATATTTTTGTTCAACCCCTTGAATTAAACCTGAAAGTCTAAACTTCAATTGCATCTCAGTTGTTTAATTTCAAATCCAATGTGGTGGCAGCAGAGCCCAAATCATGACGAATGTGTCACTGTCCAAATAATTCTGGACCTTCACGGCTCTGAGGAAGTCCCGGAGGGGATGAAACGCGTTATCCAATTAATTCTGTATCTGACACGTGCGTGTCTGACGTCACACGCCTTGTACATGCTCTGGAGCAGATCCCATGCTTGGTCGCTGTAATCTGGATTTGCCCCACTCCCAAAGACATGCTATGCGGGTGGATGTAGACTAAGCCACAAAGTTTTGACTGGACTGTGTCCACTATCTTGGAGAGCAAAGAATGCATCTCTCTTATGAACCCGCTCGGGGAGACACAACTTGGACTTGCTCTATGTCCTAAGCTACGCAATGTGGGTGGATGTATACTAAGCCACGTGGCTTGATTTGGATCGTGCAAGCTTGCTTTGGAGAGCCAAGTTTATTTCCCTCCTCTTAATACTAGTCTGGAAAAATGTGCGCTTTCTATTAAGGAAACTGTTGTGCTGTAATGATGGGGGTAGGGAAACAGACAAGTGAGCCCTAATCTACCCGCCACTCAGTCCCTGCCTACTTGCAACGACCCGCCCTAGGCGACGGGGACCAACTGGACGACGGTCCCTACGCTCAATAAGTGCACGACAGACAAACAGACAAGGGTACACAGAAGAAAGGGAAAAGGGGCAGTTGCCCACGGCAACACCGTGAGCAACAAGCGTAGTGAACGAGCCGAGTCAAACCAGGAGTGTACGAGGTACCAAACGCAGAGCAGGAGAGTAGTGAACAAGCCGAGTCAAACCAGGAGTGTACGAGGTACCAAACGCAGAGCAGAAGAGTAGTCAGTAAGCCAGGGTCAATATGAAGCAGGGTCAAATAGTTCAAGAAGCTGCAGCAGGGCCAGGAAACCAAACGAGAAGAATCACAAGCAAGGAGGAACAGGAAAGGCAGGTATAAATAGACAGAGGGCGGGAGCTAGCTCCGTCTGGCCAGGCTGTGATAGGCTCTCCCACTCCTAAGCCTGCCATCCTGAGTGGTGGAAGATGGAGTCAGTCTCACAGACATAGAAGCAGGTGCAGACTGATTACCTATGGGCGTAGACACAGAAGCTAAGCCTGGCAGATCCTTAACAGTACCCCCCCTTTTATGAGGGGCCACCGGACCCTTTCTAGATGGACCTGGTTTATTGGGGAAACGAAGGTGGAACCTCCTGACCAATACCCCAGCGTGAACATCCCGGGCGGGTACCCAAGTCCTCTCCTCAGGCCCGTATCCTCTCCAATGGACCAGGTACTGGAGGGAGCCTTGGACCATCTTGCTATCCACAATCTTGGCCACCTCGAATTCTACCCCCTCAGGGGTGAGAACGGGGACAGGAGGTTTCCTCGAGGGAGCCAAGGACGGGGAGCAGCGTTTAAGGAGGGAGGCATGAAACACGTCGTGTACTCGAAAAGATGGGGGCAACTCCAGTCGGAAGGAGACAGGATTGAGGACTTCAATGACCTTGTACGGCCCTATAAACCGGGGAGCAAACTTCTTGGATGGGACTTTAAGGCGCAAGTTCTTAGACGATAGCTACACCAGGTCCCCGACCATAAACAAGGGGTTAGCAGAACGTCTTCTATCTGCCTGAGTTTTTTGTATGCTCTGGGACGCCTCTAGGTTCTTCTGAACCTGGGCCCAGACTGTGCACAGTTCCCGATGAACGACCTCTACCTCGGGATTGTTGGAACTACCAGGTGAAATGGAGGAGAACCGTGGATTAAAACCAAAATTACAGAAAAAGGGGGAGACCCCTGACGAGTTACTGACCCGGTTATTAAGGGAAAATTCGGCGAGGGATATGAATGAGACCCAATCATATTGACAGTCAGAGATAAAACACCTTAAATATTGTTCTAGAGACTGATTAGTCCTCTCAGTTTGGCCATTAGTTTTAGGATGGAAGGCAGAGGAGAAGGACAGATCAATCTCCAACTTTTTACAGAAGGCTCTCCAAAACAAAGAAACAAATTGTACCCCTCTGTCAGAAACAATATTGACAGGGACCCCATGGAGACGTAGGATGTGTTTGACAAACAAGGTAGCTAACGTCTAAGCATTGGGTAGTTTCTTGAGGGGCACAAAGTGGCACATCTTACTGAAGCGGTCTACTACAACCCACACCACCGACTTGCCTTGAGATGGAGGCAAATCGGTGATAAAATCCATGGAGATATGGGTCCAAGGTCTCTGGGGAATGGGCAAAGAACGTAGTAAGCCCGCTGGTCGGGACCTGGGAGTCTTGGACCTAGCACAAACCTCACAAGCGGCGACGTAGGCCTTAACGTCTTTAGGCAACCCAGGCCACCAATAGTTTCTGGCAATGAGGTGCTTGGTACCCAGGATGCCTGGATGACCAGATAGTGCGGAGTCATGATTTTCCCTAAGTACCCTTAGCCGGAATTGCAGGGGAACAAACAGCTTGTTCTCAGGAAGGTTCCCGGGAGCTGAACCTTGATCAGCAGCAATTTCAGAGACTAAATCAGAATCAATAGAGGAAATGATTATACCTGGAGGCAAAATACAAGCAGGATCTTCCTCCGAAGGAGGGCTGGCCATGAAGCTACGCGACAGTGCATCAGCCTTAATATTTTTAGACCCAGCCCTATAGGTAACCAAAAAGTTGAATCTGGTAAAAAATAACACCCATCGAGCTTGTCTCGGGTTTAGCCTCCGGGCAGATTCTAGGAAGACCAGATTCTTGTGGTCGGTAAGGACCGTTACCTGGTGCCTAGCCCCCTCCAGGAAGTGGCGCCACTCTTCAAATGCCCATTTAATGGCTAAGAGTTCGCGGTTGCCAATATCATAGTTACTCTCAGTGGGCGAAAACTTCCTGGAGAAGTAGGCACAGGGACGGAGAAGGGTGAGGGACCTGGTACAATGGGACAAGACAGCCCCCACTCCCACCTCGGACGCGTCAACCTCCACGATAGATGGCTCCATTTGGTTGGGCTGAACCAGCACCGGGGCCGAGATAAAGCACTTCTTAAGGACCACAAAAGCCTGGACAGACTCAGGAGGCCAGCGGAGGAGATCAGCACCCTTGCGAGTGAGATCCGTAAGAGGCTTATCGATGACCGAGAAGTTAGCAATAAATCTCCTGTAATAATTAGCGAACCCCAAGAAGCACTGTAACGCCTTCAGGGAGGCAGGTTGGACCCATTCCGCCACAGCCTGGACCTTGGCGGGGTCCATGCGGAATTCATGAGGAGTGAGGATTTGACCCAAAAATGGTATCTCCTGCACCCCAAACACACATTTTTCGGTCTTCGCAAACAGTTTGTTTTCCCGAAGGACCTGGAGCACCTTCCTGACATGCTCAATGTGGGAGGACCAGTCCTTGGAAAACACAAGTATGTCATCAAGGTACACTACAAGAAATACCCCCAGGTAATCTCTTAAAATCTCATTTATGAAATTCTGGAAGACCGCGGGAGCATTACACAACCCAAAGGGCATGACGAGGTATTCGAAATGACCTTCGGGCGTGTTAAACGCAGTCTTCCACTCATCCCCCTCTTTGATGCGGATAAGGTTATACGCCCCCCGTAGATCAAACTTAGAGAACCATTGGGCCCCCTGAACCTGATTAAAGAGATCAGGAATCAAAGGAAGGGGATACTGGTTCCTTACAGTGACCTTATTCAAGTTACGGTAGTCAATGCATGGCCTAAGACCA
Organism: Rhinoderma darwinii; assembly: GCF_050947455.1. Taxonomy (NCBI): domain Eukaryota; kingdom Metazoa; phylum Chordata; class Amphibia; order Anura; family Rhinodermatidae; genus Rhinoderma; species Rhinoderma darwinii. The sequence goes on from NC_134688.1 coordinate 26,253,262, forward strand.
CCATCCTTCTTCCCTACGAAGAAGAAGCCAGGCATTCCTGGATATACTCTCTCATGGCTTCACGTTCGGGACAAGAGAGATTAAATATCCTACCCTTAGCGAGCTTAGCTCCTGGTACCAAATCGATAGCGCAATCGTATTCTCTATGAGAAAACATGACGTCAAGCATTCATTACCTCATTTGGTAAGATCCCCAGTATTCCAGTCAAACGTGGGATTATGCCACGGCAACCAGGGAAGGCCTAAAACCAAATCGGACGATAATCCCTGCATCAACAGTACAGAGCACTGCTCCAAATGCATGGAGCCATCAAGGAGTTCAAAAACAGGGGTATGCTGTGTAAAATAACCATTAGCAAGAGGAGTGGAGTCGATACCCACTACCGGGACAGGTTTAGGCAAATCAATCAAAGGCATAGCTAGAGACATAGCAAATTCCACAGACATGATATTAGCAGAAGACCCTGAATCCACGAAGGCACTGCCGGTAGCAGACCTACCACCAAAAGAGACCTGAAAGGGAAGCAAGATTTTATTACGTTTCATATTTACGGGAAATACCTGTGCGCCCAAGTGACCTCCCCGATGATCACTTAGGTGCGGAAGTTTTCCGGCTGCTTATTCTTACACCTAGGACAGGTGTTCACTTGATGCTTGTCATCCCCACAATAGAAGCAGAGACCATTCTTCCTGCGGAACTCTCTACGTTGTTGGGGGGACACGGAGGCCCCGAGTTGCATAGGTACCTCCGAGTCTTCCGTGGAAGAACGAAAAAACGGAACCTCGGGAGGCATCATGGGGGAGTCAGAGGAGAAAACACAAAAACATTCAAGTTGTCGTTCCCTGAGACGTCGGTCAAGTCGTACCGCTAAAGCCATAACCTGGTCTAGGGAGTCAGAAGAGGGATAGCTAACTAGCAGGTCTTTCAGGGCGTTCGACAGACCCAACCTAAACTGGCACCTTAAGGCAGGGTCATTCCACCGAGAAGCTACGCACCACTTCCTAAAGTCAGAGCAATACTCCTCAACAGGTCTCTTACCCTGACGTAAGGTCACCAGCTGACTCTCGGCAAAGGCAGGCCTGTCAGTCTCGTCATAAATGAGACCGAGAGCAGAAAAGAAAAGATCAACGGAGGAAAGTTCAGGGGCGTCAGGAGCCAAGGAGAAGGCCCATTCTTGGGGCCCTTCCTGGAGCCGGGACATAATTATACCCACCCGCTGGCTCTCAGAACCTGAGTATTGGGGGTTTAAGCGAAAATAGAGCCTACAACTCTCCCGAAAGGAGAAAAAAGTCTTCCGGTCCCCTGAGAACCGTTTAGGCAACTTGAGGTGGGGTTCAATAGGTGAGGTGAGGGGCACTACCATGGTAGCATCAGGCTGGTTGACCCTCTGAGCCAGGGCCTGGACCTGTAGGGAGAGACCCTGCATTTGCTGAGCCAGGGTCTCAAGGGGGTCCATAGTAGTGTGAGGGACCAGGGTAGACTAGGTATAGGGCTTGTGATTATGTAATGATGGGGGTAGGGAAACAGACAAGTGAGCCCTAATTCACCCGCCACTCAGTCCCTGCCTACTTGCAATGACCCACCCTAGGCGACGGGGTACAACTGGGCGACGGTCCCTACGCTCAATAAGTGCACGACAGACAAACAGACAAGGGTACACAGAAGAAAGGGAAAAGGGGCAGTTGCCCACAGCAACACCGTGAGCAACAAGAGTAGTGAACAAGCTGAGTCAAACCAGGAGTGTACGAGGTACCAAACGCAGAGCAGGAGAGTAGTGAACAAGCCGAGTCAAACCAGGAGTGTACGAGGTACCAAACGCAGAGCAGAAGAGTAGTCAGTAAGCCAGGGTCAATATGAAGCAGGGTCAAATAGTTCAAGAAGCTGCAGCAGGGCCAGGAAACCAAACGAGAAGAATCACAAGCAAGGAGGAACAGGAAAGGCAGGTATAAATAGACAGAGGGCGGGAGCTAGCTCCGTCTGGCCAGGCTGTGATAGGCTCTCCCACTCCTAAGCCTGCCATCCTGAGTGGTGGAAGATGGAGTCAGTCTCACAGACATAGAAGCAGGTGCAGACTGATTACCTATGGGCGTGGATACAGAAGCTGTGCCTGGCAGATCCTTAACATGTGCTCTCTATTATAGGCACATACCATCCAACCGTCTGTATCATCACTGATGGATGAGTAACCGATTGAATTTAACATCATTTCAATAATTTTCATCAATGGGGCTTCTTGATTATGTCTACAAATAGATGAGTACCACTGGATCCATGTGCATATATATATAACCTGATATTTTTTTTGCCCTGGATATTATATTATTAATCTATTGAGGTCTACTTATTTATTCAGCAGACCCTTTGTGGTTTTTAAGCACACCTATTTGTTGATGATGGATCCTTGTTCCTTGGATTTCTGAAGTGCTTGTATTTCAATGTAGGAAATTATATCTATTACACCTCTTAATTAATAAACATTTTGTATTCTTTTTTATACTAAATCTCTGCTACCTAGAGAGTGCTGGTTTTGATTGGGAACCTTTTAGTTTTCTGTTTTGTCAATTATCTTACCTTGGACGGCACCGTGCAAAATAGTTTTGCATTTTTCTAGGTTAAATTTGGATAAAAATTGTAAGTTATTTAATATAATTCTGGACCTAACTGTATTATTACTGTAATAGTCACTATTTTTAATAGGCCACATGTGACCCCCGGAACTTGTCTGCTCGGGATAACCGCTGTCTATATAGTCTTTTAGGGCATTTGGACATCCTGCTTGGGACCTCATTCCCCATCAGCCGGAACGAAGAGCAAAGATAATCTCTGTTTCTGGCAGATTCTACTACTCTTCAATAGATGTCGTAGAATTTTACATTTGTACAAATGCAGTAGATGATCAGCCATTATCACTGGGGGTTTCAGCAGCTATACCCTTGTCCATTCGGCCAAGGGGGCTACAATGAAAAATGGGGTTGTCCTTGGTGGACAAGCTCTTTAAAAGTTTATTCTAACTACTGTTTCGGTATCTTCCATAGAATTGTATGGAGAGGCAGTGCGTATGCTCGGCCATACAACTCCTCCCCACTGCGGATGTGTTGGTGAGGGGGGATGGGCGACTGAGGTTCCCATTCTAGCGACTAGTGGTGGTCCTAGCTCTCTAATACTCTTTGTTGTAACCTATCCCTTGTATAGGTGATAAATGTTAGTAGATAAAATACCCCTTTAAAGTGGTTGTCTCATAACAACATCCCATTTCCATAAGTGTTATTGGGGCATATGGACATCATAATGGGGAGTTTCACCCGCTGGTGGCCCCTGCCTTTATGAACCAAAGTGGAGAGCCACTAACAAGCAGAGGCTCTAGCAAACCTAATCCGTCCATGTATTGCATGACTGAATGCTTTCATGTAATACTACATGTCCCCTCTAGTGGCTGCTGCAGGGAAAACGAGCAAAAAAATCAACTGATTGCTGGTGATCTCCAATATTTAAGAGGTTGTCTGTGAGGAGACGGCCGCTTTAATGAAAACTTGTCTGAAATGCATGGTGCCATAGCAGGTGTTTTAAAAAAAGGTTTGATTATGTTTGCTGGTCTTTTCTGTATATATCGATGTGGATTGAATTTATGTATAAATAACATGCAGCTGGAAATTATCTTTAACATTGAGATTATTAATATTCTAAACACACTGCCATATTTCTATACAGAAACACTGATATTAATGCATTTATCTTGACACATATAATACATCATTGTCATATATCTAAAAAGGAAGAAACATTAATTCTGAAGGTCTTTCTCTTCCAGAGTATAGAGGGCCTAGTCTGATAACCTGCAGTGTTTTATTAGATTGCTTATTCATGAATCCCTAAAGAATATATATATATATATATATATTTTTTTTTTATTTCCAAGGGATGGAAACTGTTCGAGTGCTATAATATAGTAACATGGTTAATGCTGACAAGCCAGAAGTAGAGGTTTCGGTCATCCTGTCCACATACTGTACATATCCACTATGTATACCTTCTGAGAATTAGAAGCTTCTGAGAATTCATAAAAAGCCCAAAAAATACAGTGATGTCATCAGTCGTTGAAGATCTGTAGATGTTCTAGTATAATAAAACTAATTTTAATAACATTCAGGTATATATTAAAGGGTATGTATATATTTTTTTTATTGCTCCAACGTATTTAAAATAAAGCAAATGAAGCAACTCTGCAAACAGTCTTGATTAAAGAGCTCCTTCCATTTAAGAAAACCGTTCCTATGCCGACATGGGTCTCCATGGTAACAGACTACAAAAAAAACTTTGTAGTCATACTAGAAGCAATACTACCTTCCACCTATCCACTACTCCTTGCTAACATACAGTACATTCAGTAGGGGTCCGATGGAAGCGAGTATGAATAAAGGATTAGACTACACCGGATGTTTTTTTTTTTAGCTCACAGAGAATTGCTTGGATACACCTGTAGAAAACCCTTAGCTGTGAGAAGTATTAAGTCTATACAGGTTTTTTTAGCCTTTGGATATAAACAAGAAATTCAGAATATTGTGGGTGATTGATCAATTGTGTCAAAAGATGCACGAATTTATAAAAATGGCGCATTAGGCATGAAATAAAGGAGCAAATTGCTAGGTTTCTTGGACGCATTTCTCTTCCTTACTCCCCCCTCATAGTTGTCGTACATATACACCAATAATTTGGTAAAAATAAAATTGTATTCTACGATTCCTCTTAGCCAAGTTTATTTTTCTTGTCATTTTAAAAGTGTTGACGTAGGCATAAAAAAAGGTAAAAAAAACAACAAAGTAATATATTCGGCACACACTATGTACTCCATTTTGCTTGGTACATCTCTCCCATACAATGCACAGCATACCTTTTGTCCACATGTGAAGATGGTGCGAAGGAAACCTCCTCAAGATCGGAGTCATTGTCCTCTATCTCCTATACAGAGGTAAAAAAAAAGGATTTATTTACAACGAGGACCTTCGGATTAAATATATTTTCTACTACAAAGAAACGCAAAGCAGAAAAACAAATCAAAATACAAAAAGTGTCAGCAAGGTCGTTAAAAGCTCTGTACACCTTTAAAAGTTTTTTTAAAATGATAAAATAAATGTGTTTTGTGATTTTAAGCACTTTTTTTTTTACTTGACTTTTATTTCAAATGTTTTACTTTTTACGATACAGCTTCTATGTATCCTGTATACATGGAAGCTGTATCGTTCTTTCTCTGCATCAACTTAGAGCTGAACGATAGAAGGTGGATCCTGTGTGTCAGAAACACGCAGGACCTGCTCTCAGCCAAACCGTCAGTTCAGCTGAACTGACAGAATCGGCGGAGAGAGAACGATACACTTTCCATGTTTACAGGATACATAGAAGCTGTATTGTAAAAAGTGAGACAAATTTAATCAAAGTAAATTTAAAAAGTACTTAAAATCACAAAAAAAACATTGATTTAATAAAAAAAAAAATCAATAACATTCCAAGGTGTATATAGCCTTAAAGTACCAAGTCTATTTTGGAATTAAAAGGGTTGTCCCAAGAGTAAATGTTATCCCCCTAACTACAGGATAGGTAATAACATGCTTTTCGTTGGGGGTCCGACCGTCAGGACCTCCACCTATCACGAGAAGGGGGGGTCCCGTTCCTCCTCAAGAATGGAGCGGCAGGTCGAGCATGCACACTGCCACTCCATTCACTGTCCATGGGACTGCTGGAGATAACGCTCGGCTATCTGCGGCAGTGCCATAGAGAATGAAAGAAGCAGACCTGCCGCTCCATTCATTCAGAGGAACGAGACCCCTGTTCTCGAGATCAGTGGGGATCCCAGTGGTCAAACTCTCACCGCTCAGAATGTTATCACCTATCCTGCAGTTAGGGGATAAAACGTAATCTTGGGATAACGCCCATAAGGTCTTCAATTTTTCATTGCCGCATTCAGAGTCCCATTACTTTTTTGTTTTTCACTCGACATAGCCGTATAAGGGTTTGTCTTTGCGAGATGAGTTTTATTTTTCAATGGCATCATTTTGGCGTGCATATGTTTACTCTTTCTGGGGGAATGGGAAAAACGCAGCGATTCCACCATTATTTTTTGCGTTAAAAATTTACTCCAATCTTGTGTGGTATAAATAACATGTTATCTTTATTCTATTGGTCGATATGATAACTGTGATATCACATATATATAGGTTTCTATTTATTTTACCACTTTTGAACCTTAAAAACCTTTTTTTCTTTCAAAATATTTTGTTTTTGGATGGTCGCATACTAAGAGCAGTGTTCCCTATAAGGTGCGCGGCCGCACACCTTCCACAGTCTGCCCGCTCACCAAAGTTTAAAGCCCGTCACGGGCAGCGGGCGGATGCAGTGGCGTCACTAGCACAAGAGGGGGCCCCGGTGCTAGCGACAGCCACATTCTTGTGTATGTGCGTCCACAGGACGTAGATACAAATGAATATAATAGGCTGCAGGCCACGTTAGACCTGCAGCCTATAAGGCGCTGGGAAGGCTCCCTGCGCAGGCTGGCGTGATGACGTCACATCATCACGCTGGTCTGTGCATGTGTCCTGCCCGAGAGGTAGTGCAGCGCTCCGCCCATCGCGGGAGCAGGGCAAGGTATGTACAATTTTTTTTTGAGGGGGCTGTGTTGTAATATACAGGGGGGGATTGATGTGTAGCACCAAATACAAAGGATGGGGGGATTGCTGTGTGGTAGTGTAGTATATACAAGGAAAGGGGGGCTGTGTAGTACTATATACAAGGGGGGAGGGGCTGCTGTGTAGCACCTTATACAAGGGGCGGGGTCTGTGTGACAGTATATACAAGGGGAGGGGGGCTTGCTGTGTGGCAGTATATACAAAAGGAGGGGGATTGCTGTGTGGCAGTATATACAAGGGGAGGGGGGATTGCTGTGTGGCAGTATATACAAGCGGGCTGTATGGAATTATCTACAGGGGGGCTGTGTGGTGCTATCTACAGGGGGCTGTGTGTGGCACTATCTACAGGGGGGCTATATGGCACTATGTACAGGGGGGCTGTGTGGTGCTATCTACAGGGGGCTGTGTGGGGCGCTATCTACAGGGGGGCTTACGGAGTGCAAAGCCCAACAGGACTGGATCCAGCCGTCCTCGTCACAAGTGTGCAGAAAAGAAATCCAGGCAGCACATCCAATGGAACAAAAATGTTTAGTCCCCCGTTTCAGCTACACAGAGCCTCTCAAGCATAACATTATGCAAATTGTGATCAGTATTTAAAGTGCAATACAACATTAGTAATATTCAATCAATAAATATATAATAAGTAAAGATACAGTGAAGCAGATATAGAAAAATACATATCATGTATAAAAAAAACGGTGTAATTATGGTGTATATCATTTATGTCCATATATAAATTAAGACATATACAAAGATAAAGTGCTAGGTTAGGGATAGAATAAACTATCAATTAAGTGACATACAAGTGTACATAATAAAAAGGAATTATTAATATGCCCTGCAGGTCGGACTCACCCCTCATGGCACCCAGCGTTCAACCATTCTCATTGCGCATGACGGCTAAGCTGTAATCCGGATTCACCGGACTACAAACGCTACAAATGCTCACATTCTTGAATAAAACAAGACCTCAAACTACACAAGGGTCCTACCCACCTCTGAGTAATTCTTTGCAGGGACAGTTCTTGAAGAAGATTGTCTTGACGACGAAGATTTAAATGCTAGAGAAGAAGAGAAACATAAATGAGAGAAAAAACCCAGCACAGACAGGTAAGCTTATGTTATAGCATGCGCAATATTAAGTGCTCTTGTAAAGTGAATTAAATCTCAAAATAGGATTTTCCATGAAAAGCAATAAATCAGAAGACCATATGTGGCGGGCAAGTCATTTTACACAAGAGTAATTACAATAAACAAAGCTTAAATGCCGGCAATAATAGGTCAGGATTGCGGCGAGCTCAAGAACACTTAAGACTACAAAGAAACTTTCTTTATTGTAATTACCATTGCTGAAGAGTAATCATGAAGTTCTATTAAAGGGTCGTACATTTCAGATCACCGAGAAGATCAGTCTAATGCTCTATAATAAAAGCAAATAACTGGTTGTCCACCTTTGAATAACACAGTATGAAAGTTTATGATCTCCTCCCTGGTCCACATTTGGACAATCCATTAAAGTTGGGTTTCTTCAGTCCACCCTTTTTTAAAGTGGTTATCCGCTTGGGACAATCACTACTTGTTAAGAGGGTCCCCTGACAATAAGTTGATAAAGTGTCCTCCTGCTGGGACCCCAAGTGATCAGCTGTAATCTTAGAAACCTGGTGTAATGGCAGGGTAGGGAGACAGACAGGTGAGCCCTAATCTACCCGCCATTCAGTCCCTGCCTACTTGCAACGGCCCGTCCTAAGCGACGGCGTACAACTGGGCGACGGTCCCTACGCTCACTAAGTGCATGACAGACAAACAGACAAGGGTACACAGAAGCTAAGGGAAATGGGGCTGTTGCCCACGGCAACCCCAAGAGCAACAAGAATAGTGAACGAGCCGAGTCAAACCAGGAGTGGACGAGGTACAAAACGCAGAGCAGGAGAATAGTGAACGAGCCGAGTCAAACCAGGAGTGGACGAGGTACAAAACGCAGAGCAGGAGAATAGTCAGTCAAGCCAGGGTCAATATGAAGCAGAAGACAAGTAGTAAGCAGCAGCAGCAGAGCCAGGAAACAGACTGAAAGAATCACAGGCAAATGAGGAGCAGGAAGTGAAGGTATAAATAGACAGAGGGCGGGAGCTAGCTCCGTCTGGTCAGGCTGTGATAGGCTCTCCCACTCCTCAGACTCCCAGGCTGATTTGTGGAAAAAGGGGTCACTCGACCAGACTTAGGAGCAGGTGCAGAGTGAGTAACCACGGGCGTGGACACAGAAGCTGTGTCTGGCAGATCCTTTACACCTGGAAGTGTTTAATTTCCCTGCAGCGCCACCACAGGGGAAATTAAGCATTACACAGTGTCCAATCATATCACTGATCGTTTTTAAATAAAAAACACTGCTGTAATCTACATTACAGCGCCGATCACTTTATGTACAAGATAGGCCACTTATAATGTGGTGACAGAGCCTCTTTAAATAAAAAAAGTCAAAAAATACTCACACATTTTTGTCAATAAACATTAAAATAGAAGTCTCAATACATAAAACATACACATATTCGGTATAGTCGTAAACTTAATAACCGGCACACCATATTTGTAGCGCCATTTCGACATTTATGATGTGTACGCTGTAAAAAAAGTAAAAAATGCTTTCTTTCACTAATTAATGTGAGGTGTTATGAATTTTGAAACTCCACGTGCCTCATATTAACAGTAATTAACCCAATCAGAATTATATAATTGATCATATATCATCTATCATAATTATATAATTGATCATATATCTATCATAATTATATAATTTATCATATATCATCAGAATTATATATCATTTATCATATATCATCTATCAGAATTATATCATTGATCATATATCATCTATTAGAATTATATATCATTTATCATATATCATCTATCAGAATTATATAATTTATTAAGTCAGAAAGACAGAGCTTCACTGTACCGATATATTGAGAATGTTGGAGTTAAAAATAGAATAAGGGGCATTAAATGTAATAATAAATGGCACATTTTGGGGCCCTCTCAGTGGGCAGTGGGTCCCATTCTAAGATTTGACTTGGGGTCCTATTATTCCTGTGTATGTCTCTGTATGAAACAGATGCACAATACATAACATTTATTCCATTGAAGGAAAGGACGACCGCAGATGGTAAAGTGTCTCAACCCCGTCAGCGCTGGTCTGTACCTTGATAGTCAGACAAAGCATTTGTTTGGAAGTGTAGTATTGCCCTGCACAGGAGGAAAACTGATCTGCTCTGCCAGCAGGTTTAGCTACTTGGCAACATCCACCGTGCATGTACAGCGGATTTTGTAGGGGGATTATGGAGCAGGCTCAGGAGCTGAGCCCGCTCCATACGCAGAGGGTGTTGGCTGTATATTAGAGCCGATACCCTGCTCTAATGGCCAAGATCGGTATCCCAGCAGTTTAACCACTTGGATGCCTTAGTCAATAGCGAATTTGTCAGTTAAGCATTTCGACAGAGGGCCCTCCTATCACCCCCCCCCCCTACAGCGTGAACGTCGGGTGCGGATGGGTTGTCATGATTGGTGCTCATATTACTCCTAATAGGATAAGGCTTAAAGGACAATACACAAGTATTGCAGTGTATTTTACATGTGATCAAACCATTGCATGCTTAAAGAGGCTCTGTCACCAGATTTTGCAACCCCTATCTGCTATTGCAGCAGATCGGCGCTGCAATGTAGATTACAGTAACGTTTTTATTTTTTAAAAACGAGCATTTTTGGCCAAGTTATGACCATCGTGTCGGACACATCGGCACCTGAGGATACAGTTGATTCTGCAGCAGCATCAGCGTTTGCAGGTAAGTAGCTACATCGACTTACCTGCAAACGCCGATGCTGCTGCAGAATCAACTGTAGCCTCTGGTGCCGATGTGTCCTCGCTCGTCCGACACGATGCAGGACCTGTGAGTGACGTCACAGCGTGATCTCTCGAGAACACGGCTGTGTCTGCACTGCCAGAAGCTGGGCGTTCTGAAGAGAAGCGGATGATACTTCTCGTCAGAACGCCCAGCTAGTAGAAGTAGTAAAAACGCCCCGATGTACGCACATAATACACGCCCACTTGGACTTTTACTTTAAACACGCCCACTTGGACTTTTGCAAGCCTCATTTGCATAAATACAAAAATGGCCAAAAATGCTCGTTTTTTAAAAATAAAAACGTTACTGTAATCTACATTGCAGCGCCGATCACATGCAATAGCAGATAGGGGCTGCAAAATCTGGTGACAGAGCCTCTTTAAGCCAACTAGTAAAATTTACATTTTTGTTTTTTTTAAAAGAAGTTTAATAACATTTTCAAGAATATATATATATATAAAGATTGAAAGCAAAAATAAAGAACCTTTCCCTTTTTATACATAAAATATTGTAAATCCGAACTTCTAAAAATATGCCGTTGTCCTGCACGGTGAATGCCCAAAAAAAAGACAGATTTGTTGTTCTTTGATTACCTCGACTGCCTCTAAGAAAAATAATGGAATGACGTGTAATCACAAAAATTGTGTACCCCAAAATAGTATAAATAAAAACAGCATGGCCTGCGAAAATCAAGCCCTCACGCAGCTTTGTTAACGGACTAGTAACAAAGTTCTGGCTCTCAGAATATAGGGACACAAAAGTGTCTTTATTTTATAAATGTGGTAAAATTTAAAAAAGAAAACTATATACATTTAGGATCGCCGTAATCATATTGACCTGCAGAATAAACATGAAGGGGTTTTGGAGTCCTAAGAAATTGATGGCAGATCCTCAGGATAGTTCATCACTATCTCATCAGTCGGGGTCTGACTCCCGGCACCACCGCCGATCTGCTTCCCTTTCATTTATTTTATTGTTCACCCCGTGAATCGACACACTTGTGGCGGCAGTTCACAGTATTACAGCCTTCTCCTATTGAAGTGAATGAGAGAAGGCAGGAATACGGTTAACCGCGGCTACAAGTATGTCGGTGATTCACATTGTAAACACTAAAGGAATTGAGGGGGAAGCAGCGCTCGTATAAGCGCTGCTGCCCCTTCAAAACAGCTGATCGGCGGGGGCCGAGAGTTGGTCCCCCACTGATGAGATAGTGATGGTCTATCCTGAGTACAGGCCAGCAATTTCTTAGGACTGGATAACCCCTATAAAATGTAATTTTTATGGCAAGGTGAATTCCGTGAAATCAGAACCCGAAACACAATGCCGGAATTGCTGGGGGTTTTCTCTATTCCACCCCACAAAAAAATGTTTCAACGTTTTTCAGTACATGATATGGTACATTAAGTGATGCCATTAAAATACAACTAGTGGGGGGCGTGGCTTCGCGGCATATGTGAAAGGACGCAGGAACCGGAGCTCCCGCTGCCGATATCCTGAAAACCATCCTGGCACTCCATTATACTAATGGAGACATACCTGTGGTGAGAGGGGAGAAGGAGGTGATCCTGCAGGCACGATTCTGGATCCATCGGAGGCTCTGATGACCCGGTCCAGGAAATCCAAGGCGGCAGAGTACGGTGAGCTGGGGCCGGATGGAGGGAAGGAGCAGGCTGGCCGCTCAGGGTCGAGATATGAGCCGTTGCGAGCACAGATGGAGTCAGAGGAGGAGGAAAATGGAGAAGACGCTTCAGGCGGTTCAGGAGGAGGATCGGATAGAGGCACGCAGAGTCTGGACAAACCTGGCCCCACGCTGGCAGATGTCTTCTCGGCGGTAAGCCTGAGTAATACCACGCTTGCTAAGCTTACCTGACAGGTGGGGGGGGGATTAAGGAGGATCTATCTATCATACGCCATGATTTGCAGAAGGTGTCAGAGCGCACAACAGCGGTGGAGGGCCGAGTCAGAGACTTAGAGGATAGAATGCTGCCCATGAGAAGGGATGTAAATGCGGTGGTGGTGGATGTTACGTATCTTCTATCTAAAGCTGATGACCTGGAGAATCGTTTAAGACGAAATAATGTGAGGATAGTGGGAATACCTGAAAAAGTGGAAGGGTCCAATCCGGACTCCTTCTTTGAAAAGTGGCTATTGGAGGTGTTTGGCAAAGAGTCGCTGACCCCACTGTTTGCGGTGGAAAGAGCTCATAGAGTGCCCACGCGTCCTGGTCCACCTGGACGGCCACCGCGGCCTGTTCTGGTAAAGCTGCTTCATTATAAAGATAGAGATCTAATTCTTCGACAGGCCCGGGAACGGCAAGACATACGGGTGAACGGTGTGAAAGTGTCATTTTATCCGGATTTCTCTGCAGAAGTTCAGAAACGGAGGATGCAATTTCTGGACATTAAAAGGCGGCTGAGGAACCATCGGGTTCAGTACTCCATGCTGTATCCTGCTAAGCTTCGGGTGGCGGCGTTGGGATCCGTGCAATTCTTTGAGAATCCGAAAGATGCACTAAGATGGCTGGACAGTCATGAAGATCGCCTACGGCAGGATCGAGAGGAAGCGGTGGCGTGATCAACAGGTGGATGGTTGAAGTGGGGACTCTGTTGTGAAAGGAGGAAGATGAGTCGCACAAGGAAATAAGGCATTGTTTTATGCATTTATATGTTGGTCTATAGTTGGGCTGAAGTCTCTATGTCATTGATGGCGGGAGGAGAGGAAAGTGCTGTCAGTTCAAGGGCAGAATTGGATATAGGAGTCATAAAAATGCTACTTGTTTATTGAGGAGGAGGTAGCGGGAGGTTCTTGGTTCTTAAGGTTAAAATTGTGGAAAAAGGATGTGTTTCTACAAAGTGAATGGGAAGCTGTATGGTCATAGTGGTGAAGTTTTCTTCGCCAGCCCGGGCCCTCTTGGGAGGGTATGTTTATGGAAAGTTGGGTGGGATAGGGTGGTGGGAGGGGAGATGTTTTGGAGGGAAAGGGAGTTTGAAACGCAGTACGCTCTGATTGCCACTGGATGTAATGGAAATAGTCACTGTCAAATGCAAGAAATGTCCAGATGGGGGGTAGGGTAAATCTTTTGTCCTGGAACGTGAGAGGTATGGGGGAGGTAGCTAAAAGGCGAGCTATATTTGACTACCTGAAAGGGCAGTCTGCTGGGGTGATGGGCTTGCAGGAAACTCATCTTACTACTGATACGGTGCAACAGGTGCATAGGGTTTGGATCCGGCACAGCTTCCATTCCTTTCATTCTACATACTCGAGGGGGGTTAGCCTCCTGGTTCATGGGGATGTACCGTTTAGCTGTTTAGATTCCTTTAAAGATAGGGAAGGTAGATATGTCGGGGTGCATTGTAAATTGTTTAACTGGGAATGTATAATTGTGGTGCTGTATGTGCCTCCCCCGTACTCTGTGGTTCCGATAAGGGAGGTGTTGGAGAAACTGGCTGGATGGCCTATGATACCGACTATATTGATGGGAGACTTCAACAACATAATGGATAAAGGGTGGGATACATTTCCAAAAGGGGGGGGGGGTGGGAGATGTCTGTCTGACGAGGTTTGGTAAATACATGACGGAAGTTGGGCTCACGGATATTTGGGCGGGCAAAGTGGCCATCTACTACGCAATACTCGTGTGTATCATCTACATATGGATCACTGTCCCGAATAGACCTAATGTTTAATAATGGAATGGGGATGGAATGTGTGGAAGGGGTGGAATATCTACCACGATCGCTGTCTGATCACTCCCCGATGTTATTAAAGATCCGAACAAGTTCGCAGATGGGGGGGTTGGGAATGCACTGGAGGCTAAACCCGTTCTGGATACGCTTGGTGGGAGAGGAGACAATAAATACGAGCCTGCGAGAATACTTAGAGTTTAATAAGGGTACGGTCCCTACAGATATTCTATGGGATGCTATGAAGGCGAATACAACGGGGGTGTATATACGGGAGATCACGCTCATAAAAAATAAGACACGACAAGTGGGTCAATATCTGACAGACAGGGTGACAACAACAGAGGAGAGCCACATTACTAATAACACTGCGGAAACGTTAGCCCAATGGAAGGCTGCTCAAAAATTGCTTAGGGAACATCAGCTGGAACAAGCAGCTAATAAAAGATTGTTTTTGCAACAAAAATACTATGAGGAGGGTGAAATGACGGGCAGACTGTTAGCAAATATCGCACAGCCGATGCGGGAGAGTGCGTTCATTCACCAGTTACAGACAGCAAATGGGACTCTGGTTGGAGAAACAGGGGATATATTAGGTGTGTTGACATCATTTTATACGGAACTATATCGCACTAAGGTGGACTATCCGGAGGATCTTCTGTCAGAATATCTAGCAGAAATGACATGGGTTACTTTAGGGGAGGAAGAGAGGGAAGGGTTGGAGGAGTCAATTACTTTAGAGGAAATACAGGAAGCCGTGAGTTCTATGGCAAATGAAAAGGCCCCAGGGATGGATGGTATACTCACTGAATTGTATAAAACATATGGAGAGACGGTTCTGCCAGAGTTACTGGAGGTGTTCCAGGATAGTTTCGCCAGAGGGCGCTTACCGCAGACGATGTATGAAGCTGCTATAGTTGTAATTCCTAAAGATGGGAAGGACCGGACGCAACCTGACTCTTACAGACCGATATCTCTGCTGACCGCGGACACTAAAATTTTAGCTAAAGTACTGGCTAACAGGTTGTCGCGAGTAGTGACTAAAATTGTGGGGATGGATCAGTCGGGATTCATGCCATCGCGCTCTACAGCAGTTAACTTGCGTAGACTTTTCTTAAATTTGCAGACAGATGCTCCGGATGCTCGGTGTAGAGCAGTGCTGTCTTTGGACGCCGCCAAGGCGTTTGATAGTGTGGAATGGGGTTACTTGTGGGCTGTATTGGAGCGGATCGGCTTTGGAAGGAACTTTATAAAATGGGTACAATTACTATATAAGGAACCGGTAGCTAGGATCAGAGCAAATGGAAGGATGTCGGACTCTTTTAGGTTGGAGAGGGGGACGCGACAGGGATGCCCACTTTCCCCGCTACTATTTGCGCTGGCAATTGAACCCCTAGCAAATATGGTAAGACAACATCCGGGGATAGAAGGGTTTCTTTGTGGGGAGCTGGAGGTGCGCATAGCACTATATGCGGATGATATCTTGTTGTTCCTGGGGGAGATAGATTATTCATTGCCAGTGATAATGACAGTATTGGAACGGTTTGGCAGATTTTCAGGGTTAAAAATTAATTGGAACAAGTCGGTGTTGCTGCCACTCCAGACAGTAGATACGCCATTGATGATTGGAGGAATTGAGGTACCGTGTGTACGGAAGTTTAAGTATCTGGGAATTACGGTATCGGCAAGGGTGCAGGACTTTGTTGAGTTGAATGTGATACCATTATTGAATAAATTAACAGATAGGACCAAAGTATGGCTTGGGTTACCACGGTGAGCGCTGGGACGAGAAAATCTCATCAAAATGATTCTGATGCCCCAGGTTCTTTATGTTGTGCATAATGCCCCAGTGTGGCTGCCTAAATATTGGTTCAGGAGAATACATAATTTGTTTAGGGACTTAGTGTGGAAAAGGGGGATCCCCAGGATTAAAATGGAAAAGCTACAACTACCAGCGGAACAGGGAGGGTTAGCTATTCCAAATGCATGGATATATTATCTAGCGGCTCAAATACAGCACTTTAAAGGCTGGAAGAATAGGGAGGAGTGGAATTCTAGTGGGAAACTGGTGTACTATTTGGGCCAGAGAACGGATGTACTAGAGGCCATGGAGTCTCATAAATTAAGGAGGGAGGCGAGAGGGAAACCGACTTTGCTTTTACTACATAGAGTTTGGTGGGAAAGTAAGAAAATATTGGGGGTTACAGGATGCTCCAATTATATGCCCTTATGGGATAATCCATATCTATGGGAATTTAATATTTTAGAAGGATTTCAGGATTGGGAACAAGCAGGGATCAGACATGTGCATCAGTTGTATGAAGGAGGTACTCTTAAGCTCTTTGCACAATTACAGGAGGAGTTTGGACTCTCACATCGGCTGTTCTACCAATATCTTTAGTTAAGGCATGCGGCGCAGGCTCGAGAGGCTGGTGGACTTGAGTTGCTCCACTATGGGAGGGATGGAACAGGTGCTGGGGGCACAAGACACTAAAGGGATTATTTCGGTGCTATATAGTACGCTACTCTCCAAATTCCTAGGAGATCCGCTGGTGGTGATCAGACGTAAATGGGAAGAGGATGTAGGGACTATAGCAGATGAAGAATGGGAGGAAATACTTGGATCGTCCAAAATACTCTCTATTAGTGTAGCGCACAGGAGGTCACAACTCTTTCTGTTACATAGGGTGTATAGGACGCCTAAGGTGCTATGGCAAATGCAAATTAGATCAACAAAGGAGTGTCCTAGGTATTTGTTTGATGGGGCGGACATAAAACATATGTTTTGGAGCTGTCCGATGCTAAATGTCTATTGGAAAGAAGTTAAAGGAATGGTATCTAGAGTATATGGTAGAGATTTCCCACTGGAACCTAAGATCTTTTTATTGGGCTGTATGGGGGAGGAAGGAGGGGATGGAATGGAATTGCTGGCTATTAAAAAGGTCCTGTATCACGCTAGGAAACTAATTGCAAAATATTGGCTGCAGGCGGATCCCCCGGAGGTGTCTGAGCTGGTTGGATATGTGAACCACACAGTATCACTGGAACATCGAATATATCTGAAAAGAGGGGCAATTCATAAGCATGAGAAGCAATGGGGTAAATGGGTGAACACCTATGGTAATGCAGTACACTAGACTAAAAAAAAAAAAAAATATACAACTAGTTCCGCAAAAAACAAGCCCTCATACGGCTATGTTGACAGAAAAATAAAAAGAAAGTTAAGGCAGGGAGGCAAAATAAAAAACTGGCTGCGGCACCCAGGGATACAACAGTACGTACACGCAAGACTTGTAAACAGAAGAGACGCCTCCCCTGTCCTCAACGATTATCGCATTGACCACCATTGCTGTTTTTGGGGTCCTGTATTACACATAAGAATACAGTACGGCAGATAAATGAATACGCTGCAGAGTGTGTACCGGCTTTAGGTCCCATTCTTTGCAAGCATAATGGGGTTTTTTTCCGCTCATCTCTGCAGCGCATCATAATGCAATAAGTTGCCAAATACCATCCGTCAAGAGACTATATGTTACCATGACAGTAAGTGCTGGTTACAAGTATTACTTACACACGTGTGCACTACATTCCCAGCCCAGACCCCTACCCAATAAACAAATGTATTCAGGAGTCATTAGAGAGAGAACAGTACATGACAACATCGGGGACAGATCATTACCTCCACAGCTTTGCATTAGACTAAGGAACATTTTCAATTTAATGTTACATGACTGCAGCAAGACATCTGTCCAGCTAGTTGTGCTTTTATGTCACATTTTTTATCTCTGCTCTTCGCTGTTGGCATTTTCTTGAGTGCTACAGTCATTCTTAGCAAGGGAAAGGCGCCTAATGCAATCCAGAATTAAAAGGGACACTAAACCTAAAGTATCTCTTCTCTCCTCGCTTGTTGTGTAGTTCAATACAATCTATTATCAGTCATTTTGGGAAGAGGAGAATGTTTTGTTCTCCGATGAACAGAAATTGAACACAAATCTCTCTCCTTGTTTGATGATTTATGGGGGGACTCTTCCTGATCTGGTGTGCTCTCTAAGCAAATCAGACGTCCTCCACTGCAGCACATCTAATACAGTCTCACACACTGAGATTGAGAAAAGCTGCAGCTGCATCTCCCTCCTTTCTCACCATGTACAGAAAGCCTGCAGGCAGGGAAAGGAGAATTACATTTTAACTCACTCTGTGGCTCTTCCCAGAGGTGTGATTATTTTCTAGGATATTTTTCCCATCTTCTTCATCATGTAGTTTTTGTGTAGCTTAGAAGTATGCTTTGAAACATTGTCCTGTTACATGATGATACTTGCACTAAAATGCTGACCACAAAGGTTGGCGTACTGTAGTTGTTACGTTTCCCACCAGAGAAGTTGATACTTTGAGCCACAATCAGTTTGGTGCAGGCTAATTAGGGGTGCAGAGTTTAAAGGGGTTTTCCAGACAGTAAAAATGGATGGCCTATCCGCAGTATAGGCCATCAATAGCTGATGGGTCGGGCTCCAAGTCTTGGGACCCCTGCTGATCGGACGTTTTGTAGGGGGTGCAGCACTCGTACGAGCGCTGCTTCCCCTTCATTTCTACTTGCTCACTGTGAATCTTCGAAATATATGTAGCAGCGATTCACGGCTATTGTAGCCTTTTCTCCCATTGAAGTGAATGGGAGAAGAAGGCTTCAATACCTGTGAATCGCCACTAAATATGTGTCAATGATTCACAGTGAGCAAGTAGAAATGAAGGGGAAGCAGCGCACGTTTGAGCTATGCATCCCCCTTCAAAACAGCTGATCCACAGGGGTCCCAAGAGTCGGACCCTGACACATCAGCGATTGATGGCTTATCCTGAGGATAGGTCACGGCTGGAAAACCACTTTAAGGAATCTCCCATTCTTCACCCGAAAGGCGGCAGGAACGGAGACAATCGTCATCTCCGAATAAGGAGTAGGTCTCCGGGTGGGTTGCGACAAGCCATAGTACGAGACGAGGACATAGACAGAGGTTAGGCCAGCGGTCAGAACCAGGAGTAAAACGACAGGTACCAGGAAGCAACAAATCAAAAGGGGCGAGATGACAGTGGAAACCAGAAAGAAGGTTAGTATCAGGAACAAAGTCAGAACCAATACAAACCCAAAAATGTACTTCAATTCCCAGGCAAGAGATACAGGCTACATTTTTTTCTTTAAATAGGTCACCAGGCCTGAAGTCATGGAAACCCGACCCAGCCGGCTGCTGGTAGAAAGGGAGACGCATCTACAAAGAGGGTAACGTAATAGTTACATACAATTTCATCTCATTAAAGGCTATGGACCTTTAAGGGGAAATTTATAAAAAAAAAAAATAATAAACAGGTTAGTCATTGTGTTTGGTGTAACGCTATAAATAGTTTTTATTAAAAATGCATATTACTTTTTTAAATACAGCTGTTCTGTATTCTCTATAAAGAGCAGCTGTATAGTTCGCTAAGACCCGAATCCGTCAGTCCCGCGGACCTGACGCGTTCAGTGTCAGCGGGTCCTGCGTGACTCTGACACGCAGGATCCACCTTTAATCTACCACATCTAAGTTAATGGATAACAGGTGGATCCTGCTGGTCAGATACGCAGGACACGCCGACACTGATCCCGTCAGTCCAGCAGACCTGACAGTATCAGCATTTAGCGCACGATACAGCTGCTCTGTATATAGGATACGGAACAGCTGTATCTCAAAAAGTAAAACGAATTTTGAATAAAAACTATTTATAAAGTTGCACCAAACACTGAATAATCTATTTATTGAAGAAAAAGAAAAATGCCCTCCAAAGGTCCGTGTTAGCATGACATCTGTATATTTGAAATGTCTTTTTGACAATTTTGCCAGGCTTTGAAATTTCTGATGAATATTGGTGAAGTTTTGATTTCATACAATACGAAGGACAACAATGAGTTAAAATATGGAAATCGCTGACAAGTAGAGATTGAAGAAGCGACTAATTTACCAATGAAGGGCAGTATAGAAATGAACTGTGTAAGGGATGTAATGAGTATGATTAAACACAAGCTAGCTGATGAATGAATAATACACCATTAGTGTAACCGCCAACATATCTCACCGATACGATGGCATATGCCCGGGCTCTTGGGAAGGCTTGTTAACAGATATTATTACAGCTGCGTGAATGATTACATAAATCACTTTGGATTACATATTAACTAAATGAAAGAAAAACCCCAAAAGTCAAGATAATTTTACTGAAGGTCTCGGCTTTAAGAGCGGACCAGATCTAGTCACAAAGAAATTCCACATGCATCATGAAAAGTGACTAAAAACAGCAAGAAATGTTTATGAATGGAAATATTGGGGGTCCGGCTTCCCCCATCCACACACACTGACTGCTATTCCTGTCTGTATACAAGCACATACAATATTAGCGGTCAGTGTGTGTTAATGACCATTCCATAGTCCCCTAGTAGTTGCAGCAGAGCCTTACCCCTCGCCACTTCCCCCAGAGCAGTGCCTAATCCCCCTTCCCCCAGAACAGTCTTTTTCCCCACATCAGTGCCTTATCCTCGCCATTGCCCCCTGAACAGTCTATTACCCCAAATCTGTCTCTTATACCCCTCACCACTTCCCCCGAAACAGTCTATTTCCCCACAAGTAACTTATACCCCTCGCTACTTCCCCCAGAACAGTCTTTTCCCCCACATCAGTGCCTTATCCTCGCAATTGTCCCCTGAACAGTCTATTACCCCACATCTCATCTGTGTCTTATACCCCTCACCACTTCCCCCGGAACAGTCTATTTTCCCAGAACAGTGAATTATACCCCTCGTCACATCCCCCAGAACAGTCTATTTCCCCACAAGTGACTTATACCCCTCGCTACTTCGCCCAGAACAGTCTATTTCCCCACATCTGTGCCTTAAACCCCTTTCACTTATTGTACTAAGTCGTCTGTCCTATCTTCCCCCTAAGTAGTGGCAGCATTGGTTTTTTTCCTCCTTTCCCCACAGTAGTGCCTTAGCCTCTCCTCCACCATAAATCTGAGCTGTGTGAACATACCCTAAGAGTTGTGGGTTTGGCTCCGTTCTGGCAGGTTTCCGTCTTTTTGCTAGAAACAATAGAGTAGTCTGCCGACGAAAAGGAGCTTTCCGTTCTTTTTTAACACCGAAGTCAATGGATACAAATGATTCCATTTGTATCGAGTCAGACATTGATTATCTCATCCCGCAAACCCAGGGAAAAGATAATTAATGCACTTACATAACAGTTAAAAAAAATTGCGATCAAGTAAGGCTCTGTTCACATCTGCATTGACCCTTCCATTTTTATCGGATTCGTCAAATTTAACAGAAATGGACGCAAAAAGAATGCCAAACTGAAACAAACTGAAGGTAAACTTTATGTTTTATTGACTCATCCATTAGTTGGATCTGTCAAAAAAAAAGCTGTCAGTTTGGCATCCATTATATTACCTTTTTAACGGATTCGTCGAAGTAGAAAAACGGGTAGGTTATAAAAAATAGATACAAACAGCAGATATTCACTCGTGATGAGTTGGTTTGTTATATCCTACTTTTTATTGTCTTGGCACACATACCGAGGACTTCTTTGCACATGTACCACTGCTCATATGTCCTATGTTTCACGTGACAAAATTCTCAAACTACGTTGTAATTTTGTTTAATAATTAATAAAGGGTTACTATGTTTGGGTGGCTTTTGGTTGTTTTGATATGTGACAAACATATCACTGTATGAGCGCATGACACCAAAGTAACAGTGCGTCTAAGACATTGAATATGTGGAAACATCTTTTTGGATGGTCTTCACCCTTTAGAAACATTTTTTCCTTTTTTCTTAGTCAATTATGCCTCCTGAAAATCTAAAATGTTGGTATTTTATCCTACTTTGATAAAGGAATTTTACCTTTAAATATTTTTTTTTTTATGTTCTATTTATTTATTTAAATGGACACTGACTTTTCAAACAATTTATGCTGATCTAATAGTAAACCCAATGTAGATCAACTTTGTAATTTACTTACTGTTAAAATGTAGATGTTTTTTCCATGCAAGTTCTGTGTGAAATCACTGCCATTAGGTGTCTCCCTTCCTGTAATCTGCTGTCCACCCCATGTTATCAAGCATTGGCCGGACCTGGTTACAGAGCAAAGGAGAAGGACTGCAGAAAGTGGAGGTGTGTCACTTCACTGCCTGCCTATACAAGTCTATGAAGAGTGGGCGGGGAGTAGGAGGCAGGAGCAGAGAGAGAGTGTGACTTAGCAACACATACAGCATGTACGTCTATGGAGGGGGGGGGGAGCAGGCTCAGGAAGCAGGAGCAGAAAGAAACACACAGACGTGCTGGTAAGATTTCTATATCACCCCAGTGCTGGATTCTCAGCTACACTGCTCATTACTGCTGTATAATCACCTCCATGCTGCTGCAGCTTCTATACATGTGGTATATAGATATAGGAGAGCAGGATTTTCCTCTTCTATGTGTGTAGGGTATAGAAGGATTATAGCAGTTAGGCTCCACCCACTAGCTTTGAGACAACTAAGAGTTAGAGATAGAGCCTGCAGAGAGGAAAACGGCTAAATAATTCAGAACACAAGTCATATAATGGCCAGAAATATTGTTATTCCTCATGTACTCACATATGACAGCGTATTCTGAAGTCACCTGAACAGTTCGGTACACTTTAACAATTTTCCCTTCAAAGATGCAAGAGTGACAAGATCTGTGTCGCTCCTGCCTCTCTTTTAAAGAGGCTCTGTCACCACATTATAAGTGCCCTATCTCCTACATAAGGAGATCGGCGCTGTAATGTAGGTGACAGCAGTGCTTTTTATTTAAAAGACCGATCTGTTTTCACCACTTTATTAGCGATTTTAGATTTATGCTAATGAGTTGCTTAATGCCCAAGTGGGCGTGTTTTTACTTTAGGCCAAGTGGGCGTTGTACCAATCAGCGTCATGCACTCCTCTCCATTCATTTAATCAGCGCATAGGGATCCTTTTAGATCACTATGTGCTGTCTTATACTAACACATTAACAATACTGAAGTGTTTAGACAGTGAATAGACATTCCACGGGATGTCTATTCACAATCGCTGCACTTCGTTACTCTGTCTGTGGTAGTTACAGCAGAGGAAGCGTAAACTCGTTGTAACCTGTCATCTACAGCGTAATCTCGCGAGATTACGCTTCCTCTGCTGTAACTATCACAGACAGAGTAACGAAGTGCAGAGATTGTGAATAGACATCCCGTGGAATGTCTATTCACTGTCTAAACACTTCAGTATCGTTAATGTGTTAGTATAAGACAGCAAAGTATCCCTATGTGCTGACTAAATGAATGGAGAGGAGTGCAGGACGCCCACTTAGCCTAAAGTAAAAACACGCCCACTTGGGCATTAAGCAACTCATTAGCATAAATCTAAAATCGCTAATAAAGTGGTGAAAATAGATCGTTTTTTAAAAATAAAAAGCGCTGCTGTCACCTACATTATAGCGCCAATCTCCTTATGTAGGAGATAGGGCACTTATAATGTGGTGACAGAGTCTCTTTAAAGAAAACTAAATATATAATATGAGTTGTCTTTTGCTGACATGGGATTGCACTGAATGTATCAAATGAATAGTGGTTTTTTTTAGTCATACAAAATTTAAGCCATTGCCTGAACAAGTTCTATAATTAAAAATTAGTCCTGTTTGGGTCAGCAAAACCATTTTTCTTCTAAATTAAATCTGGGACTGCTGATTCTTGTGAATTGAGTACATTTCTGTGGATGTTTCTTGGTGCTTCGTTTTTCTCGTTGTAATTTGCTAGTAATGTCATCTCTCTCCGTCTAATACGTAAGCCTTACAGGTTGTATTCCCCCCCCCCATTACACCAATCACGGGTTACACAGCAGATTCTATACGTCATTTTGGATATTACTACTATTCCAGGGGTTCGACTTGTCGGACTGAAGTCCTTAAACATTGACTTCCAGAACTTCAAAAGACCACCCAAAGCTCCTCTAAAGCCTCATTCCCATCTGCGTTGGAGGATCTTTTAGGGGCCTCTGTCGCCGATCCGGCCGAGATTACCGGAGACAATATTGCGCAGATTGTTGAATGTCCGGGGTTTCGCATTTTGTGCGCTCCCTGGACGGTGTCGTGCTTATACATCGATCGCTAGAAGGGGATAACGCAGACTTATTAATTCCTGATGGCGTTCATTTGAAGACTGGGCTGGACATTCTCCTGCTGGATCTAGAAGATGGGGCCGAGAGTGGTCTATAGTTGCTGGGTGGGGGTGGTCGGTGAATCAAGAACGTTTCTTGTTTCCCCCTCCTTACGGCCATGATGGCGGGATAGGACACCCTACATGCCCGCTGCTTGGCATCGGTTGGTTGGCATATCAGGACAAAGCAGATGAGAGAATGCTAATCAAATCCTTCAGGCCAGTTGTTTGTGATGTATGTTATTAATAATAAAGCTGGGGTCGTTCCCCACTTCAGCACAGAAGGTGCCTTAGTCTTTATTCTAATCAGTTATTAAGTCAGCGACTGGGAGTTAAGGGAGAAACCCTGACGGAACCCATTAAAGTCAATGGGTTCCGTTGACCACCGGTGGTATCCGTGGTACAACGAAACCGTTGCTTCCGTTATTCCCTTGTTCTGCTCCCCTGATGGAGCATAATAACGGAATGACCCGACACAGATGTGAACAGGGCCTTAAAGGATGTAGGTTTATTTCTTTATAAAGTGGTGAGAGTTGCAGTGAATTCTCATTTTGCAGTTCTGCAGTACATGGGGGTGCAGTATTTATGGACCACACAAAATAGCTGTAATGAAAGCTGATGAAGAGAGTATATCAAGTTGATTCCACTTTATACATTTCCGCTTGATTAGAAATTCCTAGAACATTGTGTCCTTAGAATCACCTGCTCATACAGTGGTACGACATACACACGGCTTTCAGGAGTAATGACTGTGGAGGAGGAGTGGGTGTTATTAAGAATGACTATAAAGAGATGTTCCCCTCTATTTAGTCTTCTGGAAGACAGAAATATAGATTTACAATGCTGCCGTTATCTAAAGTGGCGCTTAAACACAGACATAAGAAAAAAATAACTATTCTGAACTTTAAACCCAATTCTACAAACAAGAAATGAAAAATCAATGGAATAAGTTCCATAATAGTTGATATAGAGGAATACTAAATGTTAGAACATACTGTCAAGGAGTTGCGTTACACGGTGATATACTCTACACCTCTGTGTGCCTCCAATTTTCTATTATAATTTATATCTAAATTTTTAATCATTTTCAAGATCTCTGCTTGCTGTCAGAGAATGTGAACATTTCTGTTTGCATGTAGAAGCTGAAGACACCTCCGAGAGTTTGCTACGATTGTATCCAGTCTAGACAATCGTCTGTGAGCCAAAACAGAACAGCAGCACAAATTTCTTTCCTGCCCTGATTTTGGTGTAGGTAAAATGTCAAGTCTGGAGTACAGGGTGTTTCGCTCACAGAGGATTGTTTAGACAAGGATTTATTCAATGAAATCAATGGTAATTCTAACAGAACCGTTGCTTTCTGTTTGATCTTTCGATTCTCTCTTCCTCTGACAGAAGAGAGGTAAACGTACAGTATACTAACATTAGTGTGAACTTAGCCTAAGCCAAGTACCCCCTACTCCAATAAATAACGTCAAAGTACCAAGGCTATGATCACACACCCTGCTGCTTATTAAAAGCACAACATGAGCACAGAGAGTACCCCTGCCCCCCCTGGGATTCCACCGGTTAGGGCCTGTTCACATCAGCGTTGGCTTTCCGTTCCGCGGTTCCATCAGAGGTTTCCGTCGGGTGAACCCCGCAACGGAATGTCCAACTGAAACTACAACTTCCGTTTCCATCACCATTGATATCAATGGTGAGGGAAACATTGCTAATGGTTTCTGTTCGTCACCATTCCGGCAGGTTTCCGGTTTTCCGACGGAATCAATAGCGCAGTCGACTTCGATATTGATTCCGTTGTTAAAACCCTCTCATCCTCCCCGTTTTATGGGATTGTCCTGCTAAATGGATCTAAAAAGGGGTTAAACTTATGCAAATATGCTCAACAGTGGGCATTTCTGGGATGTCTTGTGGTCATTCCTGGGTGAATTGGGGGTAGAGCTTAAAACTGCCCCCAAATGGGGATTCAAATGTTGGGAACAGTGCCACACCTGTCCATGGGTTATGCCTGGTATTGCAGTTCAACTCCATTGAAGTGAATGGGGCTGAGCTGCAATACCACAAGCAACCTGTGGACAGGTGTGGAGCTGTTTTTGGAAGAAAACAGCTATATTTTTTAAATCCTGGACAACCCCTTTCAGATGCATCTTAGCAGCAGGACTTAACAATATGTGTAAAATTACTTGTATTCCGATCAGTAAATATTAATTCATAAATTCTAATATAACCATGAACTTGAAGAGCAAGGCCGGGAACAACCGTATCAGGGACGGAATCTACAAGAGGATATTGAAGGTTTGAGAAAATACACAGAGCTCATTTGGGTCTTTTTTAATATCCGTCTCCTGATTTCACTTATCGGAGTTGTCGTCACTAAAAGATGCGCCGATCACAAATACGCTGCGAATAATCCATTGTACTGTAAACACAACTCTCCAGATAAACTGCCCCCCGACACATCACGACATCTGTACCCCACAGAGGAGGATTCTCATTTTTCTATTTTCCTCTAGTCTGCACGTCACCTCTCCTATGACCTTTCCATGCGATGTACACCGTGTTCTCACTTCTTTTTATTACACGCTTTAGTGTTATTTTTTACTTCTTTATCATTGTCCTTGTACATTCCCTTTTATACAGTCAACTAGATATTAATATGTGCAATATAGCAGCACTCCAGCCAGAGGTAAATGGTGTTTTCTTGTAAGTCCTCACAGCAACACATAAATATGGGGTGACCTCCTCACCTGCTATAAGTTTACGACAGGAATTTTTGGGTTATTTTGGAGCTGCAGCCAAAAAAAAATAAAAACGCTTAGGAGAAAGCGCAGTTTTTAAATTGCATTAATAAACAATGAGTTTTTTAGATGTTTCAGAATTCTCTCTAAGGAAACTATAAGGCTGGGTTCACACGTCATGGTCAAAATGTTGGTTTTTTTTTGCTGCATAATCATGGAAAATGGCGCAGTTTTGCCACCAATCCTATGCAAAAAAAATTCTATGTCTAGCCCCAGTTATCAGTACAACTTCACCCCACTCCCCTTGTGTATTTCTTCCTACCCACTGAGGTAGTGGGTATCGGGTCGTTTGCCCCAGACCCTTATGTGAGGGGTAATTTCTTTCTGCAGGGTTCTACGCTTTCCCAAAAGCGGTATTTCCTGACTCCCCTTTTCCCTGTCATATGTTCCTCCCCAACTTAGCTGATTCAAGTAATGGGAAGTGCCACACCTGTCCGTGGGTGGTTGTGCCTGGTATTGCAGTTCACTGAAGTGAATGGGGCTGAGCTGCAATACCACACACAACCTGTGGACAGGTGTGGAGCTGTTCTTGTAAGAAAACCGCTATATTTTTTAAATCCTGGACAACCCCTTTCAGATGCATCTTACCAGCAGGATTTAACAATATGTTTTCCTCCTCTAGGTTAAAAGAGGATCTTTTACAGTCAGTCCTCCTTCCCGTCCTTTGTCTTCCAGAACGTGCAGAGAAACTGCAGTGACCTCTGTACCCATGGAAAACTTGAGAACCATTGATGAAGCAGGAATGTCTTCATCTGATGGAGAAAGAAATTCTAAGTTGGCTTTGTTCCCTGTTGAAAAGGTAGGAAGACTATTAAGGGCAGTCCGGTTCGAAGCCCGTAGCTCATCTGTTTCCGACAAGGACCAGTCTCAAAGGCCCAGAGCCTTTTTGTTTTTTGACTGCCTTAGAGAGAGCATGGAGATGTAAGGGAAAGCTTCTGAGAAGCAGCCCTTCCTTAATCGAAGATTTAAGGAGGCTCTGTTACCACATTATAAGTGGCCTATATTGTACATGATGTGATCGGCGCTGTAATGTAGATTGCAGCAGTGTTTTTTATTTAGAAAACGATAATTTTTGACGGAGTTATGACCTATATTAGCTTTATGCTAATGAGTTTCTTAATGAACAACTGGGCGTGCTTTACTATATGACTAAGTGGGTGTTGTGGAGAGAAGTGTATGACGCTGACCAATCAGTGACCAATCAGCGTCATACACTTCTCCCCATTCATTTACACAGCAGATAGCGATATAGCTATATCGTTATGTGCCGCCACATAAACACACTATAACATTACTGCAGTGTCCTGACAATGAATATACATTACCTCCAGCCAGGACGGGATGTGTATTCAGAATCCGGACACTTCGCTAATACAATCCCGACACTACAGCACAGGAAGCGTAATCTCGCGAGATTA
Organism: Rhinoderma darwinii; assembly: GCF_050947455.1. Taxonomy (NCBI): domain Eukaryota; kingdom Metazoa; phylum Chordata; class Amphibia; order Anura; family Rhinodermatidae; genus Rhinoderma; species Rhinoderma darwinii. The sequence goes on from NC_134688.1 coordinate 26,281,952, forward strand.
CGCTGTAAACGGTCATTTCAAACGAGATTACACTTGCTGTGCTGTAGATTTGGGATTGTATTAGCGAAGTGTCAGGATTCTGAATACACATCACGTCCTGGCTGGAGGTAATGTATATTCATTGTCATGACACTGCAGTAACGTTATAGTGTGTTTATGTGGCTGCACTTAGTGATATAGCTATATCGCTATCTACAGTGTAAATGAATGGAGAGAAGTGTGTGACGCTGATTGGTCACTGATTGGTCAGCGTCATACACTCATCTGTACAACGCCCACTTGGCCAAAAAGTAAAACACGCCCAGTTGTTCATTGAGAAACTCATTAGCATAAAGCTAAAATAACTCCATCAAAAATGATAATTTTTCTAAATAATAAACACTGCTGTAATCTACATTACAGCGCCGATCACATAATGCACAATATAGGCTACTTATAACGTGGTGACAGAGACTCTTTAAAGCCTTGTACCTTTTTTAGGATCAGCAGGTCGCAGAGCGGGCACTGCCACCTAAGCTGGACGTCGCTATTGCCAGGATGTCCAGACAGAAGATGGTTCCGTCTGAGAATGGTGCAGCCCTTAAGGATTCCATGGACAGAAAAGTGGATCTAGCTCTGAAGTGAAGCGACACGTCTGGTGCTGGTCAGTGCAAGGCAGCCATTGCCTCTTCTGAAGTAGCTCTTGCTCTGAGAACTTACAAGAAAACATCCTGCAGGGAGTTCATCGAGATGATGCTAAGTTGGCAGAAAGGTCTATGGGCAGAGCCCGTTGGCTCAAGCTTTGGCCTGCAGATAGCCCTTCCAGGACTAACCTTTAGCTATTGAATATCATCCGGGCAGACTGTTGGGTACGAAGCAGGACGACCTGAGAAATGACTTGTCTGACAAGAAGGGCAAGTCTCTCCCAGTACTTGCCAATTCGAAGTGTAGAGGTTCTCGAAAGAGAGGCTTCCCGAGCTCCTTCAAGTCAGAGAGGTCCACGACGCAGGTCTAGAAGTAGAGGTAGACCTTCTACCGCAAGCCGTGGCAAACAGCCAGACTTCTGACTCTGGCCTCCTTCCAGTGGGAGAACCCGAAAACCGCATTCATTTTTACGGCGATTTTTCGATGGAGTTGTGTTTTTTTTCTAGCACCGCATAAAAAACCGCATCAAATCACATGCCGTTTTAAACGCACCTCATCCGCAACATCTGAATGGAGCCTTACAGTATGTTCACGCAGGGTCAGATTTGCTGAGGAACATTCGAGCCAGATACCGCAGGGAATTTTGTCCGAAAGTCTGCACCGAATCGTGTTTAATTTGGTGCTGATTTTTTTCCGGATTTGTCACTGCAGAGAAGAGGGGGGAAAAAAAACCCATACTCACCTCCCCCCACATTACCGGAGTGACGTGTACCTGCTCCCCTATCTGGTTTGTGTGGAGTCGGTCTCCTGGCATGACGATGGGTCCCATGTGACAGCCGCAACCTGTGATAGGTGCATCAGGGATATATTTGTTTCCGGTAACCCCATAACCGTTGATATTTGATTTGTTCAGCGTATCAGCATGAACTGAATGATGATACAAATGTATCAATAATAATTTGAGATATATATATAATAGTAGATATTTTGCTTTTCAATATTATTGGTCCAGATGGGGACCGGTAACCCTACTTGTGAAAGCGTCCGCACTGGGTTATTCCTGTATTCAATACAATCCTATCACCTGCACCAGGTACGGAGTGAATAGCTCCAGTGCTATTGGAGCACACGCACACTTGTTGGTATGGCTACCAAATACTAGCCCTACAGGTTCCTTTACTTGATATATCTGGCGTAAATCTTCAGGGGCCTGCATAATTAATCTATTAGATCTTCTAGCATTCTAGAAGTCTAAGTGCACAATGTACTAGGAGCATCGATTCATGCGTGGAGTGGACATAAAACGCTAGTCGCCGGCTGCAGGCCCCTGAAGATTTACCCCAGATATAGCAAGTAAAGGAACCTGTAGGGCTAGTATTTGGTAGCCATACCAACAAGTGTGCGTGTGCTCCAATAGCACTGGAGCTATTCACTCCGTACCTGGTGCAGGTGATTAGGATGGTATTAAATACAGGAATAGCCCAGTGCTGACGCTTTCACAAGTAGGGTTACCGGTCCCCATCTGGACCAATAATATTGAAAAGCAAAATAACCTACTATTATATATAAAAAAACAACAAAAAGAAATAGAAAAACATATATAAAATATTAAAAACAACAAACAAGTTAGATATGTAACAATTTGAGTACACACTATATTGCCTACCAAACCACTTTAATTAATGTTTCAACACGTTGCGGATTTGGATGCAGAAAATCTGCATAAAAAACGCAGATAAAAGCAGGTAATTCCGCAGGTAAAATCCGCACTTAATATTGTGTATTTTTCAAATGCGGATTTTGCATTTTCATGCGGATACAGGTGCGAATTTATGTGCTATATACTTGGCAGATACATTCTGAGACAGAAATGCAGGATAAATTGACAAATCCGCACAGCAGGTCAATTCCCATGCGGAAAAATCCTGCAACGTGTAGATGAGATTACTGGGTAGCCCATTTACATTGCTGGTGCTGTATTACGCTGCGGTTTTGCCATAGGAAATTCTGCGCAGCAAATCCACACGTAATACGCATCATGTGCATAGGACCCAACACTCACGTAGGACCTGTATTTCACTGCGGAGACTGGTGAAGGTCCAATAAATGTCCCAGCGGGTCTCAATCTAAAAAAGTCATCTGCCACCTGCTTGGCCTTGAGCATGTAGAGTATGAAACAGTTAAGAAGGAACATCTACAGATACTGGTGCCCCCCCCCAAATATGTGTGATGTGTCATAGGAAAGCCATGATGATGCTACTAAATATACTCGGCTGGGAGAACGGAGAGACCACCTTCTGTCTGACTATTGATTTAACTATTTTTAGAACTGTGCAAGAAAATGAGCATTAATACAAAGCTACACAGTCATCAAAAATAAGTGAACCCGGTAACGTAGACCTGTGTCCCAAAACCACGGGGACTTTAATCTCCATCATTTAACAGCATGTCGTTTTAAGGTCTACATTTTGTGCCGAATAATCTCCTAGCAGTCGGAGCTCCATTTTCTCATACAGAGCTCCAGATATCTGCATATTTAAGAGATAAAATTCTGGCTGCCTGCAGCCACCACTAGGGGGAGCTCAGTGCATACTTTATACATTGAAAGCAATAATAAAACAGTAAACAGTAAGCTCGACAGCTCCCTCTCGTTGTGGCAGCAGGTAGTAGAAATTGTATCTCTTGTCTGTAAACCTATGCAGGGAATTTTGAGCTCTGTATTAGAAAAATGGAGCTTCAACTGCTATAGGAATTATGAAATGAATCAGTAGATCAAATATTAAACAGAATAGTGTTTAAGGCTGGACCTTCCCGTAAGGAATTTCCACTTACAATAATAAAAAATAAAAAAAAGCAGCAGTAAAAATATATTTTCCATGAATTGGTTAAGGCCACATGCACACGACCGTAAAATCGGCTGTAATTACGGGCCCATTCATTTCTATGGCCGACGGACACCTTCCCGTATGTCTACAGGCGGGTGTCCGTGCCGTAGAAACCTGCCAAAAATAATAGGATTATGTGCTATTTTTTCATTTTACGGACCGTGCTCCTATACTTTATAATGGGAGCACGGCTCGTAAAAATGGCCGCCCGTCCGCGGCCAGCCGTGCCCGTAATTACAGACACGGTCGTGTGCATGAAGCCTAAGCCAGTCTTATCTGGGTGACAACCAATATTGCCACTATTACAGCTCCACCTATTGTAGCGTTCCCATAAAAGCAAAGTTGACTAGTTCCGTAGTGATATCCTACGTTCCCATAATACAACCAGCCACATTTGCCATTCAGGATACTAGGAAAGCGGTGTGGCAACACTGTCACTGCTGAAAGACTAGATGACTTGAGGTTTTTTTTTATTATTATTATTATTATTCTTATAACTTTTCCTTTGCATAGAAATAAATAATTGCATAAAAAAATAATACTATGTTGGTTTCAGCAAGAAAAAAAACCCATTAGAACAAAAGTAAAGATCGAGTGGTTAGAAGCAGAGAACAGAATCAGTGCCGGCCTCCTACTATTCTAGGATCTAAGAGGCGCTGGGGATGTCCCTGCTCTACCATCGTATTCAACTGTATCTGCGTCCTGAAGATGCTGACTCAGTTTAAAGCGGGAGAAAATAATTGCTAAAACCAATTGTGCCGCATGTGCCGTGCGCTGCTCATGTTGGGGGTGGCCCAGGCAGGGCCCATCGGGTGATTTGGTGGGTCTGCATGTGCCTCAGTAGCCAGCCTACAGCTGCTGTGACTGACTCAACTAAAATGTATATATTCCCTGCACTCCAGGCAGCCAGACCTTCTGCGTTCTGGAGGAGCAGCGTCGATGGCGTCACATTAAGCCTGCTCTGCCATTGGCTATCCCAAACATCAGTAACTGTATGCTATCCAATAAGAATCGCTGATATGTTAATCAGATATCAGTGATTATAATGGGATAGCATACAGTTACTGATGGCAGCGGATGGGCTGTACTTAAGAACCGAACTGAAAAAAAACCCACGAAACGCGCAAGAGGACGGCGGTTATCTGCGCTGAATTTCGGTTTTGGTTATTTTTCGATTAACCGCACAGCCCTAAACTGAGATGTGTATTATGTTCTGCAGCAGCTGAGGTTTGTATAATAATGTTCTGCAGCATCTGAGATGAATATTATGATGTTCTGCAGCAGCTGAGGTGTGTATTATGATGTTCCGCAGCATCTGAGGTGTGTATTATGATGTTCTGCAGCAGCTGAGGTGTGTATTATAATGTTCTGCAGCATCTGAGGTGTGTATTATGATGTTCCGCAGCATCTGAGGTGTGGATTATGATGTTCTGCTACATCTGAGGTGTATTATGATGTTCTGCAGCATCTGAGGTGTGTATTATGATGTTCTGCAGCATCTGAGGTGTGTATTATGATGTTCTGCAGCATCTGAGGTGTGTATTATGATGTTCTGCAGCATCTGAGGTGTGTATTATAATGTTCTGCAGCATCTGAGGTGAGTATTATGATGTTCTGCTGCATCTGAGGTGTGTATTATGATGTTCTGAGGCATCTGCGGTTTGTATTATAATGTTCTGCAGCATCTGAGGTGTGTATTATGATGTTCTGCTGCATCTGAGGTGAGTATTATGATGTTCTGCAGCATCTGAGGTGTGTATTATGATGTTCTGCAGTATCTGAGGTGTGTATTATGATGTTCTGCAGCATCTGAGGTGTGTATTATGATGTTCTGCAGCATCTGAGGTGTGTATTATGATGTTCTGCAGCATCTGAGGTGTGTATTATGATGTTCTGCAGCATCTGAGGTGTGTATTATGATGTTCTGCAGCATCTGAGGTGTGTATTATGATGTTCCGCTGCATCTGAGGTGTGTATTATGATGTTCCGCTGCATCTGAGGTGTGTATTATGATGTTCTGCAGCATCTGAGGTGTGTATTATGATGTTCTGCAGCATCTGAGGTGTGTATTATGATGTTCTGCTGCATCTGAGGTGTGTATTATGATGTTCTGCAGCATCTGAGGTGTGTATTATGATGTTCTGCAGCATCTGAGGTGTGTATTATGATGTTCTGCAGCATCTGAGGTGTGTATTATGATGTTCTGCTGCATCTGAGGTGTGTATTATGATGTTCTGCAGCATCTGAGGTGTGTATTATGATGTTCCGCTGCATCTGAGGTGTGTATTATGATGTTCCGCTGCATCTGAGGTGTGTATTATGATGTTCTGCAGCATCTGAGGTGTGTATTATGATGTTCTGCAGCATCTGAGGTGTGTATTATGATGTTCTGCAGCATCTGAGGTGTGTATTATGATGTTCTGCAGCATCTGAGCTGTGTATTATGATGTTCTGAGGCATCTGCGGTTTGTATTATAATGTTCTGCAGCATCTGAGGTGTGTATTATGATGTTCTGCTGTATCTGAGGTGTGTATTATGATGTTCTGCAGCATCTGAGGTGTATTATGATGTTCTGCAGCATCTGAGGTATGTATTATGATGTGCTGCAGCATCTGAGGTGTGTATTATGATGTTCTGCAGCATCTGAGGTGTGTATTATGATGTTCTGCAGCATCTGAGGTGTGTATTATGATGTTCTGCAGCATCTGAGTTGTGTATTATGATGTTCTGCAGCATCTGAGGTGTGTATTATGATGTTCTGCAGCATCTGAGGTGTGTATTATGATGTTCTGCAGCATCTGAGGTGTATTATGATGTTCTGCAGTATCTGGGTGTGTATTATGATGTTCTGAAGCATCTGAGGTGTGGTTTATGATGTTCTGCAGCATCTGAGGTGTATTATGATGTTCTGCAGTATTTGAGGTGTGTATTATGATGTTCTGAAGCATCTGAGGTGTGGATTATGATGTTCTGCAGCATCTGAGGTGTGTATTATGATGTTCTGCAGCATCTGAGGTGTGTATTATGATGTTCTGCAGCATCTGAGGTGTGTATTATGATGTTCTGCAGCATCTGAGGTGTGTATTATGGTGTTCTGCAGCATCTGAGGTGTGGATTATGATGTTCTGCAGCATCTGAGGTGTGTATTATGATGTTCTGCTACATCTGAGGTGTGGATTATGATGTTCCGCTGCATCTGAGGTGTGTATTATGATGTTCTGCAGTATCTGAGGTGTGTATTATGATGTTCTGCAGTATCTGAGGTGTGTATTATAATGTTCTGCAGCATCTGAGGTGTGGATTATGATGTTCTGCAGCATCTACGGTGTGTATTATGATTTTCTGCAGCATCTGGGGTGTGTACTATGATGATACTAAGGTCTCATGCCCACTTCAGTTTTTTTCTTCAAGGTGCTATCCGTTTTTTTTAACGGATAGCACACCGACACATTCATTTCTATGGGGCCATGCACACTTCCGTTGTTTTAACTGAACCATGTGGCCGTTCTGACAAAAATAGAACAGGTCCTACTCCTGCCCGTTTTTAACTGAACTGTCTTGGCCATTTTATTAATTTGGTCCGTTAAAACGATTGACTGTACACGGAAGCCATCCATGTGCGGTCAGTGTTTTACGGATCCGTCATTAGCGGCCCTACGACGGGCAACTGAAGTGTGCATGAGGCCTAAGTTACATAGTAAGTACAGTTGAAAAAAAGCCATCTCCTGTCCCTGCTGTGACGGCTCCTGCGGTGGCTATTCCACAGACTCACAGTAAAGAAGGCTTGTCGCCTCTGGAGATTGAACTTTTTTTTCTCCAGACGGAGAGAGCGCCCCCTTGTCTTTTGAGGGGATATTACACCGAACAGGCTTTCCCTATCGTTTTTGTACATGTTAATCATGTCCCCCCTTAATCGTCTCTTCTCAGGACTAAATATATTTACTTCTTTTTATCTTTCCTCATAACCAAAATTCATTCTTCATTCCCGCTCAGTTTTTGGTTGCTCTTCTTTGCTTTTATTCCAAATCCAGGGCATCCTTTCTACGAACCACTATCCAGAACTGGACTGCATATTCTAGATGAGGCCTCACTAATGCTTTGTAAAGTGGTAATATTACATCCCTGTCCCGCGAGTCCATGCCTCTTTTAATACACAACAGTTTCCTGTTAGCTGTAGAAGCAGCTGATTGACATTAGCAATAATATTTAGTCTATGATCTACAAGTACGCCCAGATCCTTTCGTAACAAGTGACTCCCAGATTTACTCCCCCTAGGATATATGGTGCATGGAGATTATTAGTACCTAGGTCTCTCGATATACGGCTAAAAAAACTAAATCAACAAGAAAGATAGCTGAAACTTTAGAGCAGCCAAATAAGCAAAGTTTAAATAGTAGGAATGCACTTGTGAGCTTCACAGCGCCATAAATCCTGGAAGACCACGGAAGACAACTAAAAAAGATGATCATAGATTTCTTCCCCCCTTCACACGCTCAAGGAATTCGGCGTATCATTGTCAAAGTCTACAACCGAGAGATGCGATGCCGCTCCTCTCCTCCGATCTCTTTTGCTGGTGGCCTCCCATGTCGCCAACGATCACGTCCTAGCCTGGCTTCTTTGACTCCACGTGAAGCGCGCCGACTCTTCCTGACTTAAGGCCTAGCATGCGCCAAATAATCCACCCAGCTTTCCCTGGCTATAGAGAGACCTCGATTTCCTGGACACATTGTCTGAGGAATTCCCAGCTTGCCAGTGATTCCCAACGTGATACTTTGTTTAGATTTCCGGTGATCGATTTCTGCCTGAACTGTTGACTATCTTTGCCTGTCGCCTGCCCTGACCACTTGCTTGTGATCCTTGATGAGCCTCTGCCGCCTGCCCTGACTTCTCCCCCTTGTTTCCCGTGACAAACCTCTGCCGCCTGCCCTGACCATTTTCTCTAGATACCGTAAGTGCCTGTCTGCCGCTTGCACTGACTTATGCTATACCTGATTTTACATTCTGTCTGCTACTTCTCTACCATGCCGGTTTATGTCAGCCGTCGCCAAGGAAGACTACTCCGGGGGTAGCGATCTGGGGTACCCCAGCAGCAAAGTGTAGATTTTTGTATAGGGGTTAAAGGGTGAATACCTGGGGTTCCCTTAGACTCCGCTCCCCGATTTAGCCCTATGTTTAATCCCTTGGTGACAATGTGGGTTCACGCCATCCTCTGCAGGTCTCACTATCAACGGGCCCCGTGATACATTTGCTTTGTTTCAAATCCATTGTGGTGGCGTACAGACCTGACTGTAACCATGGCAACAGACTGAAAACCTCCATTGTTTACACTGCTGGTTGCATTCTGAGAACTGGAAAATGGAGGACAAAAGAAATAGGGTTTATATTAAAAAGGTTAATGTTTTATTCATTTTTGATCTGATTTCTATTATTTTATGAATAAACCAAATTTACGAATCATAATGATCCAATTAAATGAAATTAAAAGGGGTTGTCTCAACTAGGCAACCCTCGTGCACAAATGCTATTATATGGATGTGAAAAAGGGGGTCCCTCACTCCAGACTCCCCTCCATTAGCCACAGCAGAGACGCTAACCAAGAGAGGCTCCCACTCAGCTCTGCCATGTTGGTTACTTAGTCATCCAAATGTGCAAAATTCCAATGTTCCAAGATTTCACACATGCGGACGACTCAGGGGCTTATATTTCAGGAAAGGCTTTTAACCCTTTTATGACCAACAATGGTATATATACCTCATTGGGGGAGGGGAGTTGTATGGCGTGGGTTTACGGGCTGAGACTCTGCTCTAACTGGCGGGATTGTAAATAACTCAGATCCCGGATGCTTAACCACTTAATAGCGACTGCGGCAGCTAAGCTGTTAGAAAGAGGGGATCGGACCCCTCCGACATCCCATCGCCCCCACAACGCGATCACAGGATGCCTATGATTGTCATAGCAGCCCGAGGAATACGGAAGATCCTCAGGTCTGCAATCTCGGTGCCCCTATTAAGCCCTGAGGCGGTAAAATACAGAATATACTGCCAATATGGCAGTATATTGTGCAAGCGATCCAGACGCTTAGGGGGACTAATAAAGAAAAAGTTAAATACAGTTAAATAAGGTTTTTTTTTTTAAATACAAAAAAGTATTAAAAGTAACAAAAAACTTTTTCCATTTTTCCCCAAATGCTATGTAAAAAAAAGCAGAATTTGTATTGCCGCTCCTGCCAAAGTCTGAACTTTATCATTATTTAACCCGCACTGTGAACGCCATAAAAAAATAAAAATGCCAGAAATGCTGTTTTTCATTTCGTCTCCTATAAAAAAATAAAAAGTGAAAAAAAAAATCGTATGCTCTCCGAAATGGTACCAATAAAACTACAGCTCGCCTCACAAAAACCAAGCCCTTACACCGCTCAATCGATGGGAAAATAAAAAAATATATATGGCTCTCAGAACATGGCGACAAATTATTATTTTTTTTTAACAAAATGTATTTATTTTGTAAAAGTAGTAAAACATTAAAATAATGATGTCAATTTGGTATTGCTGTAATCATATTGACTCGCAGAATACGGACCAGTAATCTATAATCACTGTACGACACCCTAATTAGTGAAGCCTTCTTCAATAACATGATGCGTATACACCATGAACACAGTCTAAGACAAAAATTGTCTTGGTTGCCCATAGCAACCAATCACAGCACGGCTTTAATTTTTAAAGAGCACTATAAGAAATGAAAGCTGTGCTGTGATTGGTTGCTATGGGCAACCAAGGCGTTTTTTTTCTCTTTTCATAAATCTCCCTGTGTGCAAAGATCAATAACAACCAATGAGCCATCAACTAGTGATAGTATGACCAATGAGAGTAGAGCGGCCCCCGATACGGACCCCAGCACCATGTCCTAAAGAGTCCAAAAATAAAGTGTATATTATATATCCTACACGAGCTACAGAAATAACTATGATGAGGGCATGGCATATAAATCTGTATTGTTTTGTCGTTACATTGCCATGTCTCCGAGTTTCATGTGTGTCAGTAGTCACTGTAGTCCTAGTATTTTGTTCATGAAATTGGTAGCCTGTTGGACCACCATTGAAAGAAGCTCCTAGTGATAGGCCGTCAATGTCTTCAGTGAGATAACCCTTTTGATATCACCTTTAGGCCTCATGCATATGACCGTACTTTTGCGGCCGCAATTTACACGCATATTTGCCGATAAATTGCGGACCCATGCTTTTCTATGGCCCCTTGTACACAAACACGATTTAGACGCATCGACCACAAAAAATCAGGACAAGTAATTTTACGGTCCGGAATTGCGGATTCACCAATACTGGTGAATTGTTGTGGATCCGTGAGTCCGGACGACAAACAAATGCACAACAAGGGTTTTTTGCCGTCCGAGGGACCGCATCGGACCCGTGGTATTGCGGACCGCAAAACCAATGCGGTCGTGTGCATGAGGACTGCGAGCTGTGGATCTGCAACAGCCGGAGACATTGAGCTTTTTCCATATGAGATCATCACAAGTTCCATTTTTTCCAGCAGCTGAATACGTCTCTATGGTGAATAAGAGGTCGGACCAAAAGAACACGAAATTCTGTAAATCCACCGTAATAACGCTACACATAAAGCAGCTAATGACAGTCTGCGCTGGTCTCTTACATAACGTAATAGAGCCACGGATTATAATAAACCCCAATCATCCACTTCTATTTGTTCAGTCGTTTCATGCGGTCGTAAAAACAAAAAAGGTGGAACAGCGAGACCCGAGGAGGAAGCGGATGAATGAAAGAGCAAAATCACCAGAAAATAAAAGTCCTTGAGTCTTCTGTCAAACTTGTTAATCTAGGTAAGAACCCGTGAGGAAGCAAGAGAGCGGCCATATTGGTTGTCACCCAGCTTTCCCAGAGACAGATATAGCTAAGAAATGGCTGAACTAAGATTTTATTAACTCAAGGAGTCTCACAGTCAACACAGAGCAGCGTCTTCATGCGGTACAGAGATATTATACACAGCCCCGTCCTGCTCGTTGCTTACATTTATTTATTAGCAGCCGTACAAAGAGGCTTCAAAAGGATTTTAACTTACCGTCAATGATGGACGGGGTCTTGGAAAGCGCTTTAGATCCTCGACCACTAGAGGGCACATCACTGCTTGTACTTCCTGTAAAAAAGAACCATGAGAAAATAAAATCTATCTATCTCATATCTATCTATCTATCTATCTATCTATCTATCTATCTATCTATCTATCTATCTATCTATCTATCTATCTCATATCTATCTATCTCATATCTATCTCATATCTATCTCATATCTATCTCATATCTATCTCATATCTATCTCATATCTATCTATCTCATATCTATCTATCTCATATCTATCTATCTCATATCTATCTATCTATCTCATATCTATCTCATATCTATCTATCTATCTATCTATCTATCTATCTATCTATCTATCTATCTAATATCTATCTATCTATCTATCTATCTATCTATCTATCTATCTATCTATCTATCTATCTATCTATCTCATATCTATCTATCTATCTATCTATCTATGTATCTATCTATCTATCTATCTATCTATCTATCTATCTATCTATCTATCTATCTATCTCATATCTATCTATCTATCTATCTATCTATCTATCTATCTATCTATCTATCTATCTATCTATCTATCTAATATCTATCTATCTAATATCTATCTATCTATCTATCTATCTATCTATCTATCTATCTATCTATCTATCTATCTCATATCTATCTATCTATCTATCTATCTATCTATCTATCTATCTATCTATCTATCTCATATCTATCTATCTATCTATCTATCTCATATCTATCTCATATCTATCTCATATCTATCTCATATCTATCTCATATCTATCTCATATCTATCTATCTATCTATCTATCTATCTATCTATCTATCTATCTATCTATCTATCTATCTATCTATCTATCTATCTATCTATCTATCTATCTATCTATCTATCTATCTTACAATTCCATCAATCCTCTATCAATGGGAATTGATAGGTGCCGAGTTATCTCATTTTCGGGATTATTGTACGGTCACAGAATATTATAACTCATTAGTAAGGGCAGATTACTTAGTCCAAGCTATTTGTTTTCTCTCGGTCTCCTGCTTCTATTCTTGATATATTCTGTACTGTACAGTTTGGTGCTAGAAACCAGTGCCGGATTATCAGACTTTCCGTTTTATCTAAATCCTGGTTAAAAGTATGTCATAGTATATATCATAGTATACATCTTCCAGCTGATTGTATTATGGTTTTGACAGCCTCGTACATAAAAATTAGAGGCATCTTTACAAGGAACCTATTAACACATGGATCCTAAAGACTCCAACCCATCTGATCCTTTGATTTCCCTGAGACAAGCAGTGCATGGCAGCCACTTATCTTCCTCTCATAGAAATAGCATGTTGAGCCAAACAGGCAATTAATATGGAAGATTGTTGTTGGGCAAATAAACTGTCCAGTTGACAACTGCCTGATGTCCATTGCAAGGATGTGCCTTGTATCATAGCTGAGCACCATTCAATTGAATAAAGCTGCAATACCAGACACAGCCTATGAACTAGAGTGGCGCTGTTTCTGGAAAAAAAAAAAAAAAAAGCTGCTGGGATTGAGATGCATAGAATTTTCATTAGGTTGTATGTCGGGAGGATCTCTAACCTTGAGAGAAATAAATCAGAGGGATAAAATGTCAGGGGGAAGAATCCTATTTCCTAGTGTGAACTATTGCTAGATGTAGTTAAATACGGCAACCTCCTTAAAAGAATCTGTTAAATGTGGATATTATGGGAGAATATAAACCGTTTCCTGCTGTGGGGGAACAGATCGTATATAAAATGCCAGCGTGTGAAGAGCAGATGCAGAGATTGTATGACCTGTGTGCAGGATTATATGAAGGATAGAGCGTGCGTATATCACATATAGATCAGGCACAGGTGGGGATGATGTATCTGACATGTTGGTAATGCAGAACACATACGGCACGAGAGGAAAATGACATCTGCAGAATTTATAAAGGAAAAATTGGCAGCAAATGTCATTAGGAAGAAGCGGCAGAAAGCAATAATCCATGCAGAATGTAAAACAGCCCCACATTATCTTTTCCTTCCCATATAAATAATCCTGATGCAGTGAAATTCTTCTAACCCGACATCTAATAATCCAGAAAGTCTGATAATCTGGCACTTATTGCCAGTATAGAAATGTAATGTAATGTGCAATTTCACCAGACCAGAGAATACCCTAGAAATATCCTCCGATTAATCCGTTACTGATTAACTTGCAATTTATTGATTTCAAAATCCCTGCTAACTATGGTCTTTAAGTGTCCAGTGGGCGGTCCTATTCCGTGATTGGCAGCTATTTCAGTCTCCACAATCATACAGGGAAGGCTGTCAATCAATGGTTGGGACCGCCCATTGGACTCTTTAGCCCAGAGTGAGCAGGGACGTAAATAAAGAAAGTGTTTGCACAAAACTATATATCAATCTTAAACAATATAAATATCCACCAAGAGTAATCTCTGACTTTTTAGGGAACAACTTGTTAAAACAAACAAAACAACGTGTGATTATATATTAATAATTATAATAAAAACGAATAAACTATGAAAAAAGAAACCCGCTTCCTTCCCCAACTAAGTCTGAAGCCTATAGACATTTTTTATATAAAAAAAATAGTAGATTGGGGGGGGATGTCGGGGGGGGGGGGAGAACCGAAAAGAAAAACCGAAAAATGGCTGCGACGGCCAGGTATTAAGGAGCAATTTTCTTCGGATGCACTATTAACAAAATGGCATACATAAGCTATAAAGCAAACCAAGAATACAAGGCGGCTACCCAGAAAATGTTCAAATTCCCAGCCGGGGCCTTAAAGGGGATTTCCCATAATCATTATTTATCATCTATCCATAGGATAGGTAATAAATATCTGATCGGTGGGAGTCCGACTGCTGGGAGCCCCATCGATCACGAGAACGGGCTTACCTTGCTGCTCCTGGGAGCCCTATAGGAATGGAGCGGTACTGCGCATGCTCGACCACCACTCTATGGAGTTGCTACTCCGCTATCTTCAAAATATTAATTATGGTAATTGCCCTTTAAGAGTCTGTCAGCAAACAACAGCAAATCTAGGCAGTTTATAGTCTACAAATGAGATGCAGGCAACAGAAATTGTAATAAATCTATGAATTGTTGACAAATAATAGTGCCATTAAGGACTGATAACGCAGCGCGGGGCAGTTGTGGCCCCATTAATGGAAGGTGGGGTATATGCTGGACCATGAGAACCACTGGTAGATAGTAAAGCAACGAGAGTCCGGAGACGTGAATAAGGTTCTAAAAAAAATATTCAATATATGTCTCACACCTCTTCCTCGTCTTGAAGTCCCTCTAGCGGTTGCGCTCTGTCCCCTTCCTCCTCTGGCCCGGCCCCTTGCTCTTCCTCGTGTTGGGGCAGGGGCACTGTCTTCGTCAGAATCAAAAATGGTGGGTCCAGACGTTCTCCTCCTCGTGTCGTCGCCATCACTCATGTCAATGTCCTCAGCCTGAGACCTGTGAGCTCTTGCCCGGTTCATTGCCTGGAGACAGAAAACGGTCGTCGTCAGCTCAGCGGAGCTCCAATATGGCAGGTGAACGTAGGATTTAATCATCTCAATTCTGATAATAAAGGATAAAGGCACTCACCTCTCGAACCTCCTCATCTTCCTCATTTATATTCTCCCTTCTGGTTTGCCGAAATTTCCGAACCTTTCGAGGCAGGAAAAAAAAAGACAAGGACATTTATTAAAAGATTTACTTTAGTTTACTGGCGTTAAAAAAAGTGCACATTTTTGCGCACGTCATATTTAGCTAAAAAAATGTGACTCTTCACTCCTCTCGGCACTTTTGAAAAGTTTTGAGGGGCACCATCGGTCCGACAGATTTACTATAGCAGGTGTAGATTGCAATTTCCGACTTTAGGACAGCCAAAGAAGCACAAATATGAGCACTTCTTAATAAATTTGGCGCATTATACTTTAACGCACTTTAGATTAAGGGTCGGTTTACACTTTTTTGGCGCCGATTTTGACACAGAATCAGCACCAACAAACGTCAATTGGAGGCAGAGGTGTTTTTCCCGGGTGGCTTTTAGCCGCTTGTAGAAAAAAAAGCAGCATGTCCTTTCTTGCTGCAGCTTCTGCCTGCCCTGGAAGGAATTCGGAGGCAGATTTTTTTTTCTGCCTGCAAAAGCTTCCGTGTGAACAGGACCTAAGACTGCCTTTTGAAATCTTAATAAATCTCCCCCTCTATGTATAGAAATAATAACCGGTTTCTCCAATTCTCCATATTAGGCTCTGTTCACACTTTCCGACAGGGGTTTCAGAGCTATTCTTGCTATCTAAAATGCTGGAAACCCAACAAACCCAATTCGACTTGTTTCTGTTCAAACAATGTCATAGCTAGGTAAAAAAATGGAAGCCATGACGCTAGTGTGAACAGAGCCTGACCAAAAGGTCTTATCATGACAGTATCAATGTGGATACTGTCAGCAATGCTTTCCCCCTATCTCTGGTGCATGTACTATACTGCAGTACCGATTATGGCCAGAATACATAGTAGCGCTTTTACAGATTGGAGTTAGTATAAAGTGAGAATTAAATGCTACCAGAACTTCTGAAAAATAGTAGGTAACCCCATTGGTCTGCACCAGGGCACCATACAGGGTCCATCCCTTGCCATTTGGGCGTTGCCTATACAGGAGGACACTTGCGTAGCCCTCCTTCCATTTAATAATATTCACCACATAATCCTTGCTACATAGTGTGCTTATTGCCTTTAATGTTCAAGTGACATCTCCCTAAGCACAGGCTGTGAGGGAATGCTGGGAGTTGTAGTTCCACAACAGATTGGAGAGCAATGCATTAGGATATCTACCACCCTTTATATTCTCATATATGATTGATACTCTCATTCTGACACAAGTCACTGGTAAGGAAAACCCTTGCGGACAACCATTTCTACACGGACTATCGACATTGCTCTCACCTCTTCATCAATCTTCTCCTCTTCAGCATCGATTTTCCGTTCCTTTAAGAAACGTTGAGTCTTTTCTAGTTGGAATTTCACCAGTTCTTCTATGGCATCTTTTTCTTCTTTGTCCACAAACTCCTGCACGGCCTCCCCCATCCCTCGCTCGGTGAGAAGAGACAGCTGCACATTCTGGTGATAAAAGCAAAATTGGGGTCTTATTACGTAGCACCAACATATTCCACGGCGCCGTACATTATATTCTTGTCAGGCAGAAACCCATATTGCTAGAGTCAATTTCATAGGAGGCTTATCAGCATCTATTGGAGTGGGGGCGACGGCGACCCAAGGTATGCATACATTTATAGTGTCGTGGTGTACATGCAAATTGAGTCAAATTTGCCGAAATGGGCAATATAAAAATTTTTGGGCTGGCATAGAAAGATGCCAAAATTTTACACCAAAGAATGGCACGAGTTCTCCGGATTGCTATATTATCCTTGTATGGAATTTGAATAAAGAAGACTTTTACACAGTGGCGAGTCCTTAGTTTGGATGTTAAAGGGGTAATCCCAACCTATATATTCCCAACAATATTTACGGGATATCCATGGGATTTGCGGACAAAAATATCTGCAGTGGAATACAGTAGCAGCATGGAGATGGCGGCCGCATCCAGAAGTAGCCAGAATGGAGGTGGAGTCACATACGCGGCTTGCTTGGCTATTTCTGTAACCCTTATACAAATTAATGGAGAGACGCGCACAAGTGCACAGCCCCCTCTCCGTTCATACTCCCCATGGATGCAGCAGCCGCCAAACTTGGTGGGATGTGGGTCAGGTGACCCCCGTTCTGGAGACGGATGGGGGCTCTAGAGTTGGGACCCGCATATATCAGCCATTTATACTCCTTTAATGTTGGTTTTCAGACTGTGAACTCTTCTTTGATGATGCTTCCACTCCTAGAAATACCTCTCTCTCCCCCCCTCTGGTCTTTAGGTGCCATAAAACGTTTCTTGTGCCAAAGTACAGGCCCATCAGAATTTGGCAATGAAATTGATCTGCGGTGAAGATTTTACTCCTTAAATAGGTGTGAAATGTACGGCAAATTCTGCAGAAAAATCCACCTATAACATGCGGATTTTGCGGTGTATTCAAGATTCAGTGGGGTACATTCACACGAACCGAAAACAATCAGCTTAAAATCCGTCTGCAAATTCCGTCACAAAATTGGCATGTGTAAACTGCGCATTTCGCTGCGGAATTTGTCATGGATTTTATCCCTCTCATTAAAATCCCAACTGCAGGTCAATTTTGTTAAAACCTTAATAACTTTGCCGCTATTGGGGTAGGAACACATTGGGCGGAAACACTGTGAATTTTCCGTAACAGATTTCATGGCGGGAAATCCTCAGCATAATACAGTAGCAGCCGAGTGGGTGAGATTTGAACAAACCTCATCCACACACAGCGGAAAAAATATCTGACAAACTACTGTTCATAAATTGAACTGCGGTACGGTTTTTTAAGCCGCAGTATGTCAATGCTGCGCAATCGCTGCTCTTCTGTTGCAGGTTTTGCCTATTGAATTCAATGAGGAGGTAAAACCCGCAACAAAGAGCTATGTGTTGCAACTTTTGGGGCCGAAACGCTGCGATTCCGGCGCAAAAATTGCAAATGGAAAATATAAAAAACAAAAGAAGGGGAATTTTTTATTTCAACTTAATAAAAAAAAAAAATTATACTTACACCCGGCCGTAGTCCTAATAGCGCGGTCCTCTCTTCTGAGCGCAGGCCGACCTCCTGGGATGACGTTTCATCCCATATGACTGCTGCAGCGGTCACATGGACTACAGAGTCATCCCAGGAGGCCAGGCTACATTCAGAAGAGAGGGATGCGGCACCATAACTACGGCTGGGTAAGTATAAACTTTTTTTTTTTTCTTTATTGATGCAGGATTTCCGCAGTGGACATGCTGCCCAAAAAACTGCACAACAATTTGGTGCGGTTTTTCGGACGGAATTCCCTGCGGCTACCAGGGCGGATACGCTGTGTCGTTTTATACAGCATTTCCACCTAGTTTATTCCTATCCTTGTAATAGGCTGCAGATTTGCCACCCGCAGATCCGGCGGAAAATCCACAGAATATCCGCCAACTGTGGACATTCCCTAACAGTGGCTGCACCCTAGCCATATTGATGTCCACGCAGGGACATCCTTTTCCACCTTCTGCTCAGGTTAAAAGGCACCCTAGAAATACAGGAGCAAATCATGAAGAAGACAACGGCCCCCATACACCGAACACTGACCCCCTACTAGGGGGAAGAAAGAGTGGTGTCCTCACAAGTTGTACATTATACTACTCCTAAACTGACTATAAACTAAAGATAATTCTCACAGAGCAATTTCTAGACTGGATATAAATGTATCCATGTGTCAGCTGAGAGCCGGACTAGGTTTTTAGTTTGCATCCTCTGGATGTAAACAGTGTTCTCATTCACTGACAGCAAGCTAATATTATTAAAGCTTGTTAGGAATTGAAACACAGAGTATATTAGAAAGCTTTTAGAATCTCCCTATTGACCTGACGCAGGGCCGCACAGTCCATGAGCTCCTCGCCTCAGGCGGCGGCCCGCTGCCTCTCTGAGGTGGCGGTGGCGCCACTAAAACCAGTCTTAAGGACGCAGATACAATTACATGCGTAAGCGCTGAATGGCCGTTCATGTTCTGTGCTAGGCCATTCAGCGCCTTTCAATGACGCAAACGGCGCGATGACTCAGAAGAGAGCAGGCCTGCATTGCCAGAGGACGGCGCGAGAACAGGATCAAGTGAGTATGTAAAGTTTGTTTATTTTCTCTTAAATGTGGGAGTGCCATTATCTACAGGGGGCTATAATGTGGGACACTATTTTCAGGGGAGGCTACATGTGGGGTACTATCTATAGGGGGGCTATATGCGGGGCACTATCTACAGGGGCTATTATCTACAGGGGGATCTTTGGGGGCCACTATCTGCAGATGTAGCCGTATTTATCTTGACTTTTAACACATTAAAGGGGTTATCCGGGGACCAAAAATTGCATTGCAATAATATATTTATGTAAAACTTAGTAACTTACTAATATACTGTAATTAAAAATTCTGTGCTAAATGGTGCAGTTCAAACCTCATGAATTATTCAGGAAGTGCTGGAGGATTTCTAATAATGATGACACTCCGACACGCCCCCACGTGACTGAGCTCTTGCTTCATGTGATGTTCGTGAACATGACCACAAGAGGCTATCACATTGCCTATTGCTTGAGTCCTAAAAAGAGCATCAGCTAGCGCTTTGCTCGTCCCAGCACTACTCCCGACGTCCATGTTTGGTCAATTCAGGGGTTTCCTATCGCTGGAGTCCCCGAGCAAAGCATCAGCTGATGCTCTGCCTGGAGACTCTACAACTTCTGCTGACGTCACTGTCCATATATGGACAATGACGTCGGCAGAGCAGTACTGCAGTCCCGGTGCATCAGCTGATGCTCTGCCTGGCGACTCCACAACTTCTGCCCACGTCACTGTCCATATATGGACAATGATGTCGGAAGAGCAATACTGGAGTCCCGGAGCAGAGCATCAGCTGATGCTCTGCCTGGGGACTCCACAACTTCTGCCCACATCATTGTCACTGTCCATATATGGACAATGACATCGGCAGCAGTACTGGAGTCCCCGAGCAGAGCATCAGCTGAGACTCTGCTGCGGGACTCCAGTACTGTTGCCGACGTCACTGTCCATATTTGGACAGTGACAGTGACGTGGGTAGAAGTCCTGGAGTCCCTGAGAAAAGCATCAGCTGATGCTCTGCTCTGTGACTCCAGTAGTGTTGTGACGTTATTGTCCATATATGGACCGTTACAACGACGTAGGCAAAAGTTGTGGAGTCGCCAGGCAGAGCATCAGCTGATGCTCTGCTCCGGGACTCCAGTACTGCTCTGCCGACGTCATTGTCCATATATGGACAGTGATGTGGGCAGAAGTTGTGGAGTCCCCAGGCAGAGCATCAGCTGATGCTTTGCTCGGGGACTCCAGTACTACTCTGCCGGCGTCATTGTCCATATATGGACAGTTACAATGACGTGGGCAGAAGTTGTGGAGTCGCCAGGCAGAGAATCAGCTGATGATCTTGGACTTCAGTACTGCTCTGCCGATGTCATTGTCCATATATGGACAGTGACGTCGGCAGAAGTTGTGTAGTCCCCAGGCAGAGCATCAGCTGATGCTTTGCTCGGGGACTCCAGTACTACTCTGCCGGCGTCATTGTCCATATATGGACAGTTACAATGACGTGGGCAGAAGTTGTGGAGTCGCCAGGCAGAGAATCAGCTGATGATCTTGGACTTCAGTACTGCTCTGCCGATGTCATTGTCCATATATGGACAGTGACGTCGGCAGAAGTTGTGTAGTCCCCAGGCAGAGCATCAGCTGATGCTTTGCTCGGGGACTCCAGTACTACTCTGCCGGCGTCATTGTCCATATATGGACAGTTACAATGACGTGGGCAGAAGTTGTGGAGTCGCCAGGCAGAGAATCAGCTGATGATCTTGGACTTCAGTACTGCTCTGCCGATGTCATTGTCCATATATGGACAGTGACGTCGGCAGAAGTTGTGTAGTCCCCAGGCAGAGCATCAGCTGATGCTCTGCTCGAGGATTCCAGCGATAGAAAACCCCTGAATTGACAAAATATGGAAGTCAGGAGCAGTGCTGGAGTCATGAAAAGCACATGAAGCAAGAGCTCAATCACGTGGGGCCGTGTCGGAGCATCATCATTATTAGAAAAGCTCCAGCACTTCCTGAACAATTCATGAGGTTTGAACTGGAACATTTAGTACAGAATTTAGAATTAAAGTATATTAGTAAGTTACTTAGTTTCACATAAATATATTATTGCAATGCAATTTTTGGTCCCCGGATAACCCCTTTAAATACACAGTGTCAAGAAACCTATCTCTGTTTATAGGTGCAGAAATATTTGAAAAGAGAGTAGCTGAAGACATCTGAGCGACAAACTGCAGAAATGCGCTGTGGCCGGGCGAAATAATCATAGAAGTCCAGACCGGATGGAGAAGAAAAGAGAAAAAGAACAACTATAATCTGAGAAGACGTCACATCTGAGTCACTTAATGTAAATGTTTATTCTGCCTCTAAACAGCACTGTAGTCACTGTATGATTTGCAGCGAGATGATGGGTGGTATGATTTTTTTTTGTGAAACAGCAACTCCCAGAATATCCTTACCATGCTGGGAGCTGTAGTTTTATGTCGTACAAATCTATACGGCAAGGGTTGCACTAAATTGAGCTGTATCTGTGCTAGTGTTGCATTTATGTTAGGAGCTTTGTTCTGGTGCTGTATATATGTACTGAGCTTCGTTCTGGTCCTGTATTTATGTACTGAGCTTTGTTCTGGTCCTGTATTTATGTACTAAGCTTTGTTCTGGAGCTGTATATATGTACTGAGATTAGTTCTGGTGCTGTATATATTTACTGAGCTTTGTTCTGGTGCTGTATATATGTACTGAGCTTGGTTCTGGTGCTGTATTTATGTACTAAGCTTTGTTCTAGTGCTGTATATATGTACTAAGCTGTGTTCTGGAGCTGTATATAAGTACTGAGCTTTGTTCTGGTGCTGTATATATTTACTGAGCTTTGTTCTGGTGTTGTATTTATGTACTGAGCTTGGTTCTGGTATTGTATATATGTACTGAGCTTTGTTCTGGTGCTGTATATTTGTACTGATCTTGGTTCTAATGCTGTATATATGTACTAAGCTTGGTTCTGGTACTGTGTGTATATATATATATATATATATATATATATATGAGCTTGGTTCTGGAGCTGTAATTATATAGGATATATTTATAATAACAAAATTGCAGGGCAGATGGAATTGTTTCCAATTCATTGTATATTTAAAGGGAACCTGTCGTAGTTTTAACCCCTTGAACCACCACCATTCGGTAATAAATGACCTGACAATAATTCAAAACATACCCTTGTACGTTTTTTTCAAATGCAGCAAAATCTATAAAACCAACTTTTAAAACGGTGCACACTATATGCGAATTACTCATCAAAGGGTCATGGGGCGGTGCTGCTATTCTGAAGAGTCACATAGTCCTGCCTCCTGTCAGGTAATACTCCTCACATATACCTCCAACGGAAACCTCAAATAGAGTTAATAAGTAACTTCAATCTAATGAGGTCATCCGCTTTTACAATGCACTGTATACAGGTCCATACTTGGACTGCCTGCTATGGTTTTCATCCCAACATCCCCTCTCTCAGGTGAGGAGATGTTTGCTGTCATGTCCTATAATTATCCAGATGTTACTCCACTTATCATTTTTCTTCCATTCCTAACTCCCCCTTTTTTTGCCTTCTTCAAAACTTACTAGATAAAATACCTTTGGTGCTTACAAGCATTCATATGAGCCTGGACAGTTTTACGGAGTAGTGAATTTTACATAAATGATTCTCCTGTATGTAGTTGTGTATGACGCACAGGACTCGGAGTATGTATTATGTTCTTTCTAGAACATGCTCTAGCTTGTGTGATAGACCCTGTCCGGATACATTCAAGGTAATTCCACTGGAGCAAGTACCCTGTATGTACACGTTTTCAGCTACTTCGACTGTCGTCTAAACCATGACTTGACATGTCAAAAGTGTCTTCTATTCTAGCAAGGTCCCTGTCTGGACACACTTTAGCTTTTTCTATTGCGTTTCAGGCCATTTCTTGCCTAGAAATGTCCGAGCTTCTTACAATGATCTACCATCACTGGCTAGACATGTCTGAGCTTCCTCCAATGAGCTAACATCACTGTCTAGACATGTCCGAGCTTCTTCCAATGAGCTAACATCACTGTCTAGTCATGTCCGAGCTTCTTCCAATGAGCTAACATCACTGTCTAGACATGTCCGAGCTTCTTCCAATGAGCTAACATCACTGTCTAGACATGTCCGAGCTTCTTCCAATGAGCTTCCATCACTGTCTAGACATGTCCGAGCTTCTTCCAATGGGCTAATATCACTGTCTAGACATGTCCGAGCTTATTCCAATGAGCTAACATCACTGTCTAGACATGTTCGAGCTTCTTCCAATGAGCTAACATCACTGTCTAGTCATGTCCGAGCTTCTTCCAATGAGCTTCCATCACTGTCTAGACATGTCCGAGCTTATTCCAATGGGCTAATATCACTGTCTAGACATGTCCGAGCTTATTTACTGTCCAGACATGTCTTAGCTTCTTCCAATAAGCTACTATCACTGTCTAGACATGTTTAAAGCGTACTTAACTTTTCAGAATAAGCGGTCATATGCGTGTACATGGCGAATAACTTTTTTTTTTAGCAGTTTTACCCGCTCTAGGCTAATTTTCGAATTCTCAGGATTTCACTGAGCTAGTGGACGGAGCCTAACTGCTATCATGTATTCTATACACTGCACACATAGAAGAGATCAATCCTTCTCTGCTATCTCTACCACATATATAGAAGCAGAAGCAGCATGTAGGACATTATACAGAAGTAATGAGCAGTGTAGCTGTTAATGAAGCACTGGGGTGATATACTCCTCCCTTTTCTATAGACTTCTATGGGCAGCATATGTGTCTCTGCTCCTGCTCCCTCCTCCTGCCCTCTCCATAGACTTCTACAACAGCCGCATCTGTGTCTCTCTTCTCATACTCCACCTTCCATCTCTATAGACTTCTATGGGCAGCAGCATCTGTGTCTCTGCTCCCTCCTCCCCTCTAAATAATTTCTGTGGGCAGCAGTGTCTGTGTCTCCCTCTGCTCCCTCCTCCTGATCCGCTCTCTATAGACTTCTATACGCAGAAGCATCTGTGTCTCTCTATGCTCTTTCTCCCTCCTACTGCTCCCCCTCTCCATATAAGTCTATTGGCAGCATCTGTCTCTGCTCGCTTCTCCTGCGCCCCTCCCCACTCCACACACTTCTATGGGCAGCAGGTCTATTCTCTCTCTCTCTATATGCTATCCTCTCCTTGCTCCATAGAATTCTATGGGTGTGTCTTTCTCTCTCTGCTCCTGCTTCCCAAAGGCTATGAATGTGGTGGTTGCTGGGAGATCTAAAGCACTGGGAAAAAAAAAAACCCAGGCCACACGCCCTTTGTGCCCTGTGCTAGCAACGTCACTGGTCTGGACATATTAAAGCCATTTCTATTCCAAGTCTATATTTGGCCTGGGTGAGTGGGGTTCTTTCAGGGTGCCTGTAGATGCTGCGGCCGAGCTGCGGTAAACGTTGTGTGGCAAAGAACATTGTTTTAATGTGCTTCACCTGTACAAGCCGTGTCTTCAAAAACCATATTGCAAAACTGTGGTAAATCGTGGTCAAACAGCGTGCAACTACCGCAGCTTGGCCACATGTTCAGGCCCCCTTAATGTGCTATGGTCATAGTCTAACATGGTAAAATGTAAGGTAGCAAGGGCAACATCTGCACATGCTGAAGCTTTTAACTCAATGTGGAGACACTGAAGCCGAGTGCATTGTGGATTTTTAAACCCAGTCAGGACATGCTCAAGCTTTTGCCAACCTTATTGACACCTATGTGAACACACTGAAGCTGCTTATGGTTGACTCCTGCCTTGACATGCCTACGTTACTTCGAGTGGTCCTATAGACGCTGTATAGACCTGTTAAAGCTTTTCCATTTTCTGAACCTTGTCTGGACTTGTCAACCGTCTTCCATTGTAGTAATAACTTTGTCTGGACCTGCACAAGCTTCTTCTACTGGATCTGAACCTTGTTTCAACATGCTCAAACTATTTCCATCCAAGTCTAAACATGGACTGAATGCTGCCTGAGCATTACTGTATTTCTTCCTGCGGGCTAAGGAACTTGTCTGAACTTGTACAAACATCTTTGAATGTTGTCTAAACTTGTTCCAGCTTCTATTATTATGTTACATATCTCTTCTCTTCGATTTCTTTTCTGTGCCAAGATCAGGTTTTACTGCTGCATTTTGTACCATGTAAAAACAACCAAATTTTTATAAGGTAAATGGTGTTCGCATGTTGTAATATGGCTGAATGATGCCTACAGCTGCTGAGCTACAGATGTTTTGCATCCAAGCGCGTTTTATACAAGGTGAACTTAGAAAACTGTTAAAGGGAACAACTTATGTATTTAATTTTAGCTTTATTAAAAAGATGTCTCTCGAAGAAGGATTTATATTGAAAAAAACATATTGGGGGAGATGTATCAAAACTGGTGCAAATATGGTTTTTTTTATATAAATGTAACTATTCATTTTGTATTATTAAAACTTCCCAGGGGACGGCCATATTGGAGGTACACCCTTCCTGTTGTATCTGTATAGACAGGGCAGCAGCGTGTGTATGCTTTATGGCAGCTCAAATTAATGAGAAATGACAGTTACATTTTAGAGATTATTACGTCTCCAGGAAGTGATGGAGTACATCCACTCCCCCAGAGACTAAGGGATGACACGGGAGCTGCATACAGGGCCTTATCTGTGTATAGTATATAGGGTTACTTCCCTGCCTTATCTAGGCTTCCAACAGTACTATAGAGCTATCATTACCTCATCTACCCTATAATAATGGGATGACTCTGCTCATTAGCTTCAGTCTATACAGCAAAGCTGATAAGTGAGCTGCAGAAAATTGGAAGTGTCAGCTTATTGTGTGTGCTTTAGTTGCCAGAGTTTCAAGATTTCTTGTTATATAGGTAGTCACATAAAAACGACATTATTTTAAAGTGATAATTAAATAATGTGTCATTTTCCGATGATACATGCTATTTAAGCCATGGTTGTATTTGTTCAGCTCATATACCTTACATTTAACCCATAAAACATATGTACCTTTTAGCATTATTTTACAGCAGAGACAGACTGACAGATAGATAGGTCTTGCTTTACTTCTTTTTTATGGACTGAGTAGTATACTCCAGAGCAGCAGTCACAATTCTGACAGATGTAATTAGAAACCGTCAACAAGCTTGTCTACAGACACTCCCCTAACAGCTTAGCTGAACTCCTGTAATTCGCCAGGAATGTCATTTTTTTCTATATAAGATTGCTGTACAGTGGGGCGTGGCTTAGCGGCAGCGGGAGCAGTCGCATGAGTCTGTAGCTCCGCAGTGAACTCGTACCATACTCATCTTGCAGACATCCTTTTCATCCAAAATTCCGTCCCGGAGATTCAGGCAGTTAAGGGCCACCCGGCGAGACAGAATGAGCCGCACTAGAAGTCAAAAAGCTGAAAGAATTCACGAGGGGAGAGGGTCAAGATGGCGGCCGTACTCCTCTGCTACAGCGTACTAGAGGAGGTGAATTCTCCAGAGGTGCCACAATTGCCTCCACAGCTACCGATGGAGATTCGGAGCACACCCTGACCGAGGTGACAAAGAAACTGCTGGCAGCTATCTCAGCAAGTAAAACCTCCTTAACTAGTAAGCTGGAGTAAGTGAAGATTGATATCGGCCTTATCCGGCAGGATAAGCAAAACCTATGCGAACACATGACACACATGGAGGACAGAGTTTCCGGTGTTGAAGACAGGACTGCAAACTTACCAGGCGCCATTGCGGATCTGGAATCGGCCAACAAAATGTGGAAACAGAAAACTGATTACCTGGAAAACCGGCTACGCCAGAATAACATTAGAATTATAGGTATGCCTGAAAGAGCTGAAGGCTAGAATCCGGGTGATTTCATCCTAAAATGGATTAGGGACTTGCTCCCATACGCACCCTCTTCACAGACGTTCGCAGTGGAGAGCCCACAGAGTATCGCCGCGACCGCCACCACCGGGTGCTCTGCCAGGGCCGCTACTTGCCCGGTTGCTAAACTGCAATGACAGAGATATGATTCTTCGTTTGGCTCGCCGACTTCCAGAAATTAAGACAACCGTTGCATTTTCTTTAACTCCCCACATGATGCGGATGAGTGGGTAAGAACAGACGAATACTTCACTGCAACTGACCCTGGAAAGGAGAGAATCTACCTGTTGATCACATCGGGGCTAACTCACGTCCATTACGGGACACCTACAGCTCCTCAAGAGCAAGAACATTTTATTTTCCAGAATGCTTTAATACCTTGCTTATATCCTCGAACATGAACGGTATCCGGAGATGTGACTGACTTGGGTTCAAGTCGGACCTGAACGAGGCGCAAGTACAAGAGGGATGCTGGTATTTCTCCGTAGTCATATGTTCCACAATGTATAGAGGATAGTATAATGTGCTGGAGTAGCTTAACCGCTCATCATTTTTCTATATGCTCAATACTTATTGGCCCTCTTCGGAACACTCTATTATACATATACTCATGGTATTATGTTTGATACAAGGAAATATCCCTTGACGAGATATGACATGGGGTCTTGCGTGCATTTCTTTAAGTGCCACTGTTATAGGCATGCACCGGCAATGGTACCCATATCACCTTGCATTGCCGGACCAGTTAATCATTGTCTTGTTAGTATTTTTCATACGTTTTGGACTATGCCTTGGGTAGGTGACAATCAGCTTACGTAGCACATGCTAGTCATGGTAGAACGTTTAAAATACAGAGAAATAAGGAAAGCTGGCTCATGGTGCACTTATTTGAGATGGCTTCTATATTATGCCATGGAATGTGAGGGGTATGGGTAACCCGCAGAAACGTGCTATCCTGTTTGTGGCTGCAAGAAACACATTTAGTGCCTGATAAAGTTAGAACACTGCTCAGACTATGGGTCCAATGGTCTGGACACTCTTACCACACCTCTTATTCCCGTGGGGTATCTATTTTAGTACACAAATCTATACGATGGGAAGTGGTAAACACCAAGGTAGACAAGGATGGCAGATACGTCTTTATTTATGCACACATTTAAAACATACCGTTTGTTATATTGGGAATGTATGTCTCATTTAGAGAGAATGGGGACATGGCACAGCAATGCAGTGCCCTGGAGGAACAATACATTGCAGACCCAACAGACGTAAATAAAGAAGTCTGGTTACAAGCAGGGCGAAAATACTTACTATTCTTGCAGGAAAAAGCTAATAGGAAGCTATTCTTTACCAAGCAAACATATTATGAACTGGGTAACCAATCGAGTAAACGCAAAGTCCAGCTATACTGAAAATTCAGGATAGATCAGCTGGTTATCTGACAGACACCCCAAAAATAGCCGATAGATTTGCACAATTTTACGGTGATCTGCAACCTCCCAGACCTCCTATGCATTACCTGTCTATACTATATGGATGGTATAGTTGTTTTCTACTTTGGATGAGGCTGACAGGGAACCTCTAGAATTAGATATTACGATAGAAGAGATGCAAATTACTTACAAAGGTGCCAGCCAACAGACTCAACAAGGTTATTCTACAGGAAATTCACATGGACCAGTCGGGTTTCATGCCTGGGAAATCTACCTCAGAGAATATCAGGAAGGTACAAGTCCTTACACAAATAGCGGCGGCTATGAAGGCAGATTGGGCAATGGCGTCTCTAGATGCTGCAAAAGGCTTCGACTCTTATCGAGTGGCCCTATTTGTTGGAAACTTTGAAGTTTGGCTTTGGCCCACAGTTCATCAGATGGATATCAATTTCATACAAGACGCCAAAAGCGCAAATATTAGTAAATTGAGTATTGTTCCTATTCTTCTCTCTCCATAGAGGTACTAGGCAGGGCTGTCCTCTCTCCCCTCTCCCCGTTGCTATTTGCCCTCGCCATAGAGCCTCAGGCAATACACATAAAGCATCATCCAGAATACAGAGGGATAACGTTGGGAACAAGGAAATATAGAATTCACTTCTATGCGGACAACATGGTTCTATACATGCCTCATCCGAATGTATCTCTCCCGTTGGCCATTGGCACCAGTTCAGACAATTTTCTGGACTACATATTAATTGGAACAAATCCATTTTTAAGCCGTTATAGGGGATGTGATGGTCGGATACTGCACATGGCCTACGGGTGGTACCAACATTTAAATATTAGGCCATAATTATTAACAGAGATCATGCAAAGGGATCATACAGCTAGGGCCAGAATTATTTGGACAGTGACACAAGTTTTGGCATATTAGCGGTTTACCAAAACATATGGAATATACAGTTATATAATCAATATGGGCTTAAAGTGTAGACTCTCAGCTTTAATTTGAGGGTATTCACATCGTAATTTGAGGAATGGTTTAGGAATTACAGCTCTTTAATATGTGGCTGCATCTTTTTCGAGGGACCAAAAGGTAATTGAACAATTATCTCAAAAGCTATTTAATGGGCCGCATTGGGCTATTCCCTCGTTAAGCCATCATCAATTAAGCAGGTAAAAGGTCTGGAGTTGATTCCAGGTGTGGCATTTGCTTGGAAGCTGTTGCTGTGAACCCACAACATGAGGTCAAAGGAACTCTCAATGCAAGTGAAACAGACAATCGTTAGGCTGAAAAAAATGAACAAATCCATTAGCGAGAGAGATAGCACAAATGATAGGAGTGGCCAAATGAACAATTTAGTACATTCTTGGAAAAAAAAAAAGAAAAAAGAAGAAGAGTGCACTGGTGATCTCGTGACCTCCAAAAGGCCTGGACATCCACGGAAGACAACAGTGGTGGATGATCGCACAATCGTTTCCATGGTGAAGAAAAACCCCTTCACAACATCTACCCAAGTGAAGAACACTCTCCTGTAAGTAGGTGTATCAGTATCTAAGTCTACCATAAAGAGAAGACTTCATGAGAGCAAATACAGAGGGTTCACCACAAGGTGAAAACCATTAATCAGCCTCAAAAACAGAAAGGCCGGATTAGACTTTGCCAAACATGGTGGAGGCAGTGTGATGGCATGGCGGAGGCGGTGTGATGGCATGGTGGAGGCGGTGTGATGGCATGGTGGGGGCAGTGTGATGGCATGGTGGGGGCAGTGTGATGGCATGGTGGGGGCAGTGTGATGGCATTGTGGGGGCAGTGTGATGGCATGGTGGGGGCAGTGTGGTGGTATGGGCATGCATGGCTGCCAAAGGCACTGAGTCACTAGTGTTTATTGATGATGTGACTGAAGACAGAAGCAGCCGGATGAATCCTGAAGTGTTCAGGGATAAACTTTCTGCTCAGATTCAACCACATTCAGCAGGTTGATTGGATGTCGCTTCACAGTACAGGTGGGCAATGACCCAAGAAAAAGACAAAACTTAAAAAGAACCTTTCACCTGCCCATACATGTGCAGCTGAGTGCAGCAGGTAATAGGCAGGGCTGTACAAACCCTGTCTCACTATAAAAATCAAATCCTATCTTTCTACTTTGTTTAAATATCTGTGCCATTATATTTGGCGCCCGATATTTAAATAACCTTCTGTGCTGTCAATGGGTCGTGTAATTGGCAAGGGGCGTGTAACATCGCTGTGACACTGTTCAATCAGCTACGGACTATGTCACA
This sequence comes from Rhinoderma darwinii, assembly GCF_050947455.1. Lineage (NCBI taxonomy): Eukaryota > Metazoa > Chordata > Amphibia > Anura > Rhinodermatidae > Rhinoderma > Rhinoderma darwinii. The sequence continues at coordinate 26,312,991 of NC_134688.1, forward strand.
GCTCCGCCACCACCATGGAACAGAAGAGAAGAATGTGAATTCTTCTTCTTCCGTTCAATGGCAACAGGAGTACCTACGGCAGCGGCATCGGAGCTGTGCGCGCACGCTCTCAATCTTCAGCTCTCGGCAGACTAGGACAAGACTGTGTGATCTCTCTTGTCTGCCAAGAGCTGAAGAGTGAGAGCATGCGTGCGCATGCTCACACAGATCCGAGCTGTGTGTGCGCACGCACACGCTCACCTCTCTCCAGCTCTTGCTTTGACTATGTCCGTAGCGGATTGAACAGTGTCACAGCGATGTTACACACCCCATTGATAGTTCAGGGCATTTACATATCGGGCGCCAAATATAACGGCACCGATCTCTAAATAACAGAGAAAGATAGGATTTTTTTTTTATAGTGAGACAGAGTTTGTACAGCCATGCCCATTACATGCTGCACATATATGGGCAGGTGAAAGGTCCTCTTTAAAGAGGCTCTGTCACCACATTATAAGTGCCCTGTCTCCTACATAAGGAGATGGGCGCTATAATGTAGGTGACAGCAGTGCTTTTTATTTAAAAAACCGATCTTTTTTCACAACGTTAGGAGCGATTTTGGTTTATGCTAATGAGCTTTCTTAATGCCCAAGTGGGCGTACTTTTACTTTCAACCAAGTGGGCGTTGTACAGAGGAGTGTATGACGCTGACCAATCGGCATCATGCACTCCTCTCCATTCATTTACACTGCACTAGCGATATAGATATATCACTATGTGCAGCCTCATACAAACACTAACATTACTACAGTGTCCTGATAATGAATACACATGACCATCCAGCCTGGACGTCATGTGTACTCAGAATCCTGACACTTCTGACTCTTTTTTTGTGAGATTCCGGCAAGTGAAACCAAATCTCGTTTAGCTCCGTGATCTCGCGAGATTTGGTTTCACTTGCCGGAATCTCACAAAAAAAGATTCAGAAGTGTCAGGATTCTGAGTACACATGACATGTGGGAGGAAGTGAGTGACATCACAGAGTGATCTTGCGAGTGGATGGATCTAAGGCCCCCTAAACTTTCTAAATGGAAGCCTTTAGTCAACTCGATTCTTCCAAATGAACGCACACTTTATAGATGTAGAGGATGTGTGAGCAAATTCTCTAGGATTTGGGAGTCATGGTGCGATTCATCACTCACTAAATACACCCCACACAGGTATACAGATATAAGAAATTCACGGTTACAGACTTGATATTTATATTAAAGTTTATCATTATAAATATTTATTATAGGACATATTATTTTTCTCTTCCAAACATGTCTAACAAAGTATGTTCTGCAATTATACATTCGCTTGTACAGGAATTTGCAAATTCCGTGGTTGACAATGTTGTTACACATGTTTGGACTCCTGTATATTCTATCGATACTTCACTTAGATTTGTGCCGATTATTTATTTTGTAATCATATTTCATTCTTTGTTGACTATTGAATGCATTTGTACTGCAACTGTTTAATAAAAGAAGTTTAAAAAAAAAAAAAAAGTTTGCCGTAGAGTGCCTGTCTCTAAAGATGACACTTCCCAGAATTCAAATTACCAGAACAAGATCGGCACTAAACCAGAAAGGAATGCTGGCAGAGTTTAGCTCTGAAGGCTGCAGAATTGTAACTGCAGTTTGAGTATAATACAGGTTGTACCCCGTGCAAAATAATATGTATTTACAACATTTTTACATTGTCAAGTGATGTTGTAAGGTGAATATACACTTACATTAAAATGTCACTATAATTGCAAATAAAAACAGGGATGTCAACTTTTGTCATTCCAGTGTTCATTTTTCCGCCTACCTGATATTATTATACAGAGCCTATAAAAATGCAAAACATTTTAACATTTGCAACATAGAAATATCGCATAGGCTGGAAACGCATCATTTTGCTTTTTTTTTTTGTAAATGTATTTCTATACTGAATACCAGAACGGGGTCAAATAATGACCATGTTTCATCCATACAAATGAGCAACCAACAAAAGAAAAAACAGCAGCGGCGCAGATAAGAACCCAGCACGTTCTAAGGAGCGCAGAATTGCATTGCTTGCAGAGCTGCAGGCGGATATTTCAAAAATGTACTGAAAACAGGAGAAAATAATTATTTGTAATAATTAACGGTCTGCAGAATTAAAAGAATGACCGGCGAGCCAACACCAGGGCACAAAAAGTGTGACAATATAATTATATAGTGCAATATATGCAATTACCAAAAACACGCTGCCCTGGAATTAATTAGTCAAAGGCAGAGGTCTTTATTTTGGGTTTTTTGTCCGTAGTATATATGTAGTCTGTAGTATATATGTAGTCTGTAGTATATATGTAGTATATATGTAGTCTGTAGTATATATGTAGTCTGTAGTATATATGTAGTCTGTAGTATATATGTAGTCTGTAGTATATATGTAGTCTGTAGTATATATGTAGTCTGTAGTATATATGTAGTCTGTAGTATATATGTAGTCTGTAGTGTATATGTAGTCTGTAGTGTATATGTAGTCTGTAGTGTATATGTAGTCTGTAGTGTATATGTAGTCTGTAGTGTATATGTAGTCTGTAGTGTATATGTAGTCTGTAGTGTATATGTAGTCTGTAGTGTATATGTAGTCTGTAGTGTATATGTAGTCTGTAGTGTATATGTAGTCTGTAGTGTATATGTAGTCTGTAGTATATATGTAGTCTGTAGTATATATGTAGTCTGTAGTATATATGTAGTCTGTAGTATATATGTAGTCTGTAGTATATATGTAGTCTGTAGTATATATGTAGTCTGTAGTGTATATGTAGTATATATGTAGTCTGTAGTATATATGTAGTCTGTAGTATATATGTAGTCTGTAGTCTATATGTAGTCTGTAGTATATATGTAGTCTGTAGTATATATGTAGTCTGTAGTATATATGTAGTCTGTAGTATATATGTAGTCTGTAGTATATATGTAGTCTGTAGTATATATGTAGTATATATGTAGTCTGTAGTATATATGTAGTCTGTAGTCTATATGTAGTCTGTAGTATATATGTAGTCTGTAGTATATATGTAGTCTGTAGTGTATATGTAGTCTGTAGTGTATATGTAGTCTGTAGTGTATATGTAGTCTGTAGTGTATATGTAGTCTGTAGTGTATATGTAGTCTGTAGTGTATATGTAGTCTGTAGTGTATATGTAGTCTGTAGTGTATATGTAGTCTGTAGTATATATGTAGTATGTAGTATATATGTAGTCTGTAGTATATATGTAGTCTGTAGTATATATGTAGTCTGTAGTATATATGTAGTCTGTAGTATATATGTAGTCTGTAGTGTATATGTAGTCTGTAGTGTATATGTAGTCTGTAGTATATATGTAGTCTGTAGTATATATGTAGTATGTAGTATATATGTAGTCTGTAGTATATATGTAGTCTGTAGTATATATGTAGTCTGTAGTATATATGTAGTCTGTAGTATATATGTAGTATATATGTAGTCTGTAGTGTATATGTAGTCTGTAGTATATATGTAGTCTGTAGTATATATGTAGTCTGTAGTATATATGTAGTCTGTAGTGTATATGTAGTCTGTAGTGTATATGTAGTCTGTAGTATATATGTAGTCTGCAGTATATATGTAGTCTGCAGTATATATGTAGTCTGCAGTATATATGTAGTCTGCAGTATATATGTAGTCTGTAGTATATATGTAGTCTGCAGTATATATGTAGTCTGTAGTATATATGTAGTCTGTAGTATATATGTAGTCTGTAGTGTATATGTAGTCTGTAGTATATATGTAGTCTGCAGTATATATGTAGTCTGCAGTGTATATGTAGTCTGTAGTGTATATGTAGTCTGTAGTATATATGTAGTCTGTAGTATATATGTAGTCTGTAGTATATATGTAGTCTGTAGTATATATGTAGTCTGTAGTATATATGTAGTCTGTAGTATATATGTAGTCTGTAGTGTATATGTAGTCTGTAGTGTATATGTAGTCTGTAGTGTATATGTAGTCTGTAGTGTATATGTAGTCTGTAGTGTATATGTAGTCTGTAGTGTATATGTAGTCTGTAGTATATATGTAGTCTGTAGTATATATGTAGTCTGTAGTATATATGTAGTCTGTAGTATATATGTAGTCTGTAGTATATATGTAGTCTGTAGTATATATGTAGTCTGTAGTATATATGTAGTCTGTAGTATATATGTAGTATATATGTAGTCTGTAGTATATATGTAGTCTGTAGTATATATGTAGTCTGTAGTATATATGTAGTCTGTAGTGTATATGTAGTCTGTAGTGTATATGTAGTCTGTAGTGTATATGTAGTCTGTAGTGTATATGTAGTCTGTAGTATATATGTAGTCTGTAGTATATATGTAGTCTGTAGTATATATGTAGTCTGTAGTATATATGTAGTCTGTAGTATATATGTAGTCTGTAGTATATATGTAGTCTGTAGTGTATATGTAGTCTGTAGTATATATGTAGTCTGTAGTCTATATGTAGTCTGTAGTATATATGTAGTCTGTAGTATATATGTAGTCTGTAGTATATATGTAGTCTGTAGTATATATGTAGTCTGTAGTATATATGTAGTCTGTAGTATATATGTAGTATATATGTAGTCTGTAGTATATATGTAGTCTGTAGTCTATATGTAGTCTGTAGTATATATGTAGTCTGTAGTATATATGTAGTCTGTAGTATATATGTAGTCTGTAGTGTATATGTAGTCTGTAGTGTATATGTAGTCTGTAGTATATATGTAGTCTGTAGTGTATATGTAGTCTGTAGTATATATGTAGTCTGTAGTATATATGTAGTCTGTAGTATATATGTAGTCTGTAGTATATATGTAGTCTGTAGTATATATGTAGTCTGTAGTATATATGTAGTCTGTAGTATATATGTAGTCTGTAGTATATATGTAGTCTGTAGTATATATGTAGTCTGTAGTATATATGTAGTCTGTAGTATATATGTAGTATATATGTAGTCTGTAGTATATATGTAGTCTGTAGTATATATGTAGTCTGTAGTATATATGTAGTCTGTAGTGTATATGTAGTCTGTAGTGTATATGTAGTCTGTAGTGTATATGTAGTCTGTAGTGTATATGTAGTCTGTAGTATATATGTAGTCTGTAGTATATATGTAGTCTGTAGTATATATGTAGTCTGTAGTATATATGTAGTCTGCAGTATATATGTAGTCTGCAGTATATATGTAGTCTGCAGTATATATGTAGTCTGCAGTATATATGTAGTCTGCAGTGTATATGTAGTCTGTAGTGTATATGTAGTCTGTAGTGTATATGTAGTCTGTAGTGTATATGTAGTCTGTAGTGTATATGTAGTCTGTAGTGTATATGTAGTCTGTAGTATATATGTAGTCTGTAGTATATATGTAGTCTGTAGTATATATGTAGTCTGTAGTATATATGTAGTCTGTAGTGTATATGTAGTCTGTAGTGTATATGTAGTCTGTAGTGTATATGTAGTCTGTAGTGTATATGTAGTCTGTAGTGTATATGTAGTCTGTAGTGTATATGTAGTCTGTAGTGTATATGTAGTCTGTAGTGTATATGTAGTCTGTAGTGTATATGTAGTCTGTAGTGTATATGTAGTCTGTAGTATATATGTAGTCTGTAGTATATATGTAGTCTGTAGTATATATGTAGTCTGTAGTATATATGTAGTCTGTAGTATATATGTAGTCTGTAGTATATATGTAGTCTGTAGTATATATGTAGTCTGTAGTATATATGTAGTCTGTAGTATATATGTAGTCTGTAGTATATATGTAGTCTGTAGTATATATGTAGTCTGTAGTATATATGTAGTCTGTAGTATATATGTAGTCTGTAGTATATATATAGTATATATGTAGTATATATGTAGTATATATGTAGTCTGTAGTATATATGTAGTCTGTAGTATATATGTAGTCTGTAGTATATATGTAGTCTGTAGTATATATGTAGTCTGTAGTATATATGTAGTCTGTAGTATATATGTAGTCTGTAGTATATATGTAGTCTGTAGTATATATGTAGTCTGCAGTATATATGTAGTCTGCAGTATATATGTAGTCTGTAGTATATATGTAGTCTGCAGTATATATGTAGTCTGCAGTATATATGTAGTCTGCAGTATATATGTAGTCTGTAGTGTATATGTAGTCTGTAGTGTATATGTAGTCTGTAGTGTATATGTAGTCTGTAGTGTATATGTAGTCTGTAGTGTATATGTAGTCTGTAGTGTATATGTAGTCTGTAGTGTATATGTAGTCTGTAGTGTATATGTAGTCTGTAGTGTATATGTAGTCTGTAGTGTATATGTAGTCTGTAGTGTATATGTAGTCTGTAGTGTATATGTAGTCTGTAGTGTATATGTAGTCTGTAGTGTATATGTAGTCTGTAGTGTATATGTAGTCTGTAGTGTATATGTAGTCTGTAGTGTATATGTAGTCTGTAGTGTATATGTAGTCTGTAGTGTATATGTAGTCTGTAGTATATATGTAGTCTGTAGTATATATGTAGTCTGTAGTATATATGTAGTCTGTAGTATATATGTAGTCTGTAGTATATATGTAGTCTGTAGTGTATATGTAGTCTGTAGTGTATATGTAGTCTGTAGTGTATATGTAGTCTGTAGTGTATATGTAGTCTGTAGTGTATATGTAGTCTGTAGTGTATATGTAGTCTGTAGTGTATATGTAGTCTGTAGTGTATATGTAGTCTGTAGTGTATATGTAGTCTGTAGTGTATATGTAGTCTGTAGTGTATATGTAGTCTGTAGTATATATGTAGTCTGTAGTATATATGTAGTCTGTAGTATATATGTAGTCTGTAGTATATATGTAGTATATATGTAGTCTGTAGTATATATGTAGTCTGTAGTATATATGTAGTCTGTAGTATATATGTAGTCTGTAGTATATATGTAGTCTGTAGTATATATGTAGTCTGTAGTATATATGTAGTCTGCAGTATATATGTAGTCTGCAGTATATATGTAGTCTGCAGTATATATGTAGTCTGCAGTATATATGTAGTCTGCAGTATATATGTAGTCTGTAGTATATATGTAGTCTGTAGTATATATGTAGTCTGTAGTGTATATGTAGTCTGTAGTGTATATGTAGTCTGTAGTGTATATGTAGTCTGTAGTGTATATGTAGTCTGTAGTGTATATGTAGTCTGTAGTGTATATGTAGTCTGTAGTGTATATGTAGTCTGTAGTATATATGTAGTCTGTAGTATATATGTAGTCTGTAGTATATATGTAGTCTGTAGTATATATGTAGTCTGTAGTGTATATGTAGTCTGTAGTGTATATGTAGTCTGTAGTGTATATGTAGTCTGTAGTGTATATGTAGTCTGTAGTGTATATGTAGTCTGTAGTGTATATGTAGTCTGTAGTATATATGTAGTCTGTAGTATATATGTAGTCTGTAGTATATATGTAGTCTGTAGTATATATGTAGTATGTAGTATATATGTAGTCTGTAGTATATATGTAGTCTGTAGTATATATGTAGTCTGTAGTATATATGTAGTCTGTAGTATTTATGTAGTCTGTAGTATATATGTAGTCTGTAGTATATATGTAGTCTGTAGTATATATGTAGTCTGTAGTATATATGTAGTCTGTAGTATATATGTAGTCTGTAGTATATATGTAGTCTGTAGTATATATGTAGTATATATGTAGTCTGTAGTATATATGTAGTCTGTAGTATATATGTAGTCTGTAGTATATATGTAGTCTGTAGTATATATGTAGTCTGTAGTATATATGTAGTCTGTAGTATATATGTAGTCTGCAGTATATATGTAGTCTGCAGTATATATGTAGTCTGCAGTGTATATGTAGTCTGTAGTGTATATGTAGTCTGTAGTGTATATGTAGTCTGTAGTGTATATGTAGTCTGCAGTGTATATGTAGTCTGCAGTGTATATGTAGTCTGCAGTATATATGTAGTCTGTAGTATATATGTAGTCTGTAGTATATATGTAGTCTGTAGTATATATGTAGTCTGCAGTATATATGTAGTCTGCAGTATATATGTAGTCTGCAGTATATATGTAGTCTGCAGTGTATATGTAGTCTGCAGTGTATATGTAGTCTGTAGTGTATATGTAGTCTGTAGTGTATATGTAGTCTGTAGTGTATATGTAGTCTGTAGTGTATATGTAGTCTGTAGTGTATATGTAGTCTGTAGTGTATATGTAGTCTGTAGTGTATATGTAGTCTGTAGTGTATATGTAGTCTGTAGTGTATATGTAGTCTGTAGTGTATATGTAGTCTGTAGTGTATATGTAGTCTGTAGTATATATGTAGTCTGTAGTATATATGTAGTCTGTAGTATATATGTAGTCTGTAGTATATATGTAGTCTGTAGTATATATGTAGTCTGTAGTGTATATGTAGTCTGTAGTGTATATGTAGTCTGTAGTGTATATGTAGTCTGTAGTGTATATGTAGTCTGTAGTGTATATGTAGTCTGTAGTGTATATGTAGTCTGTAGTGTATATGTAGTCTGTAGTGTATATGTAGTCTGTAGTGTATATGTAGTCTGTAGTGTATATGTAGTCTGTAGTGTATATGTAGTCTGTAGTATATATGTAGTCTGTAGTATATATGTAGTCTGTAGTATATATGTAGTCTGTAGTATATATGTAGTATATATGTAGTCTGTAGTATATATGTAGTCTGTAGTATATATGTAGTCTGTAGTATATATGTAGTCTGTAGTATATATGTAGTCTGTAGTATATATGTAGTCTGTAGTATATATGTAGTCTGCAGTATATATGTAGTCTGCAGTATATATGTAGTCTGCAGTATATATGTAGTCTGCAGTATATATGTAGTCTGCAGTATATATGTAGTCTGTAGTATATATGTAGTCTGTAGTATATATGTAGTCTGTAGTGTATATGTAGTCTGTAGTGTATATGTAGTCTGTAGTGTATATGTAGTCTGTAGTGTATATGTAGTCTGTAGTGTATATGTAGTCTGTAGTGTATATGTAGTCTGTAGTGTATATGTAGTCTGTAGTATATATGTAGTCTGTAGTATATATGTAGTCTGTAGTATATATGTAGTCTGTAGTATATATGTAGTCTGTAGTGTATATGTAGTCTGTAGTGTATATGTAGTCTGTAGTGTATATGTAGTCTGTAGTGTATATGTAGTCTGTAGTGTATATGTAGTCTGTAGTGTATATGTAGTCTGTAGTATATATGTAGTCTGTAGTATATATGTAGTCTGTAGTATATATGTAGTCTGTAGTATATATGTAGTATGTAGTATATATGTAGTCTGTAGTATATATGTAGTCTGTAGTATATATGTAGTCTGTAGTATATATGTAGTCTGTAGTATTTATGTAGTCTGTAGTATATATGTAGTCTGTAGTATATATGTAGTCTGTAGTATATATGTAGTCTGTAGTATATATGTAGTCTGTAGTATATATGTAGTCTGTAGTATATATGTAGTATATATGTAGTCTGTAGTATATATGTAGTCTGTAGTATATATGTAGTCTGTAGTATATATGTAGTCTGTAGTATATATGTAGTCTGTAGTATATATGTAGTCTGTAGTATATATGTAGTCTGCAGTATATATGTAGTCTGCAGTATATATGTAGTCTGCAGTGTATATGTAGTCTGTAGTGTATATGTAGTCTGTAGTGTATATGTAGTCTGTAGTGTATATGTAGTCTGCAGTGTATATGTAGTCTGCAGTGTATATGTAGTCTGCAGTATATATGTAGTCTGTAGTATATATGTAGTCTGTAGTATATATGTAGTCTGTAGTATATATGTAGTCTGCAGTATATATGTAGTCTGCAGTATATATGTAGTCTGCAGTATATATGTAGTCTGCAGTGTATATGTAGTCTGCAGTGTATATGTAGTCTGTAGTGTATATGTAGTCTGTAGTGTATATGTAGTCTGTAGTGTATATGTAGTCTGTAGTGTATATGTAGTCTGTAGTGTATATGTAGTCTGTAGTGTATATGTAGTCTGTAGTGTATATGTAGTCTGTAGTGTATATGTAGTCTGTAGTGTATATGTAGTCTGTAGTGTATATGTAGTCTGTAGTGTATATGTAGTCTGTAGTATATATGTAGTCTGTAGTATATATGTAGTCTGTAGTATACATGTAGTCTGTAGTATACATGTAGTCTGTAGTATATATGTAGTCTGTAGTATATATGTACAAACAGAACCGATAAAAACACAGGGACATATACAGAAACACCGAAAAAGGCCATACTTGCAAATGGACACAGCCAGGCCAGAAATGCTGATGAAAGGGCGAGCAGGTGCTTTAAATAATAATAGCCACTCCCACTAGTCTTGAGGGGAGTGGTGTGCGGTGCATGGGATGTGTAGTAAGAAATAATAAATGAATAGTGTGTGTGCAAGTGTAATACTAGAAGTGAAATATAGGGGGCAGTAATAAATGAAGTGCCTCAATAGAAATAAATGGATAATGGGGTGCAAGTGAGTGAAACATGGAGGGATAGTGTGTATGTCATGAGGCACAACGTGTATAGCCAGGTAGAAGCCTATTTGTGACGCCTTGATAATTCATAGAGCGGGCTACCCTGCTTGCTATGCCAAACAACAACAACACACCATGCTCTCCCAGCATCAAAGACCCGGCTGTGTCCAAGAGAAGCGAATATACATAATAATGAAAAATACCTGGGGTATTGGTAATCATTTTGGCCAAAAGGACGCAAGCTCGCAATCCACGACAAGGATCCCCAGACTTGCGAGTCCCTAAATCCTAAACTGGAACAGAACGTTCCTGATGCACAAACAGAACCGATAAAAACACAGGGACATATACAGAAACACCGAAAAAGGCCATACTTGCAAATGGACACAGCCAGGCCAGAAATGCTGATGAAAGGGCGAGCAGGTGCTTTAAATAATAATAGCCACTCCCACTAGTCTTGAGGGGAGTGGTGTGCGGTGCATGGGATGTGTAGTAAGAAATAATAAATGAATAGTGTGTGTGCAAGTGTAATACTAGAAGTGAAATATAGGGGGCAGTAATAAATGAAGTGCCTCAATAGAAATAAATGGATAATGGGGTGCAAGTGAGTGAAACATGGAGGGATAGTGTGTATGTCATGAGGCACAACGTGTATAGCCAGGTAGAAGCCTATTTGTGACGCCTTGATAATTCATAGAGCGGGCTACCCTGCTTGCTATGCCAAACAACAACAACACACCATGCTCTCCCAGCATCAAAGACCCGGCTGTGTCCAAGAGAAGCGAATATACATAATAATGAAAAATACCTGGGGTATTGGTAATCATTTTGGCCAAAAGGACGCAAGCTCGCAATCCACGACAAGGATCCCCAGACTTGCGAGTCCCTAAATCCTAAACTGGAACAGAACGTTCCTGATGCACAAACAGAACCGATAAAAACACAGGGACATATACAGAAACACCGAAAAAGGCCATACTTGCAAATGGACACAGCCAGGCCAGAAATGCTGATGAAAGGGCGAGCAGGTGCTTTAAATAATAATAGCCACTCCCACTAGTCTTGAGGGGAGTGGTGTGCGGTGCATGGGATGTGTAGTAAGAAATAATAAATGAATAGTGTGTGTGCAAGTGTAATACTAGAAGTGAAATATAGGGGGCAGTAATAAATGAAGTGCCTCAATAGAAATAAATGGATAATGGGGTGCAAGTGAGTGAAACATGGAGGGATAGTGTGTATGTCATGAGGCACAACGTGTATAGCCAGGTAGAAGCCTATTTGTGACGCCTTGATAATTCATAGAGCGGGCTACCCTGCTTGCTATGCCAAACAACAACAACACACCATGCTCTCCCAGCATCAAAGACCCGGCTGTGTCCAAGAGAAGCGAATATACATAATAATGAAAAATACCTGGGGTATTGGTAATCATTTTGGCCAAAAGGACGCAAGCTCGCAATCCACGACAAGGATCCCCAGACTTGCGAGTCCCTAAATCCTAAACTGGAACAGAACGTTCCTGATGCACAAACAGAACCGATAAAAACACAGGGACATATACAGAAACACCGAAAAAGGCCATACTTGCAAATGGACACAGCCAGGCCAGAAATGCTGATGAAAGGGCGAGCAGGTGCTTTAAATAATAATAGCCACTCCCACTAGTCTTGAGGGGAGTGGTGTGCGGTGCATGGGATGTGTAGTAAGAAATAATAAATGAATAGTGTGTGTGCAAGTGTAATACTAGAAGTGAAATATAGGGGGCAGTAATAAATGAAGTGCCTCAATAGAAATAAATGGATAATGGGGTGCAAGTGAGTGAAACATGGAGGGATAGTGTGTATGTCATGAGGCACAACGTGTATAGCCAGGTAGAAGCCTATTTGTGACGCCTTGATAATTCATAGAGCGGGCTACCCTGCTTGCTATGCCAAACAACAACAACACACCATGCTCTCCCAGCATCAAAGACCCGGCTGTGTCCAAGAGAAGCGAATATACATAATAATGAAAAATACCTGGGGTATTGGTAATCATTTTGGCCAAAAGGACGCAAGCTCGCAATCCACGACAAGGATCCCCAGACTTGCGAGTCCCTAAATCCTAAACTGGAACAGAACGTTCCTGATGCACAAACAGAACCGATAAAAACACAGGGACATCGGTTCTCTCAGTACATATATGCAGCACCAGGACAAAGCTCAGTACATATATACAGCACCAGAACGAAGCTCAGTACATATACATAGCACCAGAATATAGCTCAATACATACAGTGCCAGAGCCAAGCTCAGCACATAAATACAGTATATATGTAGTATATATGTAGTCTGTAGTGTATATGTAGTCTGTAGTGTATATGTAGTCTGTAGTGTATATGTAGTCTGTAGTGTATATGTAGTCTGTAGTGTATATGTAGTCTGTAGTGTATATGTAGTCTGTAGTGTATATGTAGTCTGTAGTGTATATGTAGTCTGTAGTGTATATGTAGTCTGTAGTATATATGTAGTCTGTAGTATATATGTAGTCTGTAGTATATATGTAGTCTGTAGTATATATGTAGTCTGCAGTATATATGTAGTCTGTAGTATATATGTAGTCTGTAGTATATATGTAGTCTGTAGTATATATGTAGTCTGTAGTATATATGTAGTCTGTAGTATATATGTAGTCTGTAGTATATATGTAGTCTGTAGTATATATGTAGTCTGTAGTATATATGTAGTCTGTAGTATATATGTAGTCTGTAGTATATATGTAGTCTGTAGTATATATGTAGTCTGTAGTATATATGTAGTCTGTAGTATATATGTAGTCTGTAGTATATATGTAGTCTGTAGTATATATGTAGTCTGTAGTATATATGTAGTCTGTAGTATATATGTAGTCTGTAGTATATATGTAGTCTGTAGTATATATGTAGTCTGTAGTATATATGTAGTATATATGTAGTCTGTAGTATATATGTAGTCTGTAGTATTTATGTAGTCTGTAGTATATATGTAGTCTGTAGTATATATGTAGTCTGTAGTATATATGTAGTCTGTAGTATATATGTAGTCTGTAGTATATATGTAGTCTGTAGTATATATGTAGTCTGTAGTATATATGTAGTATATATGTAGTCTGTAGTATATATGTAGTCTGTAGTATATATGTAGTCTGTAGTACATATGTAGTCTGTAGTATATATGTAGTCTGTAGTATATATGTAGTCTGTAGTATATATGTAGTCTGTAGTATATATGTAGTCTGTAGTATATATGTAGTCTGTAGTATATATGTAGTCTGTAGTATATATGTAGTCTGTAGTATATATGTAGTCTGTAGTATATATGTAGTCTGTAGTATATATGTAGTATATATGTAGTCTGTAGTATATATGTAGTCTGTAGTATATATGTAGTCTGTAGTACATATGTAGTCTGTAGTATATATGTAGTCTGTAGTATATATGTAGTCTGTAGTATATATGTAGTCTGTAGTATATATGTAGTCTGTAGTATATATGTAGTCTGTAGTATATATGTAGTCTGTAGAATATATGTAGTATATATGTAGTCTGTAGTATATATGTAGTCTGTAGTATATATGTAGTCTGTAGTATATATGTAGTCTGTAGTATATATGTAGTCTGTAGTATATATGTAGTCTGTACAGGTTTTTAACCGGATTAAAAAAGGAAATGTTGTTCTTTAAAGGGGTTTTCTAATTAAAGACATTAATGGCATATCCACAGGATGTATGGTGTGATAAGTTCCCTGACCCATGTTCCACCACATAAGGGTCCCCCATTATCCCAATAAGTGTAAGACCAAGAGTTGGAACCCCTGCCCATCACTATATTCATCTTGGGGATAAGTCCTAAATGTCTTTAATGTTTCCTGTACTCCAAATTGCAAAAAAATCGGCACAGAAAATTTGCCGACCCTTACGGATCAAACAATTTTCCAACATCTGTGTTGAAGCAAGAGAACAACCTGGTGTCTCAACATCTTCAAGATCAACTGATCCACTCTTTGAAGTCTACTGGTAGATTGCGTTATGTTATTCAGCCACTACCGCTGTAAACGTTTCCAAACCTCCTCAGGCTCCAAACCATAAAACCAGTGTGAAATAACACATAGAACAAAGAGGAGGTGGTAGGAGGGGGATGCAGCTGCAGTTTCTCAGCCTTGGGAAGCAGGGAGGAGACATGATTTGTCAGGGCTCTTACATCATACCTTTAGATGCATTTTAAGCCAAATTATGCAGTTACGGTATTGCACTGTGTAAGGGGAACAGCAAGAAGTTGTTGAAAATAAGCTCAGTACAACAGCTAAATCCATAAGCGACCCATTGAACAGATAGATGTCTTATAGCTCTGGCGGCTTAAGGGTATGTTAACACGTTCAGGATTTGCCATGGACACCTCCAACGTGGATTTTTAATAGAATTTTATTCTGCGCAGATCTTTTCCCCATTCAGCTGCATTGGATGCGGAATGTCAGCGGATTTGGGCGCCAATCCTAAACATAGCCTAAAGGTACTATTACACTGGTGCAACGAGTGTCGTTTGCTTCTTTTACCATGAGCTATGTATGGGGACGAGCGCTGATTACTCTGATCGCTCGTCCCCATCCATTTGTATCATGCCGGAAGATGAACGCCTGTTTGCCCGATAATTGGCCAGCGTAAAAGGGTCTTTACTCAACAAGTGTCAAAGAGTCAATAGTATGAAATATCAATGTTGTTCTTTCACAGCACAGACAATGGGGATAAATGATTGCCGTAAGTCTGGCTCTCCACACCCCCACCCAACAAGTGACAGCAGAAAACCTGTTACTGCCATCTTTCCCCATGTACAGCCTTCTAGTGACCCGGGGGGGGACTATTTTTAATGTCATCACCCCCTTTCCCAATAAGAGGAAATGTGCTAATCAAACCATTTGTCGACTCGGATGTTAACCATCATCTGGATCACATTTTAGGTCTCTTCAGTTCTGGTGATTATGCCAAGATATATGAATATAGACATAGGTATATGTGGCATGTGTGAATTCTTCAACTTGGGTCAGACTTTTAGTTAAAAACATAAATGTTTATGAAATTTTTACTAAAGATTATACTTTGAAGCAAAATTGCATGAAGGCGCAAAATTGCTGGGTGGCATTTTCACAATGTGGCATGTGTATATTTTCAGATATGTTTGATTTTTTTATTTGATAAATAATTGATTTGTGTATGTTAAAAGTGTGAAAATTGTTCCGGAAACCCCTGGCAGCAACACGGTTAAAGGGGTTCGTACTGTTCATACTTGAACGTGCCGTTACATTCGTATTGCACTACTGTCCCATTGTCTGAAAAACAGTAAGCTGCAATACCAAGCAAAGCCACTGCAAAATGTACGGCGCTGTATCTGGTAAAGAAATAAATGACGCGATGCTTGTCGTTGCATCGTGGCACCTTCAATCAGCTGATCGGTTGGGGTGCCAGGAGTCGGAAACCTCAACCATCTGATATTGATGGCCTATCCTAAGGATAGGCTATCAATATTAGCGTGTGTTCACACAATGGCTGTGGCCATTGAGCACCACGGGTCAAAAAACCCCATGAAAAACGCTTCCTCTGCCTCCCATTGATTTCAATGGGTGGTCAGAGACGGAAAGAGCATATTGCTTTTTTTTCCCGCAGGCGGTTTTTCTGCTCGCAGGAAAAAAAAACGCCTCCGCCTCCCATTGAAATCAATGGGAGGGAATTTCGGCCTGTTTTGGCGCGGTTTCCGGCGTGGTTTCTGCGTCAAAAGCAGCGCCAAGAAACTCAGTGTGAACTAGGCCTTAAAGTTCCGGAAACATTAACTTTACTGTGGCCTTCAAACCATGGTAAAAGAATCCTACAAGCGCCACCACTGGATTCTGGAGCAGTGGAAACATGTTCTGTGGAGTGATGAATCACACTTCTCTATCTGGTGTCTGATGGATGAGACTGGGTTTGGTGAATGCCAGGAGAACGTTACCTGCCTGACTGCAATGTGCCAGCTGTAAAGTTTGGCGGAGGAGGGATAAGGCTATGGGGTGTATTTCAGGGGTCGGCAAAACCAATAGTTCCAGTGAGGGGAAATCTTAATGCTTCAGTATGACAAGACATTTTGGACAATTTTATGCTTCCAACTTTTTGGGGTTTGGCCTTTCTATATTCCAGCATGACTGAGCCCCAGTGCACAAGGTCCATAAAGACATGGTTGGCTGGTTGGTTGGTTGGTAGTGGGAGTTTGATGTGGAAGAACTTGACTGGCCGCACAGAGCTTTGACCACAACCCCTTCCAACACCTATGGGATGAACAAGAACGGATATTGTGTGCCAGGCCCCCTCCCCCAACATCAGTGTCTGACCTCATAAATGCTCCTCTGGATGAATGGGTAAATATTCCCACAGACACACTCCAAAAGCCCCCAGAAGAGTGGAAAATGATTAAGCTACAAAGGGGGAACCAACTCCATAGTAAAAGCCTATGGATTTAGAATGGGATGTCATAAAAGATCCAGATGTGTACGTGTATCAAAACTTTTGTCTATATAGTGTATATGTGTGTTTGTGGGTGTAAATACGACTTGCTTGCTTATGCTTGCGACATGCTTGCTTTTAAACGGAGAGTACTGCGAGAACAATACAGATATGGGGACTTCCGGACATTTCCATGTTGGGACAGAGCCTGTAAATTACCCTATAAATGTAATTGTGGTTTTGAGGCGCTTCCTACTGTAGTGCCGGCAATGACTGGCAGAGAACCATGGGAATAACATATACACAAAGGTCCACTTATATTATGAAGGGGGTTGATGGCATAAGAGAAAGCTCAGAATCAGTCTATTTAGTGTAATTACACACGGCGTTTCATCAGAGCAGCAGGTGTCCAGCTTCAGATCTTTTTTTCCTCGTCTTTCTTATCTTTTACGGTTTTGTCTGCCGTGATGCCCATGAAGTCATATAACAAAGATTACGAAGTGGCAAGATGTATCAGTGGCAGATTACATTTTGTAGCGCAAAATCTACGCAAAGAAATGGCCCTGTTCACACGCTTCAAAAACACCTGATTTAAGCGTCCCATTGACACAAAGCGCACGCCTTAGTGCGTATGATGCGTTTTTTAAACGCGCATTAAAAAAGCAGCACCAGGTCAATGAAACGCGCCGAAAACACGCCTAATTCCAATAGTCAATGGAAGCCCTAATTATGTGCCAAAAAAAGCGCAGAATGCGCACTCAAAACACGTAAAAAACATGTTGAAAACGCGTCAAACGCCTGCAGTTTAAACGCGTCAGATTTTTTAGAGCGCCCTGTGAACAAGGCCTAAGAATTAAGAACCGTTACCCCTTAATGACTGCCAATACACCTTTTCACTGCAGTCATTAAGGGCACTTATGCCACAGCGCCACCTTTTCACAGCACTGTGTCATAAGCCTGACACAGGAGTCCAGTGCCAGCCAGAGCGGGAGTCCGGCTGCTTTTAGACAGCCGGGCTCCTGCTCTAACATTCGGGATCAGAGTTACCTCCAATCCCGGCCGTTTCACCCCTTGGATGCCGCGGTTAATAGTAAAAAAAAAAGATTAATAAAGTTTATAATACTCTGAAAATCTCCTTGCGGACTATTCAGGACACAGCTGTTATGGCCTCTCTCATGTAATCCTCAAACTCCTAGATGTCCACTTCTGCCTAGTTATTAGACAGCTAGACGGGTATGAAGAGCAGCTACGCAGATCTCACCATTCACGGACATACCAGCAGATACCTCCCTATGGTACAATCCGGGTTTGGATTCCCTCTATAACCATCCTACCTTCTCGGACTGGACCAACAGGGGGGTTTGTGTCCTACGTGACGCAAACATCATCTCGCCCCTTGACCAAATGAAAGCCAAATACCAAATTCCCAGAAACCATTTTTTTTTAAACACCTTCAGATGAGGCACGCACTCTCCTCACAGTTTCCGGAGCTACGCCAGGCCATTTCCTCCTATCCACTCATCGGAGTTGTCAGATCCCAGGATCCCAATGGCCTAATCTCGAGCAAATGCCTTGAACACTTCCTTACCCGTTGCCTCAAAATGGAGCCAAGTGATCCCTACGCTTACAGATGAAGCCACCGAAGACCTGCTGGAGGCTCCTCTACATGTCTCTCCTGCAGTCAATAACAAGCTCATTCAGTTGTACTTTATTCATCAGGAATATTTGACTCCTGTCAGATCCAAGATGCATCGTATTCTAAAGCCTCAATGTCCTAAGAATTCAGAGGCTCCAGCTGATTTTTGACATATGGTGGGGTGGTTGTCACCCCTCGATACTAAATTATTGGTCATCTATTACTGAATTTCTGAACTCCATCTGGAACCCACCAATACCATGTCTACCTGAAATTTGTTTGTTTGGTATTTTGGATGAGGAGATTTGGCCTCATTATACAAAAACTTTCCTTAGAGAGACTCTCTTCTTAGCCAGAAAAGTTATCGCAGTGAAGTGGATGGATCGATATCCTCCTAACCTCTCGGCTTCGATGTGGATGGTGAATGTTGTGATCTCCTATGAGCGTAGGCCATCAATAGCTGATGGTTCGGGGTCCGACTCCCGGGACCCTCGTCGATCACCTGCTTTGATGGGGCCGCAGGGCTGGTACGAGCACTGCTTCCCCTTAATTTCTTCTTGCTCACTGTGAATCATCGACACGGATGTAGCGGCGAGTCACAGGTATTGCAGCCTTTTCTCCTATTGAAGTGAATGATGATTCAGTGACCAAGAAGAAATGAAGGGGAAGCAGCGCTCGTAGGAGCGCTGTACACCTTTCAAAACAGCTGATCAGTGGGGGTCTCGGGAGTTGGACCCCAACCCATCAGCGATTCATGGCCTATCCTGAGGATACACCATACATTTTAGTGGCTGGAAAACCCCTTTAATTAATAAATTATTTGCACCACAAAATTATGCCATTAAAAATACAATTCATCTACAAAAAAATAAAAAAAGTTATGGCTTTTGAAATGTGACAATGGAAAAAATGGAAAAAAATCGCTTGGTCATTAAGTCCCAAAATAGGCTGGTTACTAAAGGGTTAAGAAAGCCTTTAGATATATAGGTGTGTGTATCTATCAATCAATCTATCCTATCTATCTCATATCTATCTCATATCTATCTATCTCATATCTATCTATCTCATATCAATCTCATATCTATCTATCTATCTAATATCAATCTCATATCTATCTATCTATCTATCTATCTATCTATCTATCTCATATCTATCTATCTCATATCTATCTCATATCTATCTCATATCTATCTATCTCATATCTATCTATCTCATATCAATCTCATATCTATCTATCTCATATCAATCTCATATCTATCTATCTATCTAATATCAATCTCATATCTATCTATCTATCTATCTATCTATCTATCTATCTATCTATCTATCTATCTATCTATCTATCTATCTATCTATCTAATATCTATCTATCTCATATCTATCTATCTATCTATCTATCTATCTATCTATCTATCTATCTCTCTCATATCTATCTCTCTCATATCTATCTCTCTCATATCTATCTATCTCATATCTATCTATCTATCTATCTCATATCTATCTATCTCATATCTATCTATCTCATATCTATCTATCTCATATCTATCTATCTCATATCTATCTATCTATCTCATATCTATCTATCTATCTCATATCTATCTATCTATCTATCTATCTATCTATCTATCTATCTATCAGCACACAAAAAAATGGTGACCGCACACTGCGAACACTAATGTAACCTATACTGCTAAATATAAATAAATATGTATTACTGCTGAATCTACTTACAATAGGGAGGTTCTAAGTGCACATTTTGATCAAAAAGTGTTTGCCCACCTGCCACGACAAGGCGACCTCTGTAAGGTGGGAACCTACTCTGCACATACACCCAGAACTGGGACTAAGCCTACATATATATCTGGGGATGGTAGGAACCAGCATTAAACTAATTAAAATCACCCAGGGCAGAAAGGGAGGAGTGCAAGATCAAAAATGGAGGCAGTCACTAACCCCACATATATGGATCACACATGTAACACAAACGTTTGAACAGCAGATTCCAACAAAATGAAACAAAACGTGTATACAGGTGCAAGAACGGCTGTGACTGCAAATATACAGCAGAAAAAGAATGGCGACAGCACAGGCCAGTTCTGGGTGTATGTGCAGAGTTGGTTCCCACCTATAGATGACGTCTTGTCGTGGCAGGTGGGCAAACACTTTTTGATCAAAATGTGCACTAAGAACTTCTCTATTGTAAGTAGATTCAGCAATAATGAATATTTATTTATATTTAGTGGCTTAGGTTACATTAGTGTTCGCAGTGTGCGGTCGCCATTTTCTTGTGTGCTGTATAAATTTGCAGTCACAGGCGTTCTTGCACCTGTATACACGTTTTGTTTCGTTTTGTTGGAATTTGCTGTTCAAACTTTTGTGTTGTTTATCTATCTATCTCATATCTATCTATCTATCTATCTATCTATCTATCTATCTATGTCCTATCTATCTATCTATCTATCTATCTCATATCTATCCATCTATCTATCTATCTATCTATCTATCTCATATCTATCTATCTATCTATCTAATATCTATCTATCTATCTATCTATCTATCTATCTATCTATCTATGTCCTATCTATCTATCTATCTATCTATCTATGTCCTATCTATCTATCTATCTATCTATCTATCTCATATCTATCTATCTATCTATCTATCTATCTATCTATCTATCTATCTATCTATCTATCTATCTATCTATCTATCTCATATCTATCTATCTATCTATCTCATATCTATCTATCTATCTATCTCTCTCTATATCTATCTATCTCATATCTATCTGTCTGTCTGTCTGTCTGTCTGTCTATCTATCTATCTAATCAATATACACACATACAGAAATCTAGATTTACTGCTTTGAAAAAGTATTCAACAGGATTTATTTTCAGAGCATACTGGTTTACAAAAAAAAATATCCCGGCTGAAACAAGTGTGATTTATAATCCCAAAAATATATATATATAAATACGTTTTTGAAAAATTACTTTTATAATTACTCTTTTTTTTTTTGTAATCAAAATGAATATATGTGCAATTATTTTCACATTTACCTTTTCTGCGGTCTTGAAATATTGCTTCACCAGATCTTCCACTCTCAGTGTTGCATGATCTGAAGATGATTTGCTGTCAAGTGTCCCAAAATTAATTGCCACAATGTCTGGAAAAAAACTGGAGAAGGTTAACGTGAACTCTGCACAGAAAGCACATCAGGTGTTATAAGCGGAGGTCATTACAAGAGACGTGTGACCTTGAGAATGACACAACCTACATGAGCGTCACATGTCAGAGATGTAGTATAGACCTGAAACTAATACTGCAATGTCACATAAACCAGCTACACACTGTTCATCTTAACACCACATGGTGGCATGCAAAAAATCTGTTCTTCAATGATATGAAATCCTATTCTGGAACCCTAATGCATAAAACATAGTATATAAAGCTGTCACGGGGCGCAGACTGGAACCCTACTAGATAAAAATCGTATCCATTTGACGGCTACTGTTTTCCAATGCAAATTGACCTCTCTAATATGAGGAAAAATTGGCTTCTCCCTAAGGATTTTTTTTACCTTCCTCTGCATCAACATTGCAGGAGAATAGGTTATGTCTTTTTTCAACCATCTCTTTTAATTCAGCCTGAAAATACATTTGCTTTCGCAGCAGCTGCTTGGCATTGAGTGCTGCTCCTTAGATGACGGTTTACCAGTATACCCAAGGCTTTCTCCTCCTCGGTTATCCCCAAATGTATTATATATAATGCATATGCTGCTATATCAAGACTGTGGCAGTGGGAAAAATTGCAGGAACAAAAACATTGTGCTGTGTACTCAAGAGGGAGAATTTATGTGGCAAACAAAGAGAGAGTCTAAGGGCTCATTCAGACGAGCGTGTATCATGTCCGTGTGACGGCAGTTAAATCAACGGCTGTCACACGTACTCCTGTATTTCAATGGGGCCGTTTACACGACCGTTGTTTCCACGGAGCATGTGAGGGGTCCGTGAAAAAATAGGACATGTTCTATTTTTTTGAGCTTCACTCACCTCTCCATAGACTCTAGTCTATGGGGGATCCGTGACAATGCGTCCCGCACGGGTGCACCTCAGACGTGAAAAACTGCAGTTCTTCACGTCCAAGGTTGGCCACGTTAATGTGAATGTAGCCTAAAGAGCAAATCCTCCCATATCTTCGTGGTGAGTGAGTAAAGTAACAAGCCCTTAGGATTAACAAACTGTGACCAAAGCTGTCAATACTTTCCCCTTTTCCCGCTGTATTATAAGAGTTCTTGGCTGGTAACAAGTGCCAAATTATCAGACTTTTTGGGACTATCAGATCCAGATGAAATGATTTGTTCTGTATATTTTTCTAATATTAAAAAAAATTGAATACGTTTTTTTAAGTTGAATGAACTTTAAAGTTTAAACTAATTCTAAGGTCGTTTAATCTGGTGTAATTGCTGTGAACATAACTTTAAGACCTCCATTAACTTCACTGACCGGCTATAATAGCAATCCTAAAAGCTAAAAGGAATTGCCAATTAGACCCAATAATAATTGTACCATTTATCTCTGTGTTTTGTCATTAGAATTCTAATAAAAGGGCTTATCGTAGGATTTGCTTGAATATCAATTAAAGTTGAAATACATTTGGCCAAGAACGCAAATAAATCCTATGCCTAATTTATTACGTCTAGACGAATTTAAAGGGGAAGCGGACTCCAAAATATTGGGACTCATATATCTATAAAAAATCTGGTAGAAAATGGTCTTGGTGAAGCAGAGGTGGCTTCACCATATCTATCAAATAGCAGAGACAGTTTAGTAGAATGCCAATGACAATGAAGAGTACATCTCCAGCCAAAAAAATGTAAAACTGCCTCACAGCCATCTTTGTCAGCCATGTTAGCTTTCATGGGGCTGCTTTTTCAGTCATCCAGTCACACACACACAACTGTCGTCCCCCTCAATCTTTCACTGGTAGTTTACTATATCGACAGAACCTTCCCCGTCCTAGTTTCTCACTCTGCATCGAAATGCTTGGATAAATCTATAGCTGTAAAGTGTAAAAGAGAGTAGCATCAATGACCAAATGTTAATTTATACACAAGGGATATAGGAAACAGAGAATAGCCTTGACACCACCATAAGGTTACCAGGGTTTATTTTGAAGAAGTTTTAATACAAGGAATTCTGGGACATGAAGTACAGCAATGATATTAGTGAGGAAGGAAGTAGCTAGCTTCTCCTCCTATTTAGACTTCAATAGAAAATCAATGTAGCTGGCAGCCTTGGACATAATGGCATGTAAAGAAAGGGATTTTTACCAAACATTTTTTAACGGTTTAGTGCGGCTTGTGATTTGTAGTTGGTGCATCATTGAAGACAGAATTTTGACAGGGGAACATGAATGAGGCGGGCTACACCTGGCACAGAGCGTACCCCTCTACAAACAATCTAACATTGTAATAATAGGTACTTATTAGGCTCTGCTCCCATAAGCATCATGGCTTCCTATCTTAAATATAATGGGGGTACCTGAGGCTTCTATTGGGTTTCTGCATTTAAAAAGCACAGATCAATGGAGCGGAAACCAATAGAGCGGAGAACGGCACTAGTGTAAACAGAGCCTTATTTTAGGTTATGTATGAGATTATAAGGGTATTGAAATATAAATGAATAAAAAACACATAAGAATATTGCATCTCTGGGGGTCTGTGAACTTGGACCCCAACAATTATTAGCAATAAAGTCTCATTGAAGTTTATGGCCAACCCATCAACATTAGGTCACAGATCGGGTGATCTGCCAGCCAAAAGGGACAGGTGCCAACTTTGGATATATGTCTGTGACATGTTAGAGGTCACTTTAAGTGATTACATCCGATGTCAACCGTATAAGCAGTTATATCAGAACTTATTGAAAATACAGCTCAGAGATGTTTATTAGCATCACATACTAACCGGTCTTGTCCTTCTGCTCTTTGTGTCGGAAAAAATGTATTATATCTTTGGGATTGCCAGCTTTATCCACAAACCTCTGGCAAAAACGAAGAGTGTTGAAGGGTTCAAAACCGCCCGTGTAATCCACCTGCGAGAGACAATGTGGTCACACTGAGTGCAGATACATAACAAAAAGCTCCATTTTTTTTTAACACGGGTTTTATAGCCAGTAAATATAAAATATAGCAATGTTTTAATATATTTTTATTACCTTTTGGCGGGTTTCCACTTACACTTGGAAACCATCTACGGGCTGCTGTTGACAGATCTTATAATATAGTATTTTGACAACATAATGGTGTCCTGCTGTGAATGGGCTGTGGTTCTGACTGGTTCATTAAAATGCTATTACCCATGCCGCCAGGGCCATTTACAGGTAAATAAACCAATGCAAGCTGTGCCGTGTGCATGAGACCTTACCCCATTGGGAAAAAATAGTTTGGGTGTTAAATTTAGCGATGTTTCTAATGGTCAGAGTAGATATTGTGTTTTAATCCTTGGTGTGAAAATATAAAGAAAATATACTAAAGTGTCCTATTAAGAATGGAGGAGCTTAAACAAATTGTACTCTCGCTGCTTATATAGTCGCTTCCCCCCTGAGCCGTCATTACCTATAGTGTATCTGGTTATATAATGTAGCCACTCTGGCAGTTCAAAATCTACTTCAAAATTCCTGAAAGTGTGAACTACGCCATGTGCGCCAATGTTAGTCGCCCCCCCCCCCCCCCCTCCTAGATCTGATCAGAGCAATTTGACTTAATGGGAAAGCCATTTTTTCTCAGGGATGATCTTCCTTTTAGCATAGTATCATTTACAACATAATAAACAGTTTAATATCGGGGGAACCTTGTGAGTCTGGGAAAAAAAACCCTAGGTATTATAAACTCATCCCCTTCAGTTGAAGGGATTCTCCACCTTAGACAAAGTCTTTTTGTTAGAAGGGTTATCGGACAATAAGCTGATCACAAACTTTCCCCCTGCTGGGACCCTCAGCAAACAGCTGTAATCTGTGTGGGAACCCGGCAGAAAGTGTTCAATTTCCCTGCAGCTCCCCCACAGGGGAAATTAAGAATAATACAGTACCCATTAAAATCAATGTGCTTTCTGTGTAATGCACAGACGTGTCGGGTCCTCCAGAACAAAAGAAGCTCTTTATAGCCCTTCTCCACTTCAGCTGAGGGTCCTGAAAGGGATATTTTAAAATATGGGTTTTCGTAACCAAATAATCCCTTTAAATTGTTATTTTCCCAATTGACAACCAATATGGCTGCTATCACGGCTCTGTGAGAAGCAAATCAATTATGTAGAAAATTAGGGGAGTAAATTAATCCAAAACCACAATTCTTTAGGACGAGGACAAATAAAACGGCAAACATTTTAAATAAATCTGTTAAATGGGCTCTGTCACCAGATTCTCAAATCCCTATCTCCTATTGCATGTGATCGGCGCTGCAATGTAGATAAGAGTAACGTTTTGGTTTTTTAAAAACGTTCATTTTTGGCCAAGTTATGAGCTATTTTATATTTATGCAAATGAGCTTTGAAATGGACAACTGGGCGCGTTTTTTTCGTTATGTCCAACTGGGCGTGTATTGTGTTTTTAACTGGGCGTGTTTACGTGTATGACGCTGACCAATCAGTGACCAGTCAGCGTCATACACTCCTCTCCATTGATTTACACAGCAGCGATGTGCAGCCACATACACAGAGATCAACGTTTAATCAAGTGTCCTGATAATGAATACACATGAAATCCAGCCTGGACGTCATGTGTATTCAGAATCCTGACACTTCTGACTCTTTTCTGTGAGATTCCAGCAAGTGAAACGAAATCTCGTTTACCTCCGTAATCTCGTGAGATTACGAGTGGCTTGCTGGAATCTCACAGAAAAGAGTCAGAAGTGTCAGGATTCAGAATACACATGACGTCCAGGCTGGATTTCATGTGTATTCATTATCAGGACACTTGATTAACGTTGATCTCTGTGTATGTGGCTGCACATCGCTGCTGTGTAAATCAATGGAGAGGAGTGTATGACGCTGACTGGTCACTGATTGGTCAGCGTTATACACGTAAACACGCCCAGTTAAAAACACAATACATGGACATAACGAAAAAAACGCGCCCAGTTGTCCATTTCAAAGCTCATTTGCATATATATAAAATAGCTCATAACTTGGCCAAAAATTAACGTTTTTAAAAAAAGAAAAACGTTGCTGTTATCTACATTGCAGCGCCGATCACATGCAATAGGAGATAGGGGTTTGAGAATCTGGTGACAGAGCCTCTTTAAATACTATCAATTGGATTTTAGGCGCTTAGAAATAAAATGCCCTCTGTTCTAATAAACAGTAAGTGCGTCTCTGTGTAAATTATTGTAGTTTGTACATATTATTTATTCCTATAATAATAATAATAATAATAAATCTGTTTAATAAAAATAGCGGATTGGGAAATAATAGCCACAAGTGAGTGGACGGCGCGGAATGGCCCTGCACGTGTTGACAGATCATTTTTCAATTATTTATAAAGATGTTGTTGACCCTGGAATTAACCCCTTACCATCCTAGATATAATCCAGGGATAATAGATATTAGCGCACCCTAGAGCACCATGGATAAGGAATATGGCTATTATATCTGCTCTGTGGCTTGAATAGCAAGTGGTTTGTATATTAAAGAGGCTCTGTCACCAGATTTTGCAGCCCCTATCTGCTATTGTAGCAGATCGGCGCTGCAATGTAGATTACAGTAACGTTTTTATTTTTTAAAAACGAGCATTTTTGGCCAAGTTATGACCATTTTCGTATTTATGCAAATGAGGCTTGCAAAAGTACAACTGGGCGTGTTGAAAAGTAAAAGTCCAACTGGGCGTGTATTATGTGCGTACATCGGGGCGTGTTTACTACTATTACTAGCTGGGCGTTGTGTATAGAAGTGTCATCCACTTCTCTTCACAACGCCCAGCTTCTGGCAGTGCAGCACTGTGACGTCACTCACAGGTCCTGCATCGTGTCGGCACCAGAGGCTACAGTTGATTCTGCAGCAGCATCAGCATTTGCAGGTAAGTAGCTACATCGACTTACCTGCAAACGCCGATGCTGCTGCAGAATCATCTGTAGCCTCTGGTGCCGACACGATGCAGGACCTGTGAGTGACGTCACAGTGCTGCACTGCCAGAAGCTGGGCGTTGTGAAGAGAAGTGGATGACACTTCTATACACAACGCCCAGCTAGTAATAGTAGTAAACACGCCCCGATGTACGCACATAATACACGCCCAGTTGTACTTTTACTTTTCAACACGCCCAGTTGTACTTTTGCAAGCCTCATTTGCATAAATACGAAAATGGTCATAACTTGGCCAAAAATGCTCGTTTTTTAAAAATAAAAACGTTACTGTAATCTACATTGCAGCGCCTATCTGCTGCAATAGCAGATAGGGGCTGCAAAATCTGGTGACAGAGCCTCTTTAAGTGGAGTTCCAAAAACCGGATTGATTTACTGTGTTGTGTGTGACAAAGTGGGGGGCCATTGTATGTGATATATGTATTGATTGCTTGCTTGCTACAAAGTTTGCAAAAGTGACATAATTTGTAACCCTTTTTCCTTTGCAGTTTCCGGAGTAGCTGAGTAAGGGGGAGGGCTTAGCTGCTACCAGGTGGTATAAATCAGGCCTCACTACTCTGTAGAGCCTGCTCTGTGGCTTGAATATCAAGTGGTTTGTATATTAAGTGGAGTTCCAAAAACCGGAGTTCAAAAGAGGAGTTAAAGCCCAAGTAAGTGCTCTTCTACTTCTTTATCTTTTTGATTAACACCTGTTCGCTGTTTTTTTTTTGTAACTGGGATAATGGACAGCAAGATTGGAGGTTTTCTTCAGTGCACAGTTTGCCATATGTATGCACGACTGGAGCCGGAGTTCCAGGGTGAATATCTCTGTGGCAGATGTGAGCATATTGTTCACCTGGAAGCTCGTATTAGAGATCTGGAGGAGCAGAATGCAACACTGAGGAGGATAGACAATTTTGAACGGAGCTTGCTGCTCACAGAGCATGCAGTTAGTGGGTTACAACTGGAGGGTGAAGACATGGGTGAGCAGGATCAGGTAAGTAGCTGGGTTAATGTAGTTAGGGGCAGTAGAAAGGGGTCAAAGACAAGGAAGGCCGATCCGGTTTCTGACATTCCAGGCAAAATTGCCAAGTTGGGTGATGATGCGAGGGTGTCAGTCTCAGAAATGGCAGCCCTAGTGGATACTGATCTCCCTAACAGCCGGGAGAACA
Source organism: Rhinoderma darwinii (assembly GCF_050947455.1). NCBI lineage: Eukaryota > Metazoa > Chordata > Amphibia > Anura > Rhinodermatidae > Rhinoderma > Rhinoderma darwinii. Next base: position 26,341,937 of record NC_134688.1, read on the forward strand.
GCCCAGCTAGTAGTCGGCGGGATGGTAATGCAGGTAAGCCAAGACAATTGATAGTCGTAGGGGATTCTATAATCAGGAAGACGGATAGAATTATTTGTCGCCAAGACCACCTCAACCGAATGGTTTGCTGTCTCCCTGGTGCCAGGGTTCGGCATGTGGTGGAACGGGTGGACAAATTGCTGGGAGGGGCTGGTGATGATCCAGCTGTCGTGGTCCATGTCGGTACCAACGACAGAATAAATGGTAGGTGGAGGAGCCTTAAGAATAATTTTAAAGAACTAGGCTACAAGCTGAAGGGAAGGACCTCCAAGGTTGTATTCTCAGGAATACTGCCTGTGCCATGCGCATCACAGGAAAGACAGCGGGATCTCAGGGAGTTAAATGCATGGCTGAAGTCTTGGTGTAGAGGAGAAGGATTTGGGTTCCTAGAGCACTGGGCTGACTTTTCATTGGGGTACAAACTGTATTCTGCAGATGATTTGCACCTAAATGGAAGGGGGTCCGCTGTGCTGGGGGAGAGAATTCTAGCTGGGGTGGCGGAGTATTTAAACTAGGGCTGAGGAGGGAGGTCAATGTAGAAAAAAAAGGGGTAGCCAGGTTAGAGAGGGGTCAGACTATATTGGTGGGGGGAGAAACAGAATGTGGGGAGAGGACTAGACAACAAGATAAGGAGATCCTTTCGTTACAAAACATAAGTGTAAATAAAAAGGACCGATTAATGTCAAATCACATTTCTGATAATAAAAGTGAAAAACTGACAGGCAAGTTAAAGTGTATGTTCACAAATGCCAGAAGTCTAGCAAGCAAAATAGGGGAGCTGGAGGCCTTGATACTGGAAGAAAATATAGATATAGTTGGTGTTGCTGAAACATGGCTGGACTCTTCACATGACTGGGCTGTAAATCTACAGGGTTTTACACTTTTTCGTAAAGACAGGACAAATAGGAAAGGTGGTGGTGTATGTCTGTATGTGAGAAGTGATATGAAGGCGAGTGTGAAAGAGACAATAGTGGGTGAAGACTGTGAGGAGGTTGAAACCTTGTGGGTGGAACTAGAAAGGGAGGTAAACACTGAAAAAATTACTTTTGGTGTAATCTATAGACCCCCCAATATAACTGAGGAGATGGATGTTCAGCTATATAAACAGATGGAGCGGGCTGCACAGGCGGGTACTGTAGTGATAATGGGAGATTTTAATTTCCGGGATATTAATTGGTGTCATGGTTCGGCTTCAACTGCAAAGGGGAGACATTTCCTCAACCTGTTGCAGGAAAATTTTATGGGCCAGTTTGTGGAAGACCCGACTAGAGGTGAAGCTCTGTTGGATCTGGTCATTTCTAATAATGCAGATCTTGTTGGGAATGTCAATGTTCGTGAAAACCTCGGTAACAGTGATCACAATATAGTTACATTTTACCTATACTGTAAAAAACAAACGCAGGCTGGGAGGGCAAAAACATTTAATTTTAAGAAAGCCAATTTCCCCAGGATGAGGGCTGCAATTCAGGATATGGACTGGGAAGAACTAATGTCAAATAATGGGACAAATGATAAATGGGAGATTTTCAAATCTACTTTGAGTTATTATAGTGCAAAATTTATTCCTACAGGTAATAAGTATAAACGACTCAAATTAAACCCCACATGGCTTACACCTTCTGTGAAAGGGGCAATACATGACAAAAAAAGGGCATTTAAAAAATACAAATCTGAGGGTACAGCTGTAGCCTTTGTAAAATATAAAGAGCTTAATAAAATCTGTAAAAATGTAATAAAATTAGCAAAAATACAAAATGAAAGGCAGGTGGCCAAGGATAGTAAAACAAATCCCCAAAAATTCTTCAAGCATATAAATGCAAAAAAGCCAAGGTCTGAACATGTAGGACCCCTAGATAATGGTAATGGGGAGTTGATCACAGGGGATCAAGAGAAGGCAGAGTTACTAAATGGGTTCTTTAGCTCTGTATATACAACAGAAGAAAGAGCAGCTGATGTAGCCGCTGCCAGTGCTGTTAATATATCAGTTGATATACTGAATTGGATGAATGTAGAGATGGTCCAAGCTAAATTAAATAAAATAAATGTGCACAAGGCCCCGGGACCAGATGGGTTACACCCTAGAATTCTTAAAGAGCTTAGTTCAGTTATTTCTGTCCCCCTTTTCATAATATTCAGAGATTCTCTAGTGACTGGTATAGTGCCAAGGGACTGGCGCAGGGCAAATGTGGTGCCTATTTTCAAAAAGGGCTCTAGGTCTTCCCCGGGTAATTATAGACCAGTAAGCTTAACATCCATCGTGGGGAAAATGTTTGAGGGGCTATTGAGGGACTATATACAGGATTATGTGACAATAAATAGTATTATAAGTGACAGCCAGCACGGTTTTACTAAGGACAGAAGTTGTCAAACTAACCTAATCTGTTTTTATGAAGAGGTGAGCAGAAGTCTAGACAGAGGGGCCGCTGTGGATTTAGTGTTTTTGGACTTTGCAAAGGCATTTGACACTGTCCCCCATAGACGCCTAATGGGTAAATTAAGGACTATAGGTTTAGAAAATATAGTTTGTAATTGGATTGAGAATTGGCTCAAGGACCGTATCCAGAGAGTTGTGGTCAATGATTCCTTCTCTGAATGGTCACCGGTTATAAGTGGTGTACCCCAGGGTTCAGTGCTGGGACCACTATTATTCAACTTATTGATTAATGATATAGAGGATGGGATTAATAGCACTATTTCTATTTTTGCAGATGACACCAAGCTATGTAATATAGTTCAGACTATGGAAGATGTTCGTGAATTACAGGCAGATTTAAACAAACTAAGTGTCTGGGCGTCCACTTGGCAAATGAAGTTTAATGTAGATAAATGTAAAGTTATGCATCTGGGTACCAACAACCTGCATGCATCATATGTCCTAGGGGGCGCTACACTGGCGGATTCACTTGTTGAGAAGGATCTGGGTGTACTTGTAAATCATAAACTCAATAACAGCATGCAGTGTCAATCAGCTGCTTCAAAGGCCAGCAGGATATTGTCGTGTATTAAAAGAGGCATGGACTCGCGGGACAGGGATGTAATATTGCCACTTTACAAAGCATTAGTGAGGCCTCATCTAGAATATGCAGTTCAGTTCTGGGCTCCAGTTCATAGAAAGGATGCCCTGGAGTTGGAAAAAATACAAAGAAGAGCAAGGAAGCTAATAAGGGGCATGGAGAATTTAAGTTATGAGGAAAGATTGAAAGAATTAAACCTATTTAGCCTTGAAAAAAGACGACTAAGGGGGGACATGATTAACTTATATAAATATATTAATGGCACATACAAAAAATATGGTGAAATCCTGTTCCTTGTAAAACCCCCTCAAAAAACAAGGGGGCACTCCCTCCGTCTGGAGAAAAAAAGGTTCAAGCTGCAGAGGCGACAAGGCTTCTTTACAGTGAGAACTGTGAATTTATGGAATAGCCTACCGCAGGAGCTGGTCACAGCAGGGACAGTAGATGGCTTTAAAAAAGTGTTAGATAATTTCCTAGAACAAAAAAATATTAGCTCCTATGTGTAGAAATTTTTCCTTCCCTTTTCCCTTCCCTTGGTTGAACTTGATGGACATGTGTCTTTTTTCAGCCGTACTAACTATGTAACTATGTAACTATGTAACCCCTTCCCTACCCCACCAGAGATACTGGTGCGTATTACCTGCTAAACCACTGGGGATATGATCAGGAATACGATCACTAACTCTTCAACCATTCAATGCAAAAATGTATGATAAAGTATTTGTAGAAAGTTGATAAGGTCACTATTATGGATTGGGGGGGGGGGAGGGGGTTCCTGTCTCCAAACAGGGGGAACAGCACGCTTACAAAGACCCCCTCCAAGAAACTGGTGTTTGCTCCGGTTTACCTTGTGTACTAATCCTGGAAGGTAAAGGAAAGTGACTTTCGGAGCAACATATGGTGATGGCTGACCAAAGAACGTTGACCAGGGCATCCAAAATGTCTGACCATGTTTACACAACATCCATGGCCCCAGTTAGTGAGAATTGAGCATCTCTGGAGCATAAACTAATAATATAACAAGTGAAATACTAAGCAGACCGGCAGAACACTCATGAGACATATAAAAGATATTATTTCGCTGGTAAGACGCTTTAAACAATAATAAAGTCTGAGCGTGGGATGTTAATACAGACATTTATAATCTGCTTAAATGTATTCACGCACGTCGCTATAATCAACTCTGTATGAATACAGCATTAAAAGAGATTACAAATAAATAAAATACCCCTTTTTATAAATTTTATATATTACAAATCCAGAATTATGTTGAAATAGGCCAGAACATGGGTCTCCCAAAAGAATGAGGTCTATATGCCCTAATAGGACCAATGGCAGCCTGTCCTGAGCGACAACTCAAAAAACTGTCCTGTCCAACATTTAGTGTGGATTATATATATATATATACACACACACACACACACACACACACATACACACACACACACATACACACACACACACACACACACATATACATACATACACACACACATACATACATACATACATACACACACACATACACACACACACACACACACACACACACATACCTACAAACACACTGTATATATACACTTTATTAGAGGCACCTGCCCTTACACTTACACGGTTGGATTTCTGTATAGAAATTAGACACGTGACCCCGGATGCCGCGTAAAATCATGTGAGCAAGTTTTCTATGGATCCATTTAAGTGTGAATCCACATTCGAATGGGAAAATAGAGTGATCTGAATGACTTGGACCAAAGCATAGTCATCAGTTCTAGACTAGCCGGTATTGCAAAAACTGCCAACCTTGTGGGTTTTTCATGTGCACCGGTGTCAAGGATATACCGAGAATGATGTGATCGAGGAATGACATCCAGCGAAAAGGGATCCTGTGGACGTCAACATCTCATCAACAAAAGAGGCCAGAGGAGCACGTCAAGAATCATTCTGCCAAACAAGCGGGCGCAGCCCAGATAATAGCAGCCAAACAAAACGCTGGTGCTCCAACTAACGTGCCCAAAAACAGAAATGGAAGACTCCAGAGGGAAAAAGAGCGCAAAATGGGATCGCTGAGCAGTGGAAAAACATTGCCTGGTCAGATGAATACGGATTTCTGCGGCACCATGCTGATGGTAGGGTCACGATTTGGCGCGAGCAGCATGAAGCGATGGACCCTTCCTGTCAGGTGTAAACAGTCCAGGCTGGTGGAGGTGAAGTAATGGTGTGGGGAATGTTTTCTTGGCACATCCTGGGTCCTATGATACCTGTGGACGTTTGAACAGGAGGGCTTACCTGAGTATTGTGGCCGAAAAAGTTCATCCCTTCATGGCGGCTGTTTACCCTATGGCAGGAGGACACATCAACTGTGAGAAGCTATCCTGTCCGTATGGGCCGATATACCTGTCCGAACGATTTTAACCCCTAGTGGAATCTATGCCACGATGAATTGCTGCGGTTCTGAAGACCAAAGGAGGTCCACTGTACTACAAGATGGGTGTCTCTAATAAAGGGGCCATCTTTTTTTGTTATCGTTTTTTTTTGTTGTATTTATTTTTATTCTGTTTTCTCTACATGATCGTGGGGCAGCCATCTGGCTCGAATTTCTGCACTGAGCTCAGATTTTTGCTTTACAGCCGGCACCAAGGTATATGAGAAACCTCAGTCAGAAAACGATCCATTGACTACGATAGGGGAGTGTGAAGGAGGGGAGTCCATAACCTACTGCCAATGGTGGATCCCGCAGCATTTGGATTAAATAAAACCGGAGTTCCCTCAATATAGCGATAGGACATCTATAACCCAATGTCACCCACATTTTCTGGATTGTGATGCATTTCAAACTTACCCGCAATCTGATCAAAGGTTTATCTGGTATACGAGCATTTCCCAGACGCTCCCGTTCAGCCATGTCCAACATCCCCTCTATCTGCAAGAAACAAAATAATCAAACCATTATCCAGGTTATTTCACTATTGTGCCACTTCTTGGTGTAGTGTCTTTCAGTTCGTCCCCATAATCCCCTTACTCATGACTCCTTGTTATCAAAAGACCCTTGATGGGTAAGTTCACACGGCACTTTCTTGTCTGGCAGAAAAAAAAACAGCCTCAAAATTCATTCAGGAATTTTAAGGCCCTGTTCACATGAATTTTTTTGGCGCCGTTTTTGACGCGGAAACCGCACCGGAAACTGTCCGAAAACGCCTCCGATCTATTTCAATGGGAGGTGGAGGCGTTTTTTTCCCGCAAGTGGAAAAATAACGGTCGTGGGAAAAAGAAGCGTCATGCCCCTTCTTCAGGCTCTTCCATCTCTGACCTCGCATTGACATCAAAGGGAAGCGGAGAAAGCAGTTTTTGCTGCGTTTTTTTCCCGCGCCGCTCCATGGCCGTGGCAAAACAAAACGCTCCGAAAAAATGAAGCAAGTTTTCTGCCAGCAGGTCAAAATCTGGCTCAAAATTTCTGAAGGAATTTAGTTTCGGTTTGGCTTTTTCCAGAAAGCCGATGTATCGGAGTACGAGCTCATAGACTTTCTAATGAGCCCGTACTCCGATACATTTATTTCCGGAAAAAGCCGAACAGACATAAAGCAGCTGAGCGCTCGCACGAGCGCATCTGCCGCTTCGTTTGAGCGATTGGTAGGGATCTCAGTGCTCGGACCCCCACCAAACCAAACTTCTAACATGTCACTGTGACATGTCTGAAGTTTGTCAAACGTTTAGTTACCCTTTAAAGCATAGGGGCTTTGAGAATATTCCCCCCGATGTGCTGTGCATGGCTCAGTCAGCAGCGAGCCTTTCCCCCTCAAGTTTCGTCCACATAGAGTCTTCAGAGGTTTGGCCAATGACCTGAATGTCTTATTTTAATAGCTAGCTCATTATAGATACATAGAAGAATATGGACAGTAGGGGCTGCTCATTGGTGTGAACGTTCTCAATGATTTGGCATCGTTGCCAGTCAATCATAATGGAAAAATAGTGCCATCCCGGCTCAGCCATGATGGTATTGCAGCTCATCCTCATTCACTAGAATTGGGGCTGAGCTGCAATACCACATATAGAACAGAGACAAGAGTGGCGCTGTTTCTGAGAAAATGATTTTCTAATCCCGAACAATGTAAGTTTCTCAGTAACTATGAGCGTGCATTATTATTCCTGGCTGGCATACCGGCAGTGTAGTTGATGGTGCTTGTCTCTACTATAAAGTGCTTTTCTGCTTATAACTGGGGGGAGAAAAGACTCTGAGGCTTTTTTAAGTTTTATATAACTAAAATAAATTCTAAGCACATACGAAAATCCATAAATAAATGTATGCAACAAAGAGACGTAAACAAGGCAGCCGCAGGCATCCAAAGCAGCTACCGTACCTTCTCTATACAGAAGTTTTCTATGTCCTGAGTCACTTTGGGATTGTCTGGATTGAACAGGTCCGGATGATCGGCCAATACGACGTCTTCGAAGAAGAACTGACGCACAGTCTGGAGGGGGATTTTCTGCATGTTCATTTTCTTGTGTTTGATTCGTAATAATCCCACATGTCTGCAATAAAGAAGAACAAAAATAACGTAGAAAGAGAAGGATAGAGAATAATACAAGATCTAGGACTGTGGGATCAAAGGCTTCTGCTGCATCACATCACAATGAAAGGGATTCAACACCAAACGCCACCTGTAAACAGAAGCCCTTGAGTAGTCCTATTCAGTTGTCCATTTCGGGCATGAAAAAAGTGACCACTAGGAGGCGAACATTACATATCGATAAATGCAGCTCCTATTGAACTAAATAATAAATCCATATGCGGTCAGCTCCCCCTAGTGGCGGCTGCAAGCAACCAGAATTTTATCATTTAACTCTATGAATGTGTGACAGGGGATTTGGAGCTCTTTATAAAAAAAAAATAGAGCTCTAATCCCAGTAAACAAAATATTATTAAATTAATCAGCAAGGACTTTTGGACCTACTCAGAGCAGGGGGGGGACACAATAGGTGTAAAATAAAGGAAATGTCTGGTTTCAGCAAATTAATGTCATTTTTTTTGTACAATTAAAAGTTAAGACAATTTTCTAATATACTTTCTGTATTAACTTCTCACGGTTTTCAAGAACTCTGCTTGCTGTTATTCAGTAGGAACATTCATTGTTTACTTCCAGTGGATAAAATTCTGTACGGAAACCTTGCACAACGGAGATAAACAGAAACCATTTGCACCGGATCGGTCACCAATGAAATCAATGGTGATGCAAACCTATGGTTTCTGTTTGTTTCAGTCAGGGTACTGGTCTGTCTGGACGCTATGACGGAACGTCAGAACGGAACGAAGCCTTATCCAGTTATCTTTCATAAAAAAATTAACGTTATGTACACTTTTGCAACCAAGTTTTGTGTTTTTATTGCGGTGTTTACTTTTTTTTTTTAAGTAGTTTTTTTACATTGTAGGTTTTGATGTATTTTTGGTTTTGTTTTTTCTTCGTTTTTCAGTAGAACAGGGGCACCACCGTAAATACTGTGCATGGGGCCTAACCTCTTTCCAAATTTAATTTAGCCATCTAGCCATATATTTTTTCCAAATTCCCTGTTGTCTCTAGCAGCTTTCTGAGATGGTGCCCGATGAGCCGGGCGATGGGTGGTACGAGACGCTCTCATTGGCTACTTAAATTACATAAGGAGACTGGGAGCCAGGACACAAGCTATTTACTCCGGCCTTCAAACTATGTATTGCCAACCAGGCCATGAGGTAGGACTTGGCAGCCATTACTGGAAAGACGTCTCAGAAATGTGGAGATCCGGACATGTCACCCTATTTTTGTCCTCCCCCACGTAGTCACCCGGTGATCATTTTCACCAGGTTTCCAAGGAGAGAGGCTGAAAATGGGAAGTAGGAACAGCAAAAAAAAAAAATAAAAAATCGTCAGGATCTAGTGCAATATCCGAAGCTGAACGAGAGCCGGGAGCGAGGAAGGGAAGTGCGAGCATCATTTTTTTTTTTATCTGGCGTCTGAATTAAAGTAGGGATCTGATCCGGGGTCTAAATTAATTATAGGGGTTCTGTTCTGGCTTCGGAATATATTATAGGGGGTTTGGTCTCAGGTGTAAATATATGTAGGGGTCCAGTCTGGGGTCTGAATATATTAAGGTAGGGGTCTGACCTGGGGTTTAAATTAAGCAAGGGGTCTGATCTGGGGTCTGAATTAAGGTAGGGGTCTGATTTGGAATCAGAATTAAGGTAGGGGTCTGATTTGGAATCAGAATTAAGGTAGGGGTCTGATTTGGAATCAGAATTAAGGTAGGGGTCTGATTTGGAATCAGAATTAAGGTAGGGGTCTGAATTAAGGTAAGGGTCTGATCTGGGGTCTGAATTAAGGTAAGGGTCTGATCTGCGGTCTGAATTAAGGTAAGGGTCTGATCTGGGGTCTGAATTAAGGTAGGGGTCTGATCTGCGGTCTGAATTAAGGTAGGGGTCTGATCTGGGGTCTGAATTAAGGTAGGGGTCTGATCTGCGGTCTGAATTAAGGTAGGGGTCTTGTCTGTGGTCTGAACACATTATAGGGGTTCTGATCTGTGGTCGGAATATATTATACGAGGTCTGGTCTCGGGTGTTAATACATTTAGGGGTCTGGTCTGGGGTCTGAATATATTTAGGGGATCTGGTGTAGGTCTGATATTAATATAGTGTCTGATCTGGGGTTTGAAATTAATGTAGCGGTCTAGTCTGGAGTCTGATATTAATATAGAGTGTATGGTCCGGGGTCTGCTCGAGCTTCACCCTTTGAAAGGTTTTCCCGGGTTGATATCTCTGAAGATCCCACCACGGAAACCAGGGATTCTGCGCAACCGACTTTGGGAAACGCTCCGCTATGACACACAGCTACCAAAGCGGTTTGCAGCTACAAAAAAGGAAACTCATTATTGTAATTAATTTCAAACAGTTAAAAAGATTTCTGCCAGCAAAAAAGCCCTCCGCTCCATCCATGAAGCAGATCTTGTAACGTAATTTCTGTACTTCGTGTTATGCCTGGGAGGCGACTGTGACCGAGCGGATTTTGTAATAGAACAATACACAGGGAATTTATACTGAGCGAGTGAAATAACATTACAGAACATTACCGGCCACAACAGAACGAACAAATGTCAGCGAAGACATAACGTATCCGCAGAGAACATCACAGCTGATCCCCATAGTGCTCATAGCTGGGACTTTATCATGGTGTGAAAACAAAATGTGATACTGTTAAAAGGCAAGTAAATGTCATTTGCATGACCGAGCTCAAGAGATTAGAAGACGAGACCGCCAGTCCCAATGCACATTAATCCTTGTTTATTAAAATTAACCAAAAAAAAAAAAAAAAGGCCTTGTAGCCCATAGCAACCAATCACAGCTCAGCTTTCATTTCTTAAAGGGATTGAATGAGATTAGAAAAAGATGGCTGCAGTGTTCCAGGAACAGACTCGGCCTTGTCCTTAGACAGTGTGTTTCTTGCGCTCAGACTTTTCACATTTATGCGGCTGAGCTCCAATAGGAAGGAGACAGAAGCGTTTTTATAATCTTATACAACCCCTTTAAGAAATGAAAGCAGATCACTGATTGGTCGCTATGGGTGACAAGTCCAGTTTTTCTGTTAGTTTTGATAAATGAAGCTCCACATGTTGGTCCCGTATTTTCTCATAAGACATTGAAGGAGTTGTCTGGGATTAAGGCAACATACGGGACTCTTAAGGCCGCTGTGTCCTCCATTCCTGTGGCCACATGTGAGCATTGTGGCGACTGTACGTGCCGTGGCTGTATATTGTAAAGAGTGCTCTATACAGTGGTCACATGACCGCATCCTCCCATAGATCTGGCGATGTATTATACAGAATCATATAGGTCACGGACTATAATGACGAGATGAGGTCACATGGCCACCTTATACAATACATGGAAATCATCAACAAGCCGGCTAGTTTCTACTGATTGTTATTCTGGCCTTAATTTTACTTTCATTATAGGTTTTTTGTATCTCAGTTTAGTACTTTGAGTGCACAAGGATGTATTAATCTACATGGCTTATGGGTCACATTGGCTACTTGATACCCACACGCAGCCCTGATCTTTAAAGGTAACATGTCAGTAGTTTTGGAGCCACTAAACCACCAGCATTTAGTTATGGAGATGGGGGTTTAGTGTTCCAAACCTGCCCACATCAAAAACGTCTCTTTTAGGAATAGTTAGTAAAGTAAATTACAACTTAAAGAGAACCTTTCACCTCCCCATACATGTGTTGCTGAGTGCAGCATGTAATGGTCAGGGCTGCACAAACCCTGGGGCACTTTACATTTTTTTCCTACCCTCCTCCGTTATTTAGATATCAGTGCCGTTATATTTGGCGCCCAATATTTAAATAACCCCCTGAACTGTCAATGGGGCGTGTAATGGCAAGGGGGCGTGTAACATGGCTGTGACACTGTCCAATCAGCTACGGACAGTGTTACAGCAAGCGCTGGAGAGAGGGGAGCGTGTGCACGCGCACGCTCTCAATCTTCAGCTGTCGGCAGAAAAGGACAAGACTGATCTCGAGAGAGAGAGAGATCACAGTCTTGTACTTGTCAGCTGAACTGGCAAGGGGGCGTGTAATGGCAAAGGGGTCACTGTAATGGGGGGCGTGTAATGTGTCACTGCTGCGGACAGTGCAAGAGCTGGAGAGAGGAGAGCGCGCACGTTCTCACCCTTCAGCTCTCGGCAGAAAAGGACAAGACTGATCTTTCGCGAGAGATCAGTCCTGTACTTATCTGCCGAACTGGCAAGGGGGCGTGTCACTGCTACGAACAGTGCAAGAGCTGGAGAGGAGAGCTCTTGCTGTAACACTGTCCATACCTGATTGGACAGAGTCACAGCCACAGTAACACGCCCCCTTGCCATTACACGCCCCATTGACAGTTCAGGGGGTTATTTAAATATCTGGCGCCAAATATAACGGCACCGATATCTAAATAACGGAGGAGGGTAGAAAAAAAAAGTAAAGTGCCCCAGGATTTGGGCAGCCCTCCCCATTACATGCTGCACTCAGCTGCACATGTATGGGGAGGTGAAAGGTTCTCTTTAACGAGAGGAGTCTGAGTAAGGAGTCCAACAGAATCGGGCGTATGCGTATCGTGCACATGAAGCCGTGAAAAGTGCACCTCGCTTTACTGCGCATGCGCAGTGTACTGTCCTCTGCTTTATGTCCACAATGTGCATCCGCCTGATGCCGCTCCCAGACTCATCTCTGTAAATTGTAAGTTACTATACCCGATACAGACATTTTGATATGGACAGGTTTGGAACATTAAACCTCAGCTGCATAACGGTATGCTGGTGGTTTAGTGGGTCCAAACCTAGTGACAGTTTCCCTTTAACACATGAAAACCTGATAAAGGTATTCACATGATAATTAAGCTATTTGCATAATTATGGTTTAATGAGTACGTTAACGTGTTATTGAGCAAAACATATCCGCCACCCTTTAGGGTAAGGCCCCAGGGAGCGGCCACCGAGACACCAAAAACCGCGCCGACGTGCTGTTCAGTCCGTTTTTCAAATTGTTTGTTATTGGCTGCACGGTTTTGCAGGTAAAACTTCTGTTTACCTGCAAAATCATTTGGCCATTAATGAACAGACCTTGAATGGTCGCACGATTGGGAGGGCAAACAATAGTTTTACCTACAATACCTCGCGCCCATTAACCGTCAATTTGAAAACTGCGCAGAACAGCATGTCGGCGTGGCTTTTGCCTGCATTGTGGACACGTCTCGGCCAACTGGCTGTCGAGTTTGCGTTTCCTTGCCCTTAAGGGGAATGTCTCACATATTTAATTTTAGATTAATCTCATGTAGTTCTGTAGAAAAAAATCCTTGATTTTGTTTGTTCTTTTGTAAATGTTGTTTATTTTATACTTTTAAAGGTTTCCCAGGGGGCGGCCATATTGGAGACACACAATACCTTCCTGTGTTATCCGTATAGACAGTACAGCAGGATGTGTATGCTTTATGGCAGCTGCAATGAATGGAAGGTAATGGCTAGAGAAATGTCATAGAATATTACAGTCTCCAGGAAGTGACACAGCCCCTCCCCCAGAAACCAGGGAGCGGCAGGGGAGCTGCATACAGAGCCTTATAGCCTCATTTATGTGTTACTATCCCACAGTAAAGCGGACTATTGTGCTGCAGAAAATAGGAAATGCCCGCCTACTGCATGTACCGCCGGTAACCAGTGTGAAAACGGGAATATTTATTTAAAAAAATAATAATAATTATTATTATTTTATATATATATATATATATATATATATATATATATATATATATATATGGCTAGTTTTAAAAAAACACTACAATTTAAAAACAAATATATTTATAATGGAAACCTGCTTTAAGTAACATGTCGTTTTCTGATGATATATTCCCTTCATCGCAGACCTAAGTGGTTTTACCGAGTTAATCAAAAAGAGGCCAGTGATTGGCTGCAGCAATCGTGTGGGTATACGATCGCTGCACTCATGTCAACCGACAGCAGCGGGGAGTACCGGAGCAGCTACGCTGGAACGCCGGGGGATCTGGCGGGTGAGTAACGCTTCTTTGTTTTACGCTTATTGCATTACTACCCTTCCCCCCCGGCCACTTTTTTGATTACAATACAATACAAGTATAATAGTCTATTACATTGGCCGTGTCTATATGTATTACTGAGATCACCTCTAACCCTAATTGACAACTTTCTTCTCCTTTATAGTTTTCTCCATTCCCTTCCAGTCTCGCTCGCTCGCTCTCTCTCTCTCGTTCTTTTACTTATTCCACCCACACGATCCGAAAGCTGAAATTCGTCTACTCAGGTGGATTATTAGATCACTTACTGCATTAAACATTGCGACTCCTGTAAGTTGTGGAGGAAATGTAATAAATACCTTTATAAATGTTTCTGGAAGCGGTTTTGGAACGGAGCCCGGTAACCAACTTTCAAATATATTTTAATGGTAATTTCCTGTATACACACAGGCCTGATGTTACGGCGCTGGAAGTAGAAGGAGCTATAACCAAAGGAAGATCGGTGAATGGGAAAATATTCCAACATTAGTCATAAATCCATTTACGACCAGACAGGTAAGAAATGTCAGATGGGTGGGAGTCTCTATGTGTCCCTGCCCCCCTCACGACCACAGTGAGGAGTTTGTATGGAGCGGCTCAATACAACTTTATGAGAATTACAGGAAAAAAGGAATAAGAGTGCTTGGCTGTTTCGTAACTTCCATCAAGATGTATGGATCGACAGAACGTGGATCGGGGGAGGAGAACTGGATTTCATCCACAGTGGGAGTACACTTGCATTGGAATTTGCAAACAGCGCCCTCTGCAGTTGGCGCCCTATAGATTCTCTTGATTAAAGGAACACTCCAGACAAAACTCATATACTATAGCCTGAGGAAGAGGTGCAAGACACATGGATTTAAAGAACACCAAATAGTGATTATCTGTGTCATGCTTCACCCCCTCAGGACGGGTATTTGGTGAAAGACGGTGTCCTTTTTTCCCGATGTACCTTACACCTACATGAACCCAATGTAACTAGAATGAAATACTTTAGGGGAAAGCTTCTTTATGCATCCAGTGTTGTCCTCTTAAAATAAAAGGTATTTTTACTTTATCTCTTCCAGCACGGAGCCCAAAAACAAAAAAAATGCCAAAATACTTCCAGAAGGTCGATAACTCCATTCACATCACGACCGTCCTTCTCCATGGTGCTGAAGTGACCTGTGCCTATTCTACAATAAAAGTGAAGACCATGAAGGTGAATATTGCTAGTCATGATCATAAAGTGATGGACGTACGGAATATATGGGAAGATAAAATTAGATGAAATGTAACCCTTGTGCTGCCGGGACAACTTCCACACTTAAGTCATGCAGAAATAAACAGTGACTAGCGCTGAACAACCCTGCTCAGTACCATGCTCGGCGCTCGGAAACACGGCCGCTAAAACGGGCACACAGATCCGTCAAAAACGGCCGTGAAAACGGTGATGGAAGTGTGCACGAGGCCTAAAGGACATTCTAATATACACTATATGGACAAAAGTATTGGGACACCTCTTAATCATTGAATTCCGGTGTTTCATTCAGTCCCTTTCCCACAGGTGTATAAGATCCAGCACTCGCCATGCAGTCGCCCCTACAGACATTAGTGATAGAATGGGTCGTTATAAAGAGATCACTGAATTTCAGCGCGGCCCTGTAATAGGACGTCACCGATGTAACAAGTCAGTTCATTAAATTTCTTCCCTCCTAGATATTCCACCATCATCTGTGAGTGATGTTATGGTAAAGTGAAAGAAACCGCAGCAACTCGGCCACGAAGTGGAGACCACGTAAAGTTACAGAGCGGGGGCACCGAGTGCTGAGGCGATTAATGCATACAAGTTGCCAACGCTCTGATGGCTCAATATCTGCAGAGTCCAAACCACCTCTGCTATTAACATCAGCACAAAAACTGTGCCCGGGAGCTTCATGGCATGGGGGCCGAGCAGCTGTATGCCAGCCAAACATCGCCAAGCATCGGATGGTGTAAAGCCGCCGCCACTGGACTCTGGAGCAGTGGAAACGTGTTCTGTGGAGTGACGCTTCTCTATCTGGCGATCTGATGGAGGAGTCTGGGTTTGGTGAATGCCAGGAGTACGTTACCTGCCTGCTTTGTGCCAGCTGTAAAGTTTGGAGGAGGAGGGATAATGCTATGGGGTATATTTCAGGGGTCGGCCCCCCAATAGTTCCAGTGAAGCGAAATCTTAATGCTTCAGCATAACAAGACATTTTGGACAATTATAACTCTGTGGCCCTAGTGCACAAAACAAGGTCCATAAAGACATGGTTGGTTTGGTGAGTTTGGGGTGGAAGAACTTAACTGGCCGCACAGAGCCCTGAGCTCAACCCCATCCAACAACTTTGGGATGAACTAGAACGGAGATTGTGAGCCAGACCCCCTCCCCCAACATCAGTGTCTGACCCTCACAAATATTCTTCTGGATGAAGAGGCAAAAATTCCCACAGACTAGAGCTGGGCAATTAATCAGAAAAAATAATAATAATAAAAATCAGAGCAATTAACCAACGTAATCTTGCGCATGTAATTTCTTCTATCCCCTCCCCCAGTATTAACTGCATCTGCGTTCTCAGGCCGCAGATACATTTGAATCCAATGGTAGAGCAGGGAGTCGTAAAGTCTCTGCTCTACCATTCACTATGTATCGATGGACGCTCATGGCTCGGCACAGACAAGCGTGAGGAAGTAACGTTATCGCGCCTGTCTGTGCCGAGCCACACAGACAGGAGGAGCAAAGGGATCTACTCCACTCGTCGTTGGTACGGGGTTAGGCGAGTATGTATTTTATTTGGCACTATTGGGGCTGTGAGGGGACAGCTATGGGGGGCTTCATACTGTGCGAAGGGCAGTAATGGGGGGCATTATACTGTGTGGAGGGCAATATACTGTGTGGAGGGCAGCTATAGGGCCATTGTACTGTGTGGAGGGCAGCTATAGGGCCATTGTACTGTGTGGGAAGAACTATGGAGGCATTATACTGTGTGGGGAGCACAGTGGGTGCAATATACAGTGTGGGGGCAGTATCAGGAGGTATATTATATACAGTAGTATACAGCAGGCTCAGGGGATAAATATTAATCCAATGGTGTAGCATGCAAATAGAGGGTGTGGTCTAAATAATCGTCCATTAATCATAATGGAGGTTACGTGTTCAATTAACCCCTTCCCGACATCTGCCGTATATATACGGCGCTGTCGGGAGGTGCTTCCCGCAAAGCGCCGTATATGTACGGCGCAGTGATGGTGCGGGCTCAGAAGCAGAGCCGGCACCATCACCGCGGGGTGACAGCTGTATTATATAGCTGGCACCCTCCTGTAACTGCCAGGACCGGAGCTACTCTCCGATCCGGCAGATTAACCCCTCAGATGCTGCGCTCAATAGAGCGCAGCATCTGATAGGTTTTAACCCGACCAGCAACCCAGAGACGCAATCGCTGGGTTGCTGTGCCAATCGGACGCCAGAAAATGGCGTCCAAGTCTGCCTTGTACGGGAGCCGATGAGGACCCGCCTGCGGCGAGTCCTCATAGGCTTGCTGTCAGTGAATAACTGACAGCGCTAATACACTGCACTACGTATGTAGTGCAGTGTATTAGAGTAGCGATCGGGGCATCAGGCCCTCATGTCCCCTAGTGGGACAAGTCAAAAAAGTTAAAAAAACGTAATAAAAATGTGGTAAAACAATAAAAACACACACTTTTAAAATAAAAATAAAGTTAAACTGACTTTTTCCCCATAGTAAGACTTTTATTATGGGAAAACCCGTAAAAATTAAAAAAAACTATACATAATTGGTATCGCCGCGTCCGTAACGACCCAAACTACAAAACTATTATGTAATTTATCCCGCACGGTGAACGCCGAAAAAAAAAAACATGAAAAACAACGCCAGAATCTTTGTTTTTAGGTCACATTTCCTTCCAAAAAATACTATAAAAAGTGATCAAAAAGTCACATTTACTCCAAAATAGTACTAATAAAAAACGTGCCGCAAAAAATAATCCCTGACACCGCTTTGTGCACGCAAAAATAAAAAAGTTATGGGTCTTAGAATATGGCGACACAGAAAACAAATGATTTTATAAAAAAAGTGATTTTATTGTGCAGAAGCTGCAATACATAAAAAAAACTATACATAATTGGTATTGCCGCATACGTAACGACCCAAACTACAAAACAATTATGTAATTTATCCCGCACGGTGAACGCGGTAAAAAAAAACATGAAAAACAACGCCAGAATTGCTTGTTTTTGGTAATTTCCTTTACCAAAAAATGAAATAAAAAGTGATCAAAAAGTCGTATGTGTTCTAAAATGGTACCAATAAAATCTACAGCCCGTCTCGCAAAAAACAAGCCCGCACACCGCTCAATCAACTGAAAAATAAAAACGTTACGGCACTAGTAATGCGGTGATGAAAAACACCTCAATGCACAGGCCGGAGGGGAACATTCCTTCAGTTTCAGGGCCCTAGTATTTAGGAACTAGGAAGGTAAGGGACAAAGCACATCCGCTGGAAGCGAGGGCGCCCGTATTATACCAGCGGAAAACTTTCCCAGTAATATTTCCCAAACTACGAAGGAGAAAAAGTCCCCAAAAGGTGCAGAGCGTTACAAAAGGGGGATAAGAAAGAAAACCGTTTATCAGTGTGACACCGGCCTGTGCATAACGGATCGCTTCACATCGTAACACACATCTATGGATAATTGTATATAATATACCCTCTTATTATACCCTGATGTACTCCGCACAGCTTACATATACCCTGATGTACTCCGCACAGATTACATATACCCTGATGTACTCCGCACAGATTACATATACCCTGATGTACTCCGCACAGATTACATATACCCTGATGTACTCCGCACAGTTTACATATACCCTGATGTACTCCGCACAGCTTACATATACCCTGATGTACTCCGCCCAGCTTACATATACCCTGATGTACTCCGCACAGCTTACATATACCCTGATGTACTCCGCCCAGCTTACATATACCCTGATGTACTCCTCACAGCTTACATATACCCTGATGTACTCCTCACATATTACATATACCCTGATGTACTCCGCCCAGCTTACATATACCCTGATATACTCCGCACAGCTTACATATACCCTGATATACTCCACACAGCTTACATATACCCTGATGTACTCCGCACAGCTTACATACACCCTGATGTACTCCGCACAGATTACATATACCCTGATGTACTCTGCACAGCTTACATGTACCCTGATGTACTCCTCACAGCTTACATATACCCTGATGTACTCTGCACAGCTTACATATACCCTGATGTACTCCGCACAGCTTACATATACCCTGATGTACTCCTCACAGATTACATATACCCTGATGTACTCCGCACAGATTACATATACCCTGATGTACTCCGCACATATTACATATACCCTGATGTACTCCGCACAGATTACATATACCCTGATGTACTCCGCACAGATTACATATACCCTGATGTACTCCGCCCAGCTTACATATACCCTGATGTACTCCGCACAGCTTACATATACCCTGATGTACTCCGCACAGCTTACATATACCCTGATGTACTCATCACAGCTTACATGTAGCCTGATGTACTCCTCACATATTACATATACCCTGATGTACTCCGCACAGATTACATATACCCTGATGTACTCCGCCCAGCTTACATATACCCTGATGTACTCCGCCCAGTTTACATATACCCTGATGTACTCCTCACAGATTACATATACCCTGATGTACTCCTCACATATTACATATACCCTGATGTACTCCGCACAGCTTACATATACCCTGATGTACTCCTCACATATTACATATACCCTGATGTACTCCGCACAGCTTACATATACCCTGACGTACTCCGCACAGCTTACATATACCCTGATGTACTCCTCACAGCTTACATATACCCTGATGTACTCCTCACAGATTACATATACCCTGATGTACTCTGCACAGCTTACATATACCCTGATGTACTCCTCACAGCTTACATATACCCTGATGTACTCCTCACAGCTTACATATACCCTGATGTACTCCGCACAGATTACATATACCCTGATGTACTCCGCACAGCTTACATATACCCTGATGTACTCCTCACAGATTACATATACCCTGATGTACTCCGCCCAGCTTACATATACCCTGATGTACTCCGCTCAGCTTACATATACCCTGATGTACTCCGCACAGCTTACATATACCCTGATGTACTCCGCACAGCTTACATATATCCTGATGTACTCCGCACAGATTACATATACCCTGATGTACTTCGCACAGCTTACATATATCCTGATGTACTCTGCACAGCTTACATATACCCTGATGTACTCCGCACAGCTGACATATACCCTGATGTACTCCGCACAGCTTACATATACCCTGATGTACTCCGCACAGCTTACATATACCCTCATGCTTTTATAGCTTGCCCAAAATCCACAAAGGGTATCCTCCCTTACGTGGTAGACCTATTGTTTCAGGCATCAACAATTTAACCCAGAACGTGAGCACATATATAGATCAGGTGTTGCGTCCGTTTGTATTGGGTCTTACATCATATGTACGTGATACTATGGATGTCCTGAAACAAATTGAGGGCATCACATTGGATCATAACACACTGTTGGCTAGTCTAGATGTAGAGGCCCTATACTCTTCTATTCCACATTTACTCGGTTGTGATGCGGTTGAATATTTCCTCAGATCTAGGGGTACTCAATATACGGCTCATAATCAGCTTGTCTTACAGTTACTACATTTTGTGCTGGAGAAGAATGTGTTCATCTTCGAAGATAGGATCTTTCACCAGCAATGTGGTACTGCAATGGGAAGTCCTATGGCTCCCACCTATGCAAATTTATTCCTTGGCTGGTGGGAGGAGACTATTGTTTTGGGGATAGGTTTGCTAAGTGGACTTCATCGATAGGGATCTGGATCAGATATATCGATGACGTGTTACTGTTCTGGAATTCAACAGTGGAGGAATTCAATAGCTTTGTAGCAGCCCTTAATATTAATGCTTTGGGGCTAAGGTTTACAAGCGAGATCAGTAATCAGGAACTGTCCTTTTTATACCTTAAAATCACCAAAACAGCTGAAGGTACAATTTGTACTAAGGTACACCGCAAGGAAACAGCAACCAACAGTTTCCTTCAATGGAATAGCTGCCACCCTTATCCCCTCAAGCGTGGTATTCCTAAGGGCCAGTTCATGCGAGTACGCCGGAACTGTAGCTCGATGGAGGACTTCGAAAGACAGGCGCAAGAGCTCACAGGTAGACTAAAGGATAGAGGTTTTCCTATGGGAGTAATCAGGAAGGCCTATAAGGGAGCGAGAGATGCAGATAGGCAAAGTCTTCTTGTCCCTAGACAACGTAAGGAAGAGAGAGTTACGAGACTCATTGGCACGTATGATTCCAAGCAAAGTGAAATCATGCAAATCTTGAAAAGGTACTGGCGCATTCTCAGTGCTGATGTAGATTTGGCAGATCAGATCACACAGTGGCCCTCAGTTACTTTTCGCAGAGGCAAAAATATCAGGGATAGGGTCATGCAGAGTTGTTTTGACCCCATTATACCTAAAAGGCACATGGATGGATAGACAGATACCGGGTACACATAGATGTGGCAGTTGCAAATCTTGTGATTTCATTCAGAGAGGAAACAAATTTCAAAGTGTTACCACCAAGGTGGAATATGAAATCCGAGATTTTGTTAATTGCAAAACAGCAGGGGTGGTTTATCTGATCACATGTCCATGTCCCCTGAACTATGTGGGCAAAACGATACGGCAGTTTAGGCGCCGGATTCGAGAGCATGTTGGTGACATTGTTCACTCAAGAGACACCTCCGTATCCAAACATGTACATGCCAAACACCAGGGTAAAGCAGAATGTTTGAAATTCCAGGCTATTGAACTCATAAGGCCTCCAAAACGGGGGGGGGGGGGGGGGGGGGGACTGGGATAACCTCATTCTGCGAAAAGAAGCCCAGTGGATTTACAAATTGTCATGTGTACAACCAGATGGTTTAAATGAGCAGACCAATTTTGCCTGCTTTATTTAAACAGGATATCGGTGCTAGGGCTGTCAATGTGTGGTCATTTTGTCATGTGGTCTCTGTCATATCTTCTTTTAGTCTAGGTTCGACAGACATGGTCCTTCAAGAGAGATTTTTTCACAATTTTTTCACAAATTGTAAAGCGTGGTAGACATATACTATTATTCAACCTTCCATACAATATGTACTTTTTTGGTTAGGTGGTCTATGGCTGTCCAGTTGCGGGCAGGAGCTGATCCGTAATAATTATCCATTTTATCAAATATCGTTGGATTCCTTCCTTACCTAGAGTCTTATGCAGCATGGGTGACGCGACTGCGATCTCCACTGCGCCTGCGGTCTGATGCGGTCGATGTTGATTCCTGGCTGTCAGCTGATGGCCAGGGGTCACATGGACAGGCGTCACGAATTTCGGGGGAGTGAGTGGGATTGGCTGATTTGCAGACCGCTGCCGAGGACGGGGGGAGGAGTTTACTGTTTATTATGACTCAGAGCCCCGGAGTGAGGCATGCCGCTGATATCAATGCGAGCATGCTTCCGTGGTGTACAGCAGAATAGCTGCTGTTGAATTAATATCGCTGGCATCCCGGCCAGAGTGACCAAGTACAGACCCCTGATGATAAGTACAAGAAACGCGTAGGGTCGTGTTAGTGAGGAATTGTAGCATTGGGGACAGTGTGAATTGTTGTATCCTTTAACACTGGGAGTTCCAGGTGCGGTTATCGCGGGCTCTAGTGTGTTTCAAGGTTTATACTACTGTTTTGCCCATTGTTATATGCTGATTCCGTTTTGATATCTGTTATAAACATACTGAGTCATAGAGGGTTCGCAATGGTATCAGGACTCAGTAGTTTTGTTAGGGATCTGCCAGGTACTTCATCTAGGTATACTCCTGGGATTAATCAATCCACACCTGAGGCCAGACCTGTTCGACTGACACCATCTCCCACCAACCAGGGTGGCAGGCTCAGGAGTGGGAGAGCCTATCGCGGCCTGGTCTGTCGGAGTTAGCTCCGCCCCCTGTCCTTTATTACCTGCCCTGTTCTCTCCCTCAGTGCTTGTAATTCTTTTGGATTCCTGGCCCCACTGCTGCTTGCTCCAGCCTGCTTCTGCCGTGCTTCTGCCTTGCTGCAGTTCTGCTTGACCTGCTTTGCTTTGCCCCTGGCTTGCTTCTGTCTCCGTGCCCGCTCGGGTGTACTCACTTCGTCCTGGTCCTGACTGTTCGTTCGCCGCTCCGTTTCCTCGTGGCGTTCCGTGGCTACTGCCCCTTCCCTTGCGTGTTCCCTGTTTGTTTTCCTGTGCACTTAGACAGCGTAGGGACCGCTGCCCAGTTGTACCTCGTCGCCTAGGGCGGGTCGTTGCAAGTAGGCAGGGACAGGGCGGTGGGTAGATTAGGGCTCACTTTCCCTTCACCTCCTCCCTGCCATTACATAATTACAAGCCCTTACCTAGTCTACCATTTCTCCTATCATGGACCCCCTTGAGACCCTGACCAAGCAGATGCAGGGCCTCTCCCTACAGGTCCAGGCCCTGGCCCAAAGGGTCAATCAGGGTGACGCTGCTTTAGTAGTACCCCTCACCTCACCTCTAGAACCCGACCTCAAGTTACCTGACCGGTTCTCAGGGGACAGTAAGACGTTTCTCTCCTTCCGGGAGAGTTGCAGACTGTATTTCCGCCTAAAGTGCCACTCCTCAGGTTCCGAGAACCAGCGGGTGGGTATCATCATATCCTGACTCCAGGAAGGGCCCCAAGAGTGGGCCTTCTCCTTGGCTCCTGACGCCCCTGAACTTTCCTCTGTTGATCGTTTTTTCTCTGCCCTCGGACTCATTTACGACGAGACTGACAGGACTGCTTTAGCCGAGAGTCAGCTGGTGACCTTACGTCAGGGTAGGAGACCGGTTGAGGAATACTGTTCTGATTTTAGGAAGTGGTGCGTAGCTTCTCAGTGGAACGATCCGGCCCTAAGGTGCCAGTTTAGGTTAGGATTATCTGACGCCCTGAAGGATCTGCTGGTTAGCTACCCCTCGTCTGACTCCCTTGACCAGGTTATGGCCCTAGCAGTACGACTTGACCGACGTCTCAGGGAACGTCAGCTAGAACGCTTCAGTGTGCTCCCCTCTGACTTTTCTGCGATCCCCCCCGAGGTCCCGTCTCCTCGCCCCTCCACGGAGGACTCGGAGGTACCTATGCAACTCGGGGCCTCCATGTCCCCTCGACAACGTAGGGAGTTTCGCAGAATGAATGGTCTCTGCTTCTACTGTGGGGACGACAAGCATCTACTGAACACCTGTCCCAGGCGCAAGAATAAGAAGCCGGAAAACTTCCGCGCCTAAGTGATCATCGGGGAGGTCACTTGGGCGCACAGGTATTTCCCGTTAATGTGAAACGCAATAAAATTTTGCTTCCCTTTCAGGTCTCGTTTGCTGGCCGGTCTGCCACGGGCAGTGCTTTCGTGGATTCTGGCTCATCTGCTAATATCATGTCTGTGGAATTTGCTATGTCTCTAAAGATGCCTTGTATTGATTTACCTTATCCTATCCCTGTAGTAGGAATCGACTCAACTCCCCTTGCTAATGGTTATTTTACTCAGCATACTCCTGTTTTTGAACTCCTGGTTGGCTCCATGCATGTGGAGCAGTGCTCTGTACTGGTGATGCAGGGATTATCGTCTGATCTGGTTTTAGGCCTTCCCTGGTTGCAGTTGCATAATCCCACGTTTGATTGGAATACTGGGGATCTCACCAAATGGGGTAATGAATGTCTTATGTCATGTCTTTCTGTTAACTCTATTTCTCCCCGGGAGGAGGTAAACACGCTTCCTGAGTTTGTTCAGGACTTCGCCGATGTGTTTTCTAAGGAGGCCTCCGAGGTGTTGCCCCCCCATAGAGATTACGATTGCGCTATCGATTTGGTGCCTGGTGCCAAGCTTCCTAGGGGTAGGATATTTAATCTTTCATGTCCTGAACGTGAAGCTATGAGGGTGTATATCCAAGAATGCCTGGCCAAGGGTTTCATTCGCCCCTCGACTTCTCCTGTAGGTGCTGGCTTCTTCTTCGTGGGGAAGAAGGATGGTGGTCTTAGGCCGTGCATTGATTATCGTAACCTGAATAAGGTCACCGTAAGGAACCAGTACCCACTTCCTTTGATTCCGGATCTTTTTAATCAGGTTCAGGGAGCCCAATGGTTTTCTAAGTTCGATCTACGGGGGGCATATAACCTTATCCGCATCAAAGAGGGGGATGAGTGGAAAACTGCGTTCAACACACCCGAGGGTCATTTCGAATACCTGGTCATGCCCTTTGGGTTGTGTAATGCCCCTGCTGTCTTCCAGAATTTTATTAATGAAATCCTGAGAGAGTACCTGGGTAATTTTCTTGTTGTGTACCTTGATGACATACTGGTGTTTTCCAAGGACTGGTCCTCCCACGTGGAGCATGTCAGGAAGGTGCTCCAGGTCCTTCGGGAGAATAATCTGTTTGCTAAGACTGAAAAATGTGTCTTTGGGGTACAGGAGATACCATTTTTAGGGCAAATCCTCACTCCTCATGAATTCCGCATGGACCCTGCCAAGGTTCAGGCTGTGGCGGAATGGGTCCAACCGGCCTCCCTTAAGGCGTTACAGTGTTTTTTAGGGTTCGCCAACTATTACAGGAGATTTATTGCCAACTTCTCGGTCGTCGATAAGCCTCTTACGGACCTTACCCGCAAGGGTGCTGATGACCTCCATTGGCCCCCTGAGGCCGTCCAGGCCTTTGAGACTCTCAAGAAGTGCTTTATCTCGGCCCCCGTGCTGATTCAGCCCAACCAAGAGGAGCCATTTATTGTGGAGGTTGACGCTTCCGAGGTGGGAGTGGGGGCCGTCTTGTCCCAGGGTACCAGCTCCCTCACCCATCTCCGCCCCTGTGCTTACTTCTCTAGGAAGTTTTCGCACACGGAGAGTAACTATGATATTGGCAACCGCGAACTTCTAGCCATTAAATGGGCTTTTGAGGAGTGGCGGCACTTCCTGGAGGGGGCCAGACACCAGGTAACGGTCCTTACGGATCACAAGAATCTGGTTTTCCTAGAATCGGCCCGGAGGCTTAATCCTAGACAAGCTCGGTGGGCACTATTCTTTACCAGATTTAATTTCTTGGTTACCTATAGGGCTGGGTCCAAGAATATTAAGGCTGATGCTCTGTCACGTAGTTTCATGGCCAATCCTCCTTCCGAGAAGGATCCTGCTTGTATTTTACCCCCTGGTATAATCGTCTCTGCCACGGATTCTGATTTAGCTTCTGATATCGCGGCTGATCAGGGTGCAGCCCCCGGGAACGTCCCTGGGGACAAACTGTTTGTTCCCCTGCAATACCGGCTGAGGGTACTCAGGGAAAACCATGACTCCGCTCTATCTGGTCATCCTGGCATCTTGGGCACCAAACACCTCATTACCAGAAACTATTGGTGGCCTGGGTTGCCTAAAGACGTTAGGGCTTACGTCGCCGCTTGTGAGGTTTGCGCTAGGTCCAAAACCCCTAGGTCCCGACCTGCGGGCCTACTACGTTCCTTGCCCATTCCCCAGAGACCTTGGACCCATATCTCCATGGATTTTATCACCGATTTGCCTCCATCTCAGGGCAAGTCGGTGGTGTGGGTGGTAGTCGACCGCTTCAGCAAGATGTGCCACTTTGTGCCCCTTAAGAAGCTACCTAACGCCAAGACGTTAGCTTCTTTGTTTGTGAAACACATCCTGCGTCTCCATGGGGCCCCAGTCAATATAGTTTCTGACAGAGGGGTACAATTTGTTTCCTTATTTTGGAGAGCTTTTTGTAAAAAGTTGGAGATTGATCTGTCCTTCTCCTCCGCCTTCCATCCCGAAACTAATGGCCAAACGGAAAGGACCAACCAATCCCTGGAACAATATTTAAGGTGTTTCATCTCTGACTGTCAATTCGATTGGGTCTCATTCCTTCCCCTTGCTGAATTTTCCCTGAATAACCGGGTCAGTAACTCGTCAGGGGTCTCCCCGTTTTTCTGTAATTTCGGGTTTAACCCAAGGTTCTCCTCCGTCTCCCCTGGTTGTTCCAATAATCCTGAGGTAGAGGATGTTCATCGGGAACTGTGCACTGTCTGGGCCCAGGTTCAGAAGAACCTAGAGGCGTCCCAGAGCGCACAAAAGATTCAGGCGGATAGTAGACGTTCTGCTAACCCCCGGTTTGTCGTCGGGGATTTGGTCTGGTTGTCGTCCAGGAACTTGCGCCTTAAGGTCCCGTCCAGGAAGTTTGCTCCCCGATTTATTGGACCTTATAAGATCATTGAAGTCCTCAACCCTGTATTCTTCCGTCTGGAGCTCCCCCCATCCTTTCGCATACATGACGTCTTCCATGCCTCCCTCCTTAAACGCTGCTCCCCGTCCTGGTCCCCCTCGAGGATACCTCCTGTTCCCGTTAACACCCCTGAGGGGGTGGAATTCGAGGTGGCCAAGATTATGGACAGTAGGATGGTCCAGGGCTCCCTCCAGTACCTGGTCCATTGGAGAGGATACGGGCCGGAGGAGAGGACTTGGGTACCTGCCCGTGATGTTCACGCTGGGGTATTGATCAGGAGGTTCCACCTTCTCTTCCCCACTAAACCGGGTCCCCTTAGTAAGGGTCCGGTGGCCCCTCATAAAAGGGGGAGTACTGTTAGGGATCTGCCAGGTACTTCATCTAGGTATACTCCTGGGATTAATCAATCCACACCTGAGGCCAGACCTGTTCGACTGACACCATCTCCCACCAACCAGGGTGGCAGGCTCAGGAGTGGGAGAGCCTATCGCGGCCTGGTCTGTCGGAGTTAGCTCCGCCCCCTGTCCTTTATTACCTGCCCTGTTCTCTCCCTCAGTGCTTGTAATTCTTTTGGATTCCTGGCCCCACTGCTGCTTGCTCCAGCCTGCTTCTGCCGTGCTTCTGCCTTGCTGCAGTTCTGCTTGACCTGCTTTGCTTTGCCCCTGGCTTGCTTCTGTCTCCGTGCCCGCTCGGGTGTACTCACTTCGTCCTGGTCCTGACTGTTCGTTCGCCGCTCCGTTTCCTCGTGGCGTTCCGTGGCTACTGCCCCTTCCCTTGCGTGTTCCCTGTTTGTTTTCCTGTGCACTTAGACAGCGTAGGGACCGCCGCCCAGTTGTACCTCGTCGCCTAGGGCGGGTCGTTGCAAGTAGGCAGGGACAGGGCGGTGGGTAGATTAGGGCTCACTTTCCCTTCACCTCCTCCCTGCCATTACAAGTTTACTGTTTAATTCGTTTTTAAATTCACACGGTGGGGCTTTTGTCACGGTGGTGATTGTACCCCTGTTTTTAGAGAGTTATCTAAATAAACTTATATTTTACTCATATATCACTTCAGTGAATCCATAAAAATTTCCTATATTGTGGGAGCACAATTTTGTTGTATCAGTTATACAGTGAATCATATACCCTCATGTACTCCGCCCAGATTACATATACCCTGATGTACTCCGCACAGATTACATATACCCTGATGTACTCCGCACAGCTTACATATACCCGGATGTACTCCGCACAGCTTACATATACCCTGATGTACTCCTCACAGATTACATATACCCTGATGTACTCCGCATAGCTTACATATACCCTCATGTACTCCGCCCAGATTACATATACCCTGATGTACTCCGCACAGATTACATATACCCTGATGTACTCCGCACAGCTTACATATACCCTGATGTACTCCGCACAGATTACATATACCCTGATGTACTCCGCACAGCTTACATATACCCTGATGTACTCCTCACAGATTACATATACCCTGATGTACTCCGCATAGCTTACATATACCCTCATGTACTCCGCCCAGATTACATATACCCTGATGTACTCCGCACAGCTTACATATACCCTGATGTACTCCGCACAGCTTACATATACCCTGATGTACTCCTCACAGATTACATATACCCTGATGTACTCCGCACAGATTACATATACCCTGATGTACTCTGCACAGCTTACATATACCCTGATGTACTCCGCACAGCTTACATATGCCACCACATTATAAACTGAAATACCAGCAATACCTCAAACAGAACTACTACCAAGCAAAATCCATGCTCAAAATGGTGGTCTTTCCCTTCTTAGCCCTACAGTGTGCCCAAACAGCAATTTATGGCCACAAGTTAGGCATTACCATACCCGGGAGAACCCGCTTAACAATTTATGGGGTAAGATTCTCTAGGGGCACAACATATTGTGCGGTGAATAGGTCAGTGGAAAAATTGCAATTTTCACTTTGCACCATCCACGGCGTATTCATTTCTGAAAAACACCTGTTGAGTCTAAATTCTCACTACACCCCTTGATAAGTGCAGTTTCCCAAATGGAGTCACTTTTGGGGTGTTTCCACTGTATTAGTACTACAGGGACTCAGCAAATGCGACATGGCGCCCAGAAACCATTCCAAAATCCAAATGGTGCTAGTTCCATTCTGAGCCCTACCGTGTGTCCAAACAGATGTTTGTGACCACATGTGAGGTATTGTTTTACTCGGGAGAAATTGCTTTACAAATGTTGCGGTGCTTTTTCTCCTTCAGACCCTGTGGAAATGAAAAGAAAATACCTAAACCTACATTTTCTTTGAAAAAATGTAGATTTTCATTTTTACGGCCTACTTCCAATACGTTCTGTGAATCACCTGTCGGGTCAAACTGCTCACTGTACCCCTAGATAATTTCCTCATGGGGTGTAGTTTCCAAAATGGGGTCACTTGTTGGGGGTTTCCACTGTTTTGTCCCCTCAGGGGCTTTGTAAATGTGACATGACCTCCGCAAACCATTCCTGCTAAATTTGAGTTCCAAAAGCCAAATGACGCTCTTTCCCTTCTCAGCCTCGCCGTGTGTCTAAACAGCCGTTTATGACCACATGTGGGGTATTGTTTTACTCGGGAGAAATTGCTCTATAAATGTTGTGGTGCTTTTTCTACTTTAGTTCTTTTGGAAATGAAAAAAAAATAGCTAAACCTACATTTTATTTGAAAAAATTTAGATTTTCATTTTCATGGCCTAGTTCCAAAACTTTTTGCAAAAAAACTGGCGGGTCAAAATGCTTGCTACACTCCTAAATAAAGTCCTCGAGGAGTGTAGTTTCCCAAATGGGGTCACTTTTGGGGGTTTCCACTGTTTTGGCACCACAAGACCTCTTCAAATCTGACATGGTGCCTAAAATATATTCTAATAAAAAGGAGGCCCAAAATCCACTAGGTGCTCCTTTGCTTCGAAGGCCGCTGCTTCAGTCCATTATGACACTAGAGCCACATGTGGGATATTTCCTAAAACTGCAGAACCTGGGCAATAAATATTGAGTTGCATTTCTTGGGTAAAACCTTCTGTGGTACAAAAAAAATGGATTCAAAATGAATTTCTGGAAAAAAATAATGAACTTTGGAAATTTCACCTCTACTTTGCCTTAATTCCTGCGCAATGTCTAAAGGGTTAAGAAACTTTCTAAATGCTGTTTTGAATACTTTGAGGGCTGCAGTTTTTAAAATGGGGTGACTTATTGGGGGTTTCTAATATCTAAGGACCACAAAGCCACTTCACAACTGAACTGGCCCCTGTAAAAATAGCATTTTGACATTTTCTTGAAAATGTGAGAAATTGCTGCTAAAGTTCTAAGCCTTGTAACGTCCTAGAAAAATAAAATGATGTTCAAAAAACGATGCCAAACTAAAGTAGACATATGGGGGATGTTAGTTAGCAACATTTTTGTGTGGTATAACTGCCTGTCTTACAAGCAGATACATTTAAATTGAGAAAAATTCTAATTTTTCGCTAAATTTTGGTGTTTTTCACAATTAAATACTGAATGTATCGGGCAAATTTTGCCAGTAACATAAAGTCCAATGTGTCACGAGAAAACAATCTCAGAATCGCTTGGATAGGTAAAAGCATTGCGGAGTTATTACCACATAAAGTAACACGTCAGATTTGAAAAATGAGGCTCTGTCAGGAAGGTCAAAAGTGCCCAAAGAGGGAAGGGGTTAATCGTGATTTGGATTTAGGTCCTAATCGCCCAGCCCTACCACAGAAACTCCAAAATCTTGTAGGAAGTCTTCCCAGAGGAGGGGAAGATGTTTTAGCTGCAAAGGGAGCACCAACTCCATAGTAATGCCGATGGACGTAGAATCAGATGTCATAAAAGCTCCTGCAGGTGTAATGTGTAGGTGTCACAGTACGTCTGTCCATATAGTATATAATTAGATTTCTATATGCTGTAAACTTCCAGAACTGAAGCTGGTCTCCCGTGGTCTAAGTGCCGGAGGCTGGGTTTGTCTGTGAGCACATCGGGAGCCAGGTTGGCATTGACTACAAAGCACTATGTCATTTTGACAGCAATGCTTGTATTATTTTGCTAGGAGAAGGAAAGGAAGATTTGTCTTTGTGCAAAATTTTTTACTTCTCAATATTGTATCTGGGATATATTAAAGCAAAATAAAAATAAAAGCATTGCATTATGTCAAATGTTTATTCAATTACCATATTTTTCAGACTATAAGACGCACAGAAGTTAAGACAACAGAAAATAAGGAGAACATGGTTTCAGACTAAGAACGACTTCCCATGTGGTCTAAATTGTGAAGGGGTACATGGCACCAGTCCTGGGGGTCTAGGGCAGTGGAGGGATTAATATTTGATCACCTTTTAGTCTAGCCTAATGCCCCTTTCCTATTGATTTACTCACCTCCCCAGGCTTCAGTGATATTTCCTGCGGTGCTCCTGCCCAGAACTGAATGTACTGCGCCAGGCACGGACAGCTGCACAGTTCTCTCTATGAACTTTTATGAACGCTCTACCCGATAAATAAAGGGGTTATACAGGACTAGAAAAACATGGCTGGTTTATTCCAAAAACAGTGCCACACCTCTTCACAGATTGTGTGAGATATTGCAGGTCAGTCCCATTCACTTCAATGGTGCAGAGCTGCAATACCAGACACATCCTATGGACAGGTGTGGCACTGTTTCTGGAATAAAGCAGCCCTGTTTTTCTAATTCTTTAAGGAAAGTCAGAAGAATCTTGCGCCATTGGCCCTCCGACTTTAGACTATAAGCACACCATTTTTAGCAAGATTTTTTGCAATAGGACAGACAGACCCCTTAAGTATCAATAAGGCATATGCACCAAGGAAACAGCCCCCCTGTAACCTAGATTCCTTGAAGAAGTTTAAGAAGAATTACTTGAGCCCCTTTAATACTTCCAAGCTCAGTGACAGGGCCTGCGGGGGAGGTGCATGACACAGAGATTCTATCTTTAGTGTCACTAAAGCCCCTCCTATTTCCTGTGATCCAGGAAATGGGAGTGGCTTTTGTAAAGTGGGCTGGGCGGCGCAATAAATCAACAGAGAGGTATGAGGCCATCTTCAAACATAGCATCACCTAAGAAGTAACTTTGCAAATACTTTGTTTTACTCATCGTGTCCGATGCTCTACTCTAGTTCACATCCATGCATTCAGATTTCTGCTGGTTTCCTGTTAGCTCTCAGGATGAATGCTCTCACATCTTTTAGCTGCTCCCCACTAGCTCTGTGTCTCAACAGATCGCGGTTATTACACCATTCACTGTACAGTAGTTTAAACAACGATTATAGAAATTGATGTGACTCTGACGTACAGTAGGTGTATGGCACTTTACAAGAGAGAGCTCTACACTGTAACGAACCAAGCACCAATTAGGAGGGAGTATGAAAATGGAGAGAAATTTAAACATAATGTATATTACAAAATTTAACGAATTTCTCATTACCTTCTTAGTACCAATTTTGACACCACAGTTTTGATTTGAGACCCAGGAAATAGGAGGGGCTGTCCTAAAGTGGGCGAGATTGCACATTTACGGGTGGGGTTATGAACTTTTAGGGCAGAGTTAGTCAGTTTTAGCTCAAATTTCTTACACTGACCAATAGGATGTCACGATTATCCTCGAACATGTTCAGACTGACCCATGACTTTCCCACCAGAAGAATGTTAATTTTCACGGGACACAAACCATTGGAAATAATACAGGATGTGTAACATTTCTATGGCCATCATGCTTCCCACATTTGGATTACCCAAGGCTACAAAGACTTCTTTCAAACTGTAAAGCTTATCTAAGGACAAATGTCAACCATACACTTTAGAAAGCTGCTAGATGTACTACAAAGTTTCTTATTTTCGCTTTTACAATTGATTTATTGAAAGTTGTTTATAGTTGGAGGTACAATTTAACCCCTTGCCACCGCCGCAGCCATTTTTATTTTTTTCGTATTTGTTTTTTCCTTCCCACCTTCCAAAAGTCATAACTTTTTATTGTACTATGCAATGTAATAAGAAATGGAAAAAAAATTATTTGTTGGGATGAATGGTAAAAAAGCACTAATTCCTTCCTTAATTGGAGCACGAAGATGGCAGCCCCGGAGGCACTCATCAGGCCCCCAGGCTGCCATCGACACCCAGCGATCACGTCTGGGGAGTGCAATGGACTGGACTGTCTGATGTGGTTACCCCCCTCTTTCTGATGGCTTAGATGCCACGGTTGCCATTAACCGTGGTATCTAAGTAATTAAACAGCCAGGATCGGGGTTATTTCCGATCCCGGCCATTGCAGTGAGGTGTCAGTAGTAACATACAATCAACATCCGCTGACTTGCTCTTCCCGGCTATGATGTACCTCAACGTCACATGTCGGGATGGGGTCAAATGATAACATTCTAGCTGCCTGCAATGAACTGCCTGCAGGAGCTCACTTTATTCATTCCATATACTGAACTCAATATAAAAGGGGTTATCCGGGTTGTTAACATTTTGTAATGACCAACTTTTTGTGTTTTGTTTTGCACATTTGGGAGTGGTGACTGCCTCCATTTTGGGTGTGCACTCCTCCCATTGGCGGCAGCAATTACATGCTCCCCACATGTGAACAAACACCGTGAGGACCCCCGGAGTATCAGCGCTAGATCGCCGGGGGGAAGAATAGGCGAGTACTGATTCTTTCTTTAACAACCCCGATATGCAGTAAGCTCCCTCTAGTGGTGGCTGCAGCTAGAATTTTATCATCTAGCTTTGTCTATACAGGGAATTTAAAGCTGTATATTAGAAAAACTGACCGCTATAAAAACATATTAAGAAAGAAATCCGCTCACAATGTTGGACCTAAAGACTACACAGTGTTAAAAAGTGGACATTCACTTAATGTTAATTGAAATTGATATGAAATGTAATGGACTTACTTCTGTATTGCCTCTCCAGGGGACAGGGAAGTGGCCACAGAGCTCCCGGGTTGTGAAACATAGAATAACTGCTGCTCGTTCCTCACCGGCGCTATTTTACATTCATGTTCATGGCCCCAGATTACCAAATCTAAAAAGTCATCCAGAAACTGCTCAGGGATGTAATTTGTGGCTCCGTGTTTACTCCTGTAAACGAACAACATAAAAAAGTAAATTGTCAACTGTGAAAAGTATCAAAGTCTATCACACTAGGGAGGTATGGGGTCATTTTCAAACATAGCTCCACCAGAGGACGTGTTGAGTAACTTTGCAAACACATATCGTGTCTGATACTCTACTCTAGTTCACTTCCTTGCATTCAGGTTTCTGCTGGTTTCCTGTTAGCTCTCAGGATGAATAATCTCACGTATTTCTGCTGTTCCCTGCTAGCAATGTGTCTATGCAGAGCACACTCCGATGTAGTGCTTACACCATTCACTGTACAGTATACCAATTATAGAAATTAGTTTGCATATGTTTTCAATAAGTGGAAAGGAGAAACCCACAGTCAGACTGCTCTGACAGCGGCTTATCTACTAAAGAACAAAAGGATCGGGACATAACCATACACATTAGATGGTCGGCCAGTCCTGCCGAAATCGGCGGGTTCAGCTAACAAACGTCTAAGGCTGGGATAGCATTGTGCATTTTTAACATTGTTTTTTTGGTTTTAGTTGATGAACTCCCATTGAGAGACCTGGGAATTTATAAAAAACAAAACAAAAAAAAACCATGTTAAAAACGCAACTAAAACGCACAGTGTGAACCAGTCTAATGCTTACATAAAGAAAAAGGTTGCAGATCTTGTCATTATACAACAATTAGGCCTGAATGTGACAAAGAATTTTAGATTAATACAATAAAATCAAAATAGTGTTTATTGTGGTCATTCATGTGAAAGAGAACCAGTCACCAGATTTCACAATAGAAACTGCATAAATTATTAAATAGATCTCAGATAGCTGATGAAGCTGGTGTACTAACTTTGAAAATCCATGTTGGAAAGGCTATATAATAATTTTTCAAAGATTTCCCGTCTGATATTGAAATGACCATTTTATGAGACCAAATATAAGCATGATGTAATCTCAAACTCCTCCCACTTACAGCTGACAAGTTCATTTCAGTGGACCTTCTCCCTTGCACCATTCTAAGAGTCTCGCACATGCTCAAGCTGCGGTCCCTGGTTCTGCAGTGAGAGAGCCAGTCTTCCAGCAGAAGTTTTAGTGTGAAATTACAGCTTCTAACTCTATCTGCTGCTTTCTTTTACTGCAGAGCCAGGGACCTGAAGCTTGTACTAAGCACGTGGGAGAGCGAGGGAGACTGAAGCATGTACTGTGAATGTGCAAGAATTCAGAATGATACAGTGGAAGAGGGACAATGAGTTTGTCAGCTCTAGGTGAGAGGAGATTGTCAGCTCTAGGTGAGAGGAGATTGCGATTACATCATGCATATACTCGGTCTCGTAAAATGCTCATTTTAATATCCGGCAGTAAACGTTGAGAAATAATTATAGTCATTCTTTACACAGATTTTCAAAGTAAGCACACCAGCATCATCAGGTCTAAATATATTTAACAATGTATGCAGTTTGTAAAGTGAAATCTGGTGACAGATCCCCTTTAAAGAGGCTCTGTCACCAGATTTTGCAACCCCTATCTCCTATTGCAGCAGATCGGCGCTGCAATGTAGATTACAGTAACTTTTTTTTTTTCAAAAACGAGCATTTTTGGCCAAGTTGTGACCATTTTTATATTTATGCAAATGAGGCTTTCTTAAGTACAACTGGGCGTGTTTAAAGTTATGTACAACTGGGTGTGTTTTGTATATGTACATCTGGGCGTTTTTACTTCTTTTACTAGCTGGGCGTTGTGAATAGAAGTGTATGATGCTGACGAATCAGCATCATCCACTTCTCTTCGTTAACACCCAGCTTCTGGCAGTGCATAGACACACAGCGTGTTCTCGAGAGATCACGCTGTGACGTCACTTCCTGCCCCAGCTCCTGCATCGTGTCGGACGAGCGAGGACACATCGGCACCAGAGGCTACATCGACTTACCTGCAAACGCTGATGCTGCTGCAGAATCAACTATAGCCTCTGTCGCCGATGTGTCCTCGCTCGTCCGACACGATGCAGGACCTGGGGCAGGAAGTGACGTCACAGCGTGATCTCTCGAGAACACGCTGTGTGTCTGTGCACTGCCAGAAGCTGGGTGTTAACAAAGAGAAGTGGATGATGCTGATTCGTCAGCATCATATACTTCTATTCACAACACCCAGCTAGTAAAAGAAGTAAAAACTCCCAGATGTACACACACAATACACGCCCAGTTGTACTTAAGAAAGCCTCATTTGCATAATTATAAAAATGGTCATAACTTGGCCAAAAATGCTCGTTTTTGAAAAAAAAAACGTTACGGTTATCTACATTGCAGCGCCGATCTGCTGCAATAGGAGATAGGGGTTGCAAAATCTGGTGATAGAGCCTCTTTAAGGATTTTCCTTTGCCTTATGGAGACAACCCTTTAAATATGGCTCCGATCATTCCACCTACAAAATATTTCCATGAAGTGGGTTTGAAACTTTGAAAACAATCTCAAAAACGTCCATAACATAGACCAGCTGTCCAGGCCATACCTGGAGGATCAGCCAGTGAACCTTACCTGTTCTGATGAATAACAAATAAGTTGAACCAGCTGGACTCATCCTCCCGGGGCCGTAACATTGTAACTTGTTTATTAACAAACATTCTATAAAGTCTTTCATCTGGAATAGACCCTAAAGGGAGACAAAGCAGAACAGCAAATGACAATACAGAAACACTGACAAGTACATAATATGCAGTAGACAGGACACCGGAAGTTTATGGTAATACACTGTCATTTTGTCATTATAACAATTAGAGACAAGTATAGCAAAATACACTACATGGTGCTACTTGAATATAGAGCCAGCACAAAACAATCTGCAAACCTGCGCGATGTGGAACTACAAGTCACTGAATGTACTAAAGGCAGAACTTAAAATTAATGTCAACCCCTTAAACAAAATACATCCACATTAAAACTTATTCGGTATTAGATATAGAGTTTTGATAAAGAGCTCCAAATAGATCCAGAGTTAAAAAATAAAATTCTGGCTGCATGCCGCCCCCACTATTGGGAGCTTAGGAGCTTACCATGTAATTTATAAATACACCATTTTTAAAAGGAGCCCAACCTGGACAATCCCTTTTAGCCAAAACGTAAAATCTATGAGAATCCATATATTTTTCCCCATAGTGCCCCAACAGGGAAAATGTGGTACTACACAATGCCAATTTATATGATGAGGAAAAGAGAGCTCAATTGATATGATCGTTTTAGTAGCCAAAAAAGAAGGACCTCCACAGACATCAATAGAAAACAAAGTAGAAAGGTAGCAGATTTTACATTTTCGGTACACAGGCCATCTGGCTCCTGAGGTTAGTTCAGCCCAGAGCTAATACTTTTATAAAAATTATAATTTCAATAGAACTTAAAAAGGGCTATCCCATAAATAATTTTCATATGAAAAGTCTAGAAATGCTGTTAACAGATGTTCTAATGTAACCTGCAGTGTTTCTAGCATACCGTTTTAATGTTTTTAAACCATGTTTTGATTCCACACGTTCCCCTCGGAGCTGCTGTTAAACTGCGCTTCTGTGGGAGGGGCTCTGAGAATCTCCTTCCCCCTCGGGCAGCTTTTGTTATAGTCAATTTTCCTTCCTCTGCAGAACCAGTCTCCTCAGCTTTACGGCCATGTTACTGCTGAGGCTCTGCTCCTTCCCTGACAAGCAGGGCAGAAAGCTATTTCTATTGGCTGCTCTGCAGAAAATCACTATGCAGAGACCTGGCTGTAGGGAGAGTGACTGAACACGTGTGCCCAGGGCCGCCATCAGGAATTTCAGGGCCCCCTACAGCTAAATTTTCTGGGCCTCCCTACCGTGGCACCGCCTGTTAACGGTACTCCGTCCAGCACTATATCATGGTACCGAGGGCCGCCATCAGGGGGGGTATTAGGGGTACTGATGTGAGAGGCCCGGCCAAACCTAATTGAAAGGGGGGCCCGGCAAACTGCCGCGACTTGCCTTTGGTAGAAAAAAAACAGGCCTCTGCAATGGGGCCCGTTTTTTTCACCAAAAGAATGTCGTGAGCTGCGGGCCCCCCTTTCAATTAGGTTTGGCCGGGCCTCTCACATCAGTACCCATAATACCCCCCCTGATGGCGGCCCTGGGTAGCATGGGGGTCGTTATGGGGGCCGTCAAACACCGCCGCCCGTGCGACCGATCGCGCGCACCGGCAAACTCCTGCGCATGCGCACCCGCAACCGCGCACCGAATTTTGACCTGCCCACACTATCTTGCCGCGTTTTTTGCCTGCGGCGATTGAGCACAGCAGACAAAAAACGCAGGGAAAAATTCATTTTCTGCCTCCCATTGATTTCGATGGCAGGTCAGAGGCAGAACCGTGGCAAGAAAGGATGTGCTGCTTTTTCTTTTTTCCGCGACTGGCTCCCATTGATTTCAGATTAAATCAATGGGAGGCGGTTTTGGAAGTTGTTTGGTGCTGATTCTGACGCAGTGTCCGAGTCAATATCAAGGCCCAAAAACTCTGAACTGGGCCTTATTGTTAGGGCTTATTCAGAGGAACGTGTAATACGTCCGTGCAACGTGCGTGATTTTCACGCGCCTCGCACGGACCTATGTTACTCTATGGGGCCGTGCAGACTGTCCGTGAGTTTCACGCAGTGTGTGTCCGGGTGTCCGCTGCGTAAAACTCACGACATGTCCTATATTTGTGCATTGTTCGAGCATCACGCACCCATTGAAGTCAATGGGTGCGTGAAAATCACGCCCAGCACTTCCGCAGCCGTATAAACTATGAACGAAAACAGAAAAGCACCACGTGCTACAAACAGAGTGTCATAATGATGGCGGCTGAGGAAAATCACGCAGCCGCGCATCATACGCTGCTGACACACGGAGCTGTTATGGACCTTTTGCATGCGCAAAACGCCACGTTTTTGCGCGCGCAAAAAGCACACGCTCGTGTAAATCCGGCCTTAGGGTAGGAACACACTAGGCATGAACACTGCGGATTTTATGCAACACATTTTATTGTGGATAATCCGCAGCGTATCACAGTCGCAGCAGAGTGGATGAGATTTGAACAAATCTCATCCACACGCTGCAAAAAAAATGGACCTGCAGTGTGGCTTTTGGCTTTTTAAGCCGCAGCGTGTCAATGTATTCTGTGGAATCGCTGCTCCTCTGTTGCGGAAATGCTGCGGTTCTGCCGCAAAAATCACAAAAGAGAAAAAAAAAAGGCACTTTTTGCGCATGCAAAAGGTCCATAACAGCTCCGTGTGTCAGCAGCGTATGATGCGTGGCTGCGTGATTTTCGCGCAGCCGCCATCATTATGACACTCTGTTTGTATGTTTGTAGCACGTGGTGCTTTTCTGTTTTCATTCATAGTTTATACTGCTGCGGAAGTGCTGGGCGTGATTTTCATGCACCCATTGACTTCAATGGGTGCGTGATGCTCGAACAATGCACAAATATCGGACATGTCGTGATTTTTACGCAGCGGACAAACGGACACACGCTGCGTGAAAATCACTGACAGTCTGCACGGCCCCGTAGAGTAACATAGGTCCGTGCGAGGCGAGTGAAAATCACTGACAGTCTGCACGACCCCATAGAGTAACATAGGTCCGTGCGAGGCGCGTGAAAATCACGCGCGTTGCACGGATGTATTACATGTTCGTCTGAATAAGCCCTAACAATAAGGCCCAGTTCACAGAGTTTTTGGGCCTTGATATTGACTCGGACACTGCGTCAGAATCAGCACCAAACAACTTCCAAAACCGCCTCCCATTGATTTAATCTGAAATCAATGAGAGTAAGTCGCGTAAAAAAGAAAAAGCAGCACATCCTTTCTTGCCGCGGTTCCGCCTCTGACCTCCCATCGAAATCAATGGGAGGCAGAAAATGCATTTTTCGCTGTGTTTTTTGTCTGCTGTCCTCAATCGCCGCAGGCAAAAAACGCAGCAAAAAAACGCGGCAAGATAGTGTGGGCAGGTCAAAATCTGCCTCAAAATTCTTTAAGGAATTTTGAGGCAGATTTTTTTTCTGCCTGCAAAATACTCTGTGTGAACAGGGCCATACATAATCAGCACTTTGAGACATTTTACTCACTGTGTCAGAAGAACTGCTCCCACTCCAGTCCTCGTCAGGCGATGTCTTCGGTCCAGATGTCGTCCTTCACCTCCAGGCTCCAGAAAATTGATCGACGAACTCCTGCCGCCGTGCAACAACTGGACCCCTCCCCCTCTCTTTACGTAGCTACGCTCTTGAGAGAGGAGGAGGCGGAGAAGGAGGCGGAGAAGAAGGAGGAGGCGGAGAAGAAGGAGGAGGCGGAGAAGGAGGAGGCGGAGAAGGAGGAGGAGGCGGAGAAGAAGGAGGAGGAGGCGGAGGCGGGCCAGAAGGTAAGTAGTCTGTGTGCCGGGGATGTTCGGGGATGTTCTTGTGGTGCGGGCACGAGCAGGTTGCGCGCCGGCACGCCCGGTCGTTCGGGCGCACGCCTGCGAACCTTCGTGCGCGCGCGCTTGTGCAGTCGAGCGCGCGCGGTTGCGCGTTTGCGGTCCAGCGCGCGCGCGCAAGCGGGCGGTGTTTTACGAGAGGGGGGCCCGCAGCTCACGTCTGTGTTTTACAAGAGGGGGGCCCGCAGCTCACGACATTGTTTTTTTCTACCAAAGGCAAGTCGCGGCAGTTGCCGGGCCCCCCTTTCAATTAAGTTTGGCTGGGCCCCCTACAGTAGTACCCCTAATACCCCCCTGATGGCGGCCCTGCGTGTGCCCCCCAGAACTCAGCTCATTAGGTGAGCAAGCACATTTCTATACACATTAAAGAGGCTCTGTCACCACATTATAAGTGCCCTGTCGCCTACATAAGGAGATGGGCGCTGTAATGTAGGTGACAGTAATGCTTTTTATTTAAAAAAAACAATATAGTTTCACAACGTTAGGAGCGATTTTGGTTTATGCTAATGAGCTTTCTTAATGCCCAAGTGGGCGTATTTTTACTTTCGACCAAGTGGGCGTTGTACAGAGGAGTGCATGACGCTGACCAATCGGCATCATGCACTCCTATATTCATTTACACTGCACTAGCGATATAGATATATCACTATGTGCAGCCTCATACACAAGCCCTAACATTACTACAGTGTCCTGATAATGAATACACATGACCATCCAGCCTGGACGTCATGTGTACTCAGAATCCTGACACTTCTGAATCTTTTCTGTGAGATTCCAGCAACGGATACGATATCTCGCGAGATTACGAGGTAAACGAGATTTCGTATCCGTTGCTGTAAATCTCACAGAAAAGAGTCAGAAGTGTCAGGATTCTGAGTACATATGACGTCCAGGCTGGATTTCATGCACATAGTGATATATCTATATCGCTAGTGCAGTGTAAATGAATGGAGAGGAGTGCATGATGCCGATTGGTCAGCGTCATACACTCCTCTGTACAACGCCCACTTGGTCAAAAGTAAAAGTACGCCCACTTGGGCATTAAGAAAGCTCATTAGCATAAACCAAAATCACTCCTAACGTTGTGAAAAAAGATCGTTTTTTTAAATAAAAAGCATTACTGTCACCTACATTACAGCGCCCATCTCCTTATACAGGAGACAGGGCACTTATAATGTGGTGACAGAGCCTCTTTAAATACCAGTATATAGATATAGGAGAAACAGAGTCTGTAGCCAATATATTATCAGAAAATATCAAAACAAAGCTTTATTTAAATATGCAAGATAAGAAACATTTAAAAAGATATATATAACAGGAGAAACTCAATAAAAAATGACATAGAGACACATCAGGAGAGCCAGAGTCATAAATATTAAGCCCTTGTTGTATAGGTTTGCAGTAGGAATATCACTGGTATGAAATATGGTAGTTTGAACTCAGTGCGTGTGTTGATGCTAATAAGGGACATAAATGGTCCAGAAAAAGAGCGTCATGTACTAAAAAAATGAATCTAAACCATACCCTGAAAATACCGGGATAGTCAGGATAATCTTACCCATAGAGTGTCCTTAGCTGTATCCCGATGGTCACTGTGTGCGCCCCGACGCGCGTTTCGCAGATGTCCGCTTCCTCCTTGCTTTGTTTTGATCTTTTCTGATAATATATTGGCTACAGACTCTGTTTCTCCTATATCTATATACTTATTATAGAGTTGCCTTATCAATACATATGGGAGGATGTTCCTTGGAACAATACCTAGCCCAGTAAACGTGTTTGCTTCTGGAGACTCCACCTGGTATTTAAAGTAACTGATAGTCATACTATGTAAGTAATATCTCAGAACTTTCCATTGGATCATTTTTTTTAACCGCATCAGATGTATTTATTTTGACAATTTTAAAAGAATGATTGGCAAATAATTTCTCCCGTTCAATGCTATATTTGCAAATCTGCAAAATGTGAAAAGAGAGAAAAATTCTAATAATCACAAAAATGTGGTACTTGTTTCCAGCACAGAACTGCAATATAATTTAACAGGGTCAGAAGCAGAATGCCGACCATAGACAAATTAGGAAACTCCCAATTAAAAATTTTATAGCAGCATATTTTATGTTAACATTTTAGTTTGGATTTTCTTCCTGAAGGTTCTTTCCCGTTGCAATGTAGTAATATATTCTTATCTTGTAAGTTTTAGTGAAAACTTCTTCCCCATATAATAACATTACGTGTTTCCATTCCACTTGTCAGTGCGCCCCATCCCTACACAGTCTGACAATGTCCAATCAGTGCTGACCGTGTCACTGTGTCGAAACACACCATATTGACAAGGGGAATGTTAACACCTTTTTTTCAATTTATTCATACATTTCCAGGAGGAATAACAGAGGGACACCACAATGCAGTATTCCTAAGAAAATATGCTCCTGTATTTATAGTTCATGGGGCATACGAGTATTTACTAACACAGACAGGTCAAAAGAAATGACAGGTCCTGTATAAGGAAGCAGTTTTGATCGGAAAAACAATGGGGGAAATTTATTAAACACTGGTGTCGAATTTACGCAAAAACTTGGCTCTTTGTTTTTTTGCCACTTTTGCAAAAAGGGGCAAGACTTTACTATAATTTATGCCCCAAACTGACGTGAATTATAGCGCAAATCTATGCTAGCTAGATGTGACATAGATTTGACTTTCTGTCGCACGGATAGCCGGAAATTTGCCTAATATACACAGTGGAGTCCCATTATTATGAGCAGCAGTAATACTAATACCGAGAGTAGCCGCCGTGTGCAGCACGGACAGCAGCTAGACGGGCTGGGAGTGACTCAATAAGGTGCTGGTCGGGTGTCTCCGGTATCTGGCGCCGCTGACTGCAGCGCATCCCACATTTGCTGGAGGGTGCGTGGGGGGGATCCATAGAGCGAACAAGACGATGGAGGTCCCACAGATGCTCAATTGGGTTCAAGTCTGGCAAATTACGGGGCCAGGGAAGTACTTGGAGGTCTTAGTCGTGCTCTTCCAACCACTGTCGGACATTTCTAGCCGTGTGACATGTCGTATTGTCTTGCTGGAAGATTCCATTTGCCCCAGGGAAGACAAACAGCATGTATGGGGGGAACGTGATCTGCAATGATGGATTCATACCCAAAACGGTTCAGATCCTTCCACACGGATGAGTGGGCGCAGAGAATGCCATGGAAAAATTCCCCAGGCCATAACGCTGCCGCCACTAGCTTGTGTTCCTCCAGCAATGTGTCACAGTTCTGGGGTATGGGGACCCACTAGGCTGCTCCGCCGTAGCGGAGTGGCAGCTGGCCAAACAACAGTCAATGAAAAGTCTTTAGCACAAGAGTACATGTATGAGAGTTCCGACAGACACGAGATGTAGCAGATGATTTGGCACAGATGATTCATGGCACAGATGAAAATTCACGTGGCATATGATACTAGACGTGGCAGATGGAATAAACTCGACTCCAACACTAGACTTTAGCTCAGGAAAAAACACAGTT
The DNA here is from genome assembly GCF_050947455.1 of Rhinoderma darwinii. Lineage (NCBI taxonomy): Eukaryota > Metazoa > Chordata > Amphibia > Anura > Rhinodermatidae > Rhinoderma > Rhinoderma darwinii. The sequence goes on from NC_134688.1 coordinate 26,386,038, forward strand.
ACAGGATCCATGAAGCAGGGTACGGGAACACATGGAATAGAATACAACTAAGGGGCCCTTTGCTTAAACGAACATGGGAAGATGATAACAACAACGCTCATGTACAGGAAGGAGGGCAGGACAGACTTATATAGGACAGGGTGCACAGGGATAGGCTGGAGGTTACGCACGGTGGCCCTTTAAGAGGACACCACTATGCGCACCCTAAGGGAGAGATCATTGGACGGGAGCAGTACATGCCGGTGTCCTCGAGGAGGATGCCGGCGGACAGGTAACAAATGTTGGCAGCCGCTAGGAGAAGCGGATAGCAGCAAACGATGGCCACCAGCGATACACAATGGTAGAAGGGTTCTCTGATGTTTCTCGCCTGACACACCAACGCCCATCCGGCTGATAAAGCAGAAAACGTGACTCATCGGTGGTTCAATTCCGATACTGCCGTGCAAATTTAAGCCTTTTTTTCCGATGCACCTTTGTTACATAGGAGCAGTGACCATCCGTCTGCTTCGGAACCCCATATGGAGTAGGGTTTGCTGAACTGTTGTTTTAGACACTCGTCTAGTAGCCCCCTGGTTGATATTCACGGTGACCTGCTCCACTGTAACGCGTCGTTTGGCCTTCGTAGCCGACGTTCACCTCTCACAGCAATGGCGCGTGGTGCTCCGCAGTTTCCACTACGGTTATTCCCAATGGTGCCATTTGTCCACTCACGATACACTTTCACCACAGCAGCACGCGAACCGTTCACAAACTACGCTGTGTGAGAAATACTGCCACCCTTGGCCCGAAAAGCCAATAATTATCCCTTTTTGCAACTCTGATAAATCGCCCCTTTCACCCACGGCAACAACGAGTGATATGTGATCAGACAGCATATTGCACACCTTATATACCCACCAAGCCAACCCGTGGCACATCACTGCCTCCATGGGCTACGCGCTGCCAATGACGAAAGTAGAAGGTGGTCCTAATAATGTGACCCGACTGTGTATAATCAGCTGCATCTTACTTCAGCGTGTTTCCGATTAAGACGTTAAGTCGTATGAACAACTAGTCTTAATAAATTACCCCCAATGTCCTTCATGATTTTGTCTATGAAAATAGACATACAGGTCTGCAGACAATCCCTTATGTGACCTGTCTGATAGTCATTCTCTGCAAACCTCAGGAGATTTTAGATCTACATGAAGAAATGGTGTCATCAATCCTACTAAAAAATGTTTTCACATCTTGGAAGGAAAATACTTGACATTTAAAAATAAATTGGTATCCGTTCCCCAAGATTACATGTATTCCATGCGGGAAATGCAAACTCTATTATTAATAGTGAGGGATCAGCCCATATAGACACAGAGGAGAAAGGTTTTTTCTTTTGAAGTTACATCCGTATCCACTAAAATTTGAAAAACACTTTTATAGTATTTCATTTTCCACACATTACATATGTTGCATGGAAGCCTCAGACGCTGCAAGGGGTTTAGCCTTTGACCGATTCTGCACAAAGAATAATTGCTGTAAAGTTCAGTATTGTTATACATCCTCCACTACAACCCTCACTGTAACAGATTCACATGGAAGGAAATAGCATAACATCTGGAAATATCTTACTTTAAAAATGATGTTATCCAACAATATATCGATCGATCGATCGATCGATCGATCGATCGATAGATAGAGTTGGTGTCCGTCGTTTCACAGATCTGCCACTTCCAGTTTCCGTCATTCCGTTTCTATGACAAAACAGATTAACTAAAACACAAGTGCAGATGTGAACATAGCCTAATGCATGAATTAGACAGTAATCACCTCCAGAGGAGAAGCCTTACCTAGCCCATACATCGCAATCTTCGTCTGGCCTTTCTGCAGCAGGACTGGGCTTATGTCTATTTTCTCTACGGATGTGGAGCGTCCAAAATGGTTTACAAGTCCAGCACAGCTTAGTAAGTCCAGTGCACACAGACCATCCGCCTGTAAAGTAACAACATGGAGGAATTACCTGTTATAGCTGGTGACAGCATCCTATAAACGGTGTTTGAGTTGTCTCCTCCGGGGCTGGGGGGGCTGAAAGGTCTCAATATACACATCAAAGTGGTTTTATATGACCCCCTCAATCCTGCGGACGGTAGGGAGCATGGGTCTCGGTTTCTGGCTAAATGTAGCTGTGCATGTGCAGTCCCTCTCCAGTAACGGGTTGTCCCATCTGTTCTACAAAGGCATGGCACAGATTCTCAGAGACAACTGACCAACTCCTCCGTGTTTACTTCACCTTAAGGGATAAAGGGGCCGAGCAGCGTTTGGTCTCCACTGCAGACAGTAAGAAGGTTTCAGAAAGCTGCCTCTCAGCCAAAGGCGCCAGGTGGAAAACATAGAGCTCCTGTTTTTCCTGGTCCAATTTCAAGTTGACAGACGATTTACTGAGGTGTGGGAATTGGCTCAGAGAATGGGCTTAGTTTGCTTGGTCTCCATTGCAGACAGAGTTGCCATTAAAAACAAGAATCAAAAGTTTCCAAAGCTTATTGTTTTAGATACACTGACACAATGTTGTAATAAGGGACAGAACAAGATCACAGAAGATGGTGAACGTTTTTATTTCAATCTTGTTTTTTTTACTTCATTGTCCCTTTAAAGAGGCTCTGTCACCACATTATAAGTGCCCTGTCTCCTATATAAGGAGTTCGGCGCTATAATGTAGGTGACAGTAATGCTTTTTATTTAAAGAAAACAATCTGTTTTCACCACTTTATTAGTGATTTTAGATTTATGCTAATGAGTTTCTTAATGCCCAAGTGGGCGTGTTTTTACTTTAGACCAAGTGGGCGTGTTTTTACTTTAGACCAAGTGGGCGTGTTTTTACTTTAGACCAAGTGGGCGTTGTACAGAGGAGTGTATGACGCTGACCAATCAGTGACCAATCAGCATCACACACTCCTCTCCATTCATTTAGGCAGCGCATAGGGATCATTTGCTGTCTTATACTAACACATTAACGATACTCAAGTGTTTAGACAGTGAATAGACATTCCACGGGATGTCTATTCACAATCCCTGCACTTCGTTACTCTGTCTGTGGTAGTTACAGCAGAGGAAGCGTGATCTCGCGAGATTACGTGGTAAATGACAAGTTACAACGAGATTACGCTTCCTCTGCTGTAACTACCACAGACTGAGTAACGAAGTGCAGCGATTGTGAATAGACATCCCGTGGAATGTCTATTCACTGTCTAAACACTTCAGTATCGTTAATGTGTTAGTATAAGACAGCACATAGTGATCTAAAAGGATCCCTATGCGCTGAGTAAATGAATGGAGAGGAGTGCATGACGCTGATTGGTCAGCGTCGTACACTCCTCTGTACAACGCCCACTTGGTCTAAAGTAGAAACACGCCCACTTGGGCATTAAGCAACTCATTAGCTTAAATCTAAATTCGCTAATAAAGTGGTGAAAACAGATAGTTTTTTTTAAATAAAAAGCATTACTGTCACCTACATTACAGCGCCGATCTCCTTATGTAGGAGACAGGGCACTTATAATGTGGTGACAGAGTCTCTTTAAGAAGACCTATACTATACTATACTGATATTTCCACTCTACTTTTCTGCTATATTGTCTTCTATCAGCTACGTTTTCTGAGGGAAGTCCATTTATATACATTGTTAGATTAGCATAATTACCCCAGTCGGATCATCATGGTTTCCATGGACACTAAATGCTGGTATAGAAATGTTTAAATTGTCATCCTGATAATTCACCCAAGGAAATCTGTAAAAAATAAAAAGGAAATATGTAGAAGATAACCATAAGAATTACAATGTTCAATGTCAATGTAACCAGTACAGATTTTACCCATGGCAACAATTAGTGCTATGTGATCAGACAGCCTATCACACCCCTAATACACCCACCAAGCCCACGACACATCACTTCCATCATGGACCACGCGCTGCCGACGTCGAAAGTAGAAGGTGGTTATAATAATGTGACTCGACCGTGTGTGTGCATGTATATATATATATATATATATATATATATATATATATATATATATATATATATATATATATATACATACACACAGTGAAGGAAATAAGTATTTGCTGATTTTGTAAGTTTGCCCACTGTCAAAGACATGAACAGTCTAGAATTTTTAGGCTAGGTTAATTTTACCAGTGAGAGATAGATTATATAAAAAAAAACAGAAAATCACATTGTCAAAATTATATATATTTATTTGCATTGTGCACAGAGAAATAAGTATTTGATCCCTTTGGCAAACAAGACTTAATACTTGGTGGCAAAACCCTTGTTGGCAAGCACAGCAGTCAGACGTTTTTTGTAGTTGATGATGAGGTTTGCACACATGTTAGATGGAATTTTGGCCCACTCCTCTTTGCAGATCATCTGTAAATAATTAAGATTTCGAGGCTGTCGCTTGGCAACTCGGATCTTCAGCTCCCTCCATAAGTTTTCGATGGGATTAAGGCCTGGAGACTGGCTAGGCCACTCCATGACCTTAATGTGCTTCTTTTTGAGCCACTCCTTTGTTGCCTTGGCTGTATGTTTCGGGTCATTGTCGTGCTGGAAGACCCAGCCACGAGCCATTTTTAATGTTCCGGTGGAGGAAAGGAGGTTGTCACTCAGGATTTGACGGTACATGGCTCCATCCATTCTCCCATTGATGCGGTGAAGTAGTCCTGTGCCCTTAGCATAGAAACAACCCCAAAACATAATGTTTCCACCTCCATGCTTGACAGTGGGGACGGTGTTCTTTGGGTCATAGGTAGCATTTCTCTTCCTCCAAACACGGCGAGTTGAGTTAATGCCAAAGAGCTCAATTTTAGTCTCATCTGACCACAGCACCTTCTCCCAATCACTCTCAGAATCATGCAGATGTAAATTTGCAAACTTCAGACGGGCCTGTACATGTGCCTTCTTGAGCAGGGAGACCTTGCGGGCACTGCAGGATTTTAATCCATTACGGCGTAATGTGTTACCAATGTGTTACCAATGGTAATGTGTTACCAATTTGGTCCCAGCTGCCTTGAGATCATTAACAAGTTCCCCCCGTGTAGTTTTCGGCTGAGCTCTCACCTTCCTCAGGATCAAGGATACCCCACGAGGTGAGATTTTGCATGGAGCCCCAGATCGATGTCGATTGACAGTCATTTTGTATGTCTTCCATTTTCTTACTATTGCACCAACAGTTGTCTCCTTCTCACCCAGCGTCTTACTTATGGTTTTGTAGCCCATTCCAGCCTTGTGCAGGTCTATGATCTTGTCCCTGACATCCTTAGAAAGCTCTTTGGTCTTGCCCATGTTGTAGAGGTTAGAGTCAGACTGATTAATTGAGTCTGTGGACAGGAGTCTTTTATACAGGTGACCATTTAAGACAGCTGTCTTTAATGATGGCACCAAGTTGATTTGGAGCGTGTAACTGGTCTGGAGGAGGCTGAACTCTTAAATATAATCTATCCTGGATACATACAAGCTGTATCTTGCGCTGAAAACTGAATCTGTTATGTCGGCGGGACTGACTGCTTCAGTGACAGTGGGTCCTGCGTGTCTCTGGCAGGGCTTAATAGGAGCACAAAGATGGCAGACATGTGGCCTTCGTTAGGCCTCCAGGCTGCCATGACAACCATCATCACCCCTCTCTTTCTATTGGCTTAGATGCCGCAGTCGCTTTTGACCGCAGCATCTAAGAGGTTAAACGAGCGGGATCTCGCTCATTGTAGTAAAGTGTCAGCGGTAACATACAACCAACAACCACTTAGAATGTAGGGTGACCATGCCGGCTATGACGTAAATATACGTCAAATGTTGGCAAGGGGTTAGACAAAAATCAAGGACGCAGCTCTAGTCCCGATCTACCCTGAGCTAGAGCAGGTTAAATTTGGAGCTGCTCTCACTTCAGCCTGTGTAAAAAGCAGAGGTGGGGGCAGAGGGTGATGTGCTGGCAGCATGCAGGGAGAGGAGGATGATCTGTGATCCTTTGCCTGTCCCTGTATGCACAGGGAGCCGGGTAAGATGGACTTTTATTCATGACACACACACACTATTTTATCAATCAGACAGCATACTTCCTCTGTGATTGTCACATATGGGGTAATTTTTTATTTTTTTTTACTCCATGACCTGGCCGTTTAACCCCTTGGATGCCGTAGTCAATGCTGTTTTTACAGAAGAAATGCTATTTTTAAATTATGGAAAAAAAAAAGTATAAAAAAAAGTACACAATTGATATTGTTGCATTCGCAATGACCCTTACTATAAAATGAATACATTATTTATCTTGCACGATAAACACGATAAGAAAAAGTCAAAATACAATGCCAGAATAGCTGGTCCTTAAAGGGTAAGTAAACGTTCGATAAACTTCTGACATATCATAGTGACATGTCAGAAGTTCTGATTGGTGGGGGTCCGAGCACCAAGAACCCCACCAATCGCTAAAACTAAGCTGCAGAAGTGCTCGTGTGGGCGCTCAGCCGCTTCGTTTCTGTTCGGCTTTTTCCAGAAAGCCGATGTATCGGAGTACAGGCTCATAGACTTTCTATTGAGCCCATACTCCGATACATTGATTTCTGGAAAAGCCGAACAGAAATGAAGCGGCTGAGCCCTCACACGAGCGCTTCTGCCACTTAGTTTTAGCGATTGCTGGTGGTCTCAGTGCTCGGACCGACACCAATCAAAACTTCTGACATGTCACTATGACATGCCAGAAGTTTGTCGAACATTTATTTACCCTTTAAGGCTAAAAATAGTTATGTCACTAAGGGGTTAAATGCACTTAAGGCACCTGAGTTATACGGCAACTATATTTGCTTGAGACATAAATTCAAAATCTACAATGGCAAAAAAAAAAAGGGACATTTTCGGGAGGTTTATTACCATTATGTGACCATAAGGGGTAAATGGAGTTTGGACTTCACATGAAAACTTTTCATGGATTTACAAATAGCAGATTTCAGCAGGAAATCCCTCTGAGGACATTAGTAATCGAGCCCCTAAGAGCAGTCTGTAATTGGATAAATCATGAATTTGCAGGCGCCAGCACAGAGTGACACCGGGCAGCATTTAATGTGACTCTTATATACATCGTCTGTCGGGAAAAATAATAGAGTTGACATTAAGAGACATTACTTATCCAGGGCAATGTCACTTGGAGAATATAATTAAGCTCTTAAATTACTCCAATGATCTTGTCTGACTGACTACTAGGGATTAATAGCATAAGTAATGTCTCACCAACCACACTGACATATATACGGTCAGACTCTTCGAAGAACACAGAACTTAAAGTCTACATGTACTACTCAATGCAAATCTATTGTACCCTGTTATCAGCCATTTCAGACTAGGGAGAGGATGACAAAGAGCCATCTGCTCTGAAGGAATCAGCACGATTATGTATTGCATGGTCATCTATTCATTTGACTGGGCACCATGTAATACCAACTTTTTTCCAGCAGTGGCCGCTACAGGAGAAATGTGCTTGACAGAGAGATGTTATCTGTGGACTCCTAAGTTATGTGGATACTGCTGCAATACTTCGGAGGGCCAGAGAACGCTCTTCGATGACCTTTGAGCGATCTCCGATATTGTTCTTTCAGGACATTGCAGCGGATATCTTGTTTTTACAAGAGACACACTTCCGGCACTCGTACACGCCTACGCTATCCCACACCATCTACCCCCGTTAGTTCCATAACACGCATTCCTCGACGTCCAAGGGCACTAGTGTAGGTGTTAGCAGACATTTACCCTTTACTGCATTGGCCGACCAGTCAGATCCAAATTCGAGATTTACATTTGTAAAGGGATTGATAGGGGCCACTTTAGTCACTCTAGCCAATTTTTATGTGCCCAACGTTGATCAGGCCAAGTGGTTAGCAGCTACTTTGGAAGCACTACACCTCTTTGCTGAAGGTGTTGTCATCATTGGGGGTGATATGAATTGCGTCCTTGGCCCCATTTTAGATACGACATCCATATCTCCCTCTTTGTCGCAAAGAGCCATGAGGAGGATTAAAAAGATGTTAGCTACATATAATTTTGCTGAGCCCTAGAGGACTTTGCACCCCAATGTCAGGGATTACTCTTTCTATTCTCCAGTACATGGCACTTACTACAGAATAGACCGCTTCTATATTACAGACCCACATTTACTTGGAGTTCAGGCAGCGGACATTGGTATTACAACAGTCTCGGACCATGTCCCGATTTCTATGACATCTCTACCTCTTAGGACCTGGACTTGGTCACTGAATAAGACGCTACTTGGGGAACAGAGGAACGTTGTACTCTCACAGGAGCGCCTAATGGAATATTTTTAATTTAATTGTACTGGCGAGACCTCGGAACCAATTGTATGGGAGGCACATAATTCATTCATTCATTAGGGGTGAATTGATCTCCCTAGGTGCACGACTCAAAAAGGCTAGATTGCTAAAAATAAATGTCCTATTGAAACAAGTTTCGTCACTGGAATGTTTGAGTAAGAGATCCGGGTTGGTGGACAAACAAACTGACCTTCTTAAACTAAGGAACGAATTAAAAGATCTGTTAAATATAAAAGCGGCAAAAGCTCTACAGAGGTGCAAACATAAACATTATGCGCATGGGGATAAAGGGTCTAAAGTGATGTCAGCAATTATTAAGAAGCAAAAAGAGAAATCGCAAATATCTAGCATAACTTTAGAGGATGGCAGAGAAGTCTCAGACACCTCGGACATCGCTTCAGAGTTCCACCGGTTTTATACTTCATTGTATAATCTGCGGGAATCCCCACATGTGTGAACATATCGGAAGAACCAATTTAGTTTCAGCCTTCCTGGACTCTTTACAACTGCCCAGATTATCCGATGCCGATCGAGAATCTTTACTCGCCCCCTTCACGCTTGAAGAGATATCTAAAGTGTTATCATCTATTCCGATAGGTAAGAGTCCGGGCCCTGATGGTTTACCAATTATATATAATAAAAAGTTTTCCGAAATACTAGCCCCACATTTTCTCTCCCTCTGCAACTCACTCCTACAGGGACAGAATCTCCCCAGACAAATGCTTGAAGCATTCATTACTCTAATACCTAAAGATGGTAAAGATCTGACAAAATGTGCAAGTTACGGGCCGATTTCCCTTTTAAATGCAGACAGTAAGTGGTGGGCAAAGCTCATTACTCAACACTTACAGGTTTTTCTCCCCAGACTTTTTTCGCCGGAGCAAACAGGGTTTATTCCAGGCCGGGAAGGTAGGTTTAATACCACTAGATTAATCAATGCAATTGCCTTCGCCAAACAACGTCGCCTCCCGTTGGTTCTTCTCTATGAGAAGGCTTTTGATAGGGTTTCCTGGCATTTTGTGGAGGCTGTGTTGGAGAGATTGGGTTCCCCAAGCACCTTTAATGGAGCAATTTTTGTAGGCTCAAGATAAATGGTACGCTATCCCCGATTTTTGAGATTAGTAATGGGACCAGACAGGGATGCCCTTTCCCTCCTTCACCTTTCATATTAGTAATGGAAACTCTTATCAGGAAAATCACACAGTCCCCTGAAATTAAGGGACTACAAATTGGTCCCCACCTGCATTCTACCGCAGCGTTGGCAGACGACCTTTTAGTTTTGATTACAAATCCGACTTAGGCCCTCCCTAAGTTATTGGACATCTTTGAAGAATTTGGAAAACTATCCAACTTCAAGATAAATTGTGAAAAACCTGAAGTTCTTAACGTTAGTGCCCCACGATCAATAATAGCTATGCTGAAATCGTTGGTCCCGTTTTCATGGCCCTCGGATGCGATTAAATATCTGGGGATTCGCATTCCCATTAACCCTAACGATTTATACCTACGTAACTATAAACCCTTGCTATTGAAAACAGCGGACCAGCTATTCCACTTCCATATTCAGTATGTTTCTTGGCTAGGGAGGAAAAACATTAAAACATACATCTTACCTTAGATTCTTTATACGCTGTTAGCAGTTCCCATAAAATGACCTAGATGCTTCTTTACCCGCCTAAATTCTATGTTGTCTCATTTCGTTTTGAATGGTAAACGTCCTAGAATAGCCTTTCAACAACTTAGACGTCACAGGGTTTTAGGTGGATGTGGTATGCCGAATATTTTGACCTACTATAGAGCAAGTCATCTGTCTAGGTGGCTCGCATAGGTGCATAGGGTGGACGACTCCCCCCAATTACAATTGGAGAGGTATTTATTAGGTAAAGAGGGTCTTATTCATCTTTGGTCGGAGGTTAAGCCTCCCCAACCTCTCTGTAGCCTGACTACTAGGGGAACTGTTGCAGTGGTCCAGGACTTTATGGCATCATCGCAGGCTTACGGATGCCGTCCACACTGATGCCACTTAGTCTACTCCCGGCCTATGTTAAACAACATCCTGCACATTTAATACTTCGCTGGTCGAAACTCACGACCTTTACTATATCTCCACACCTTAGGAACTCCACGTAAATACCTACATTAAGTTCCTCATTACCTACGACTGTGACAAATAGGGAATCATTTTTACATACAATATCCTTCCAGCGTATATGTAAAAGATTCAAGGAAATGACACTGTTCCTCTTAAGAAACGTTAACTGGTTGGAGACCGTATTGTTAGCCCCTCAGCTCCCCAAGGGTCTGATCTCCAGAATTTATGGTTTATTACTCTCCAAAGATAATGTGGTTACACCATCCTCTATAGCAGCATGGGAGAGAGAACTGGAAACACTGTTTACACCAGATGAGACCTCCAGAATCTTAGCCAACTCGCATGGATTTTCAAGATGCATTAGAATTCAAGAGAATTCATATAAAACCGTGACGAGATGGTATAAAACACTGTGTCAGCATAAATTAATGGGCTACTCTCCGGAGGATACCTGTTGGAGGTGTAATTCTGAAGGGGGCACAATGTCCCATATTTGGTACAGCTGTGGTGTGATTAAACCCTTCTGGGGGGGGGGGGGTGTCCTGCATCATGTAAATCTCAGTTGCTCCAAATCTATTTCCCTCTCCCCCCGAGCTTATCCTGCTTTGGCTCCCTACACCGGAGTTGATCCCTTACAAGCATAATCTCCCCACTATTCTGCTGTCCGCTGCTAGACTTCTTATACCTCTGAAGTGGAGATCGCCGACTCCCCCTTCTTTAGACCAATGGTTTAAGAAAATTCATCAAATTGCTCAGTTGGAGGAGCTCTCTAGTTGGGAGCAGGGTACTCATGCTAAACTTGTGAAATTGTGGAAACCATGGCGGGATTTTGGTGCTGCAGGGCATTTCCCCATTGGTCACACTGCATCCACAAGATCTCTGTGTCCTATCGGAGATATCTACAACGTCACAAAAGCTATAGGTTGTGTTTTCTCACCCCCCCCCCCCCCCCATCTGCGGTCTTGCCGATCTTCTAGTTGGGGGGATCTCACATATTAGACTTTGATATTCGCCTAAAATTCACACTTTTATACATTGCCTGCCGATGCCATGTATGCATTATGGTCTGCAGAAGTTGCGCTATGTTCAGACACTCTGTTTTGTTTGTATTGTAACTTTTTGTCCTAATATTCCTATATTACTTGTGACATTGCGGGCCTATTGTTCATTATTGCTTGTTAGAATGCCTATATTTCAATAAAAACTAAAATTTTGTAAAATATTAGCAAAAAAATACTCTGTTTAGTAGTTCAACCAGCAAATTTTTAGCTATATCAGTCTCCTAACAAGTGTCATTTTTCACTCCCCGCGTTTATTATTTTTCCGTCAATAGACGTGAGGGCTTATTGTTTGCGGGAGGAGTTGTAGTTTCTAATGGCACCATTTAAAGAACCATATAATGTACTGGGAAACTGAAAAAAAAAATAATTCTGCGGGTTGAAATTGGAAAAAACTGCGATTCCAACATTGTTTTTGGGTTTTCGTTTTTACGGCTTTCACCATGCGGTAAAAAAAACGACAACTTAACTTTATTCTGCGGCTCAATACGATTACGGTGATACCAAATTTCTATAGGTTTTTTTAGATTTTATTACCTTAAAAAATATTTACACATTTTCTTTGTTTCACCCCATTCTGAGAGCCATAACTTTTTTATTTTTCCGTGGATTGCGTGGTTTGTGGACTTATTTTTTGCGGGACGAGCTGTAGTTTTTATTGGTACAATTTTTTTGTACATACAACTTTTTGATCGCTTTTATTACATTTTTTTGCAAGCTAAGGTGACCATAAAAACAGCGATTTTGGCGGTTTCAATTTCTTGTTTTTTATGGCATTCACCGCGCAAGTTAAATAATGGTATATTGTAATAGTTTAGACTTTTATGGACGCAGCGATACCCATATTGTTTAATTTTTTTACTTTACTTCAGAGGAAAAATGGGAAAAGGGGGTTTTTTTGAATTTTTTTATATATAGTTTTTCACTACTAATAACTTTTCTCAATTTTTTTTTTACACATTTCATTAGTCACCCTAGGGGACTTGAACCAGCGATCGTGAGATCGCTGGTACAATATACTGCAATACTAACGTATTGCGGTATATTGTCATTTTTACAGAGTGCCAGAAACACGGCTTAACAAAAGGCAGACCTGGGGGCCTTCATTAGGCCCCTGAGCTGGCATGACAACGACCGGCACCCCCCGATTGCGGTGTGGGGGCGCCGATGAGCTGTCAGAGGGGGCCGCCTCCTCTTTTCAACGCTTCAGATGCTGCGGTCGCGATTGACCGAAGTATTTGAGGGGTTAAACTACCAGGAACAGCGCGATCGCTGTTCCTGGCCGTTAGTCCCGGGTGTCAACTGTAATATACAGCTGACACCCGCAGCGTATGGAGCGCGCTCAGTTCGTGAGAGCGCTCCATACTTCCCTGGCGCTTATCACGTACATGTATGTGATAATGTGTCAAGGGGTTAAAGGGGTTTTCCCATGATCAATATGTATCACCTATCCACAGGATTGGTGTTAAAAATTGAATCGGAGGGGGTCCGACCGTTGGGACTCCCACCGATCCAGAGAACGGACTTTCTTGGTCGTCCCTGTGTCTGCTATATGAATGGAGCAGTAGTGTGCTTGCTGGTCCACCACCCTACCGACCAGATAAGTCTGTTCTTGGAATCATTGCGGGTCCCAGCTGTTGGACCCCACTAATCAGATATTAATCACCTATCCACATAAATATTGATTATGGAAAAACTAATTTAATGGCAGCCATTACAGTCCTTATAGAGGTGGTCACCCAGCCTTCTATGTGGCATATAAATGAGAATTGTTATGTCGAGTTACATTCTCACCCGGCTGCAGAGTTCTGTAATTATATTCATGAACCAGGAGGCTCAGGATTTACAGTACTTTGGGTACCTCTCCAATAGGAAAGTGCTGCATATCTACATATGCACGTGTGAACAATGTATGGACATAGGATATACAAGCACACTCCATTACTCTGGCACTCTATGTTCCTGAAATCATAATAATCCGGCAAGTGAGAAAAATAGTGACGGATCATAAAACCATCCTGATCGTCTAGTAAATGGCCCAGAGTGTTCTGATCATAGAGATAGGGATCGGTGTAAACCTGAGGTAATTATCTACATGGTCTTAGTATACAGGCCTCCTATGGGCTGCAGAAACGTCTGCGCCCAGGCTTATTACGTCGGCACCTGTAGCATTTTGGAAACTCCGCCACCTTGTTTGCCGGAGTATCAGAATATTATTGTATATTGCAGCTAAATGCTATTATATTACTAGTAAGTGATCTGTAGGGTTTCTGTGATAACTCTTTACATTAGTTAAAGTGTAACTAAACTTTCAAAAAACTTCTGACATGTCATAGTGACATGTCAGAAGTTTTAATCGGTGGGGGTTCGAGCACTGAGACCTCCACCGATCACTAATACAGAGCGGCAGAAGCGCTCGGGTGAGAGCTGGGCCAATTGGTTTCCCATTGGCTTTTCTGGGAAAGCCGAGCAGTTGGTGTACAGGCTCAATAGAAAGTCTATGGGACCGTATACCATTACCTCGGCTTTCCCAGGAAAGTGGTTTAGAAATGAAGCGGCACAGCGCTCACCTGAGCGCTTCTGCCACTTCGTTTTAGCGATCGGTGAGGGTCTCAGTGCTCGGACACCCACCGATCACAACTACTGACATCTCAGAAGTTTTTAAAAAGTTTAGTTACACTTTAAACTTTATCAAACTCAGCAAATGTAGGATTTCCTATCAGACTTTTATAAAGCTTCACATAAGATTATATTATGGATTTTGAGGTAGGGACTTTCTCTAAAAGAAACATATTAAAATGTAAATGTATAACAATATGTATAACAATTACTCATGATTATGACTACATTAGCAAGAGTTGGCCCCAACCCACACTTTAATATTACATGCTGAGCAGCGGTATCATAGCACCCACATACACCATTGTCATATCACGCAATAACCTGTACATACTAATTACATCTAATATCTGCTAAATGGAAACTGCGAGATAAAGACAATGTACTCTCTACAGGTGATCTCCATGCTAACAATTAAGTAATTGTCACTATTAGCAGATTAAATAGTCGTTTCTGTGGTATAATCGGTGTGTTAGCATGGCGGATCTCATAGTCGCATCATTTCTAAATGTAAACAAGAATGTTTCCATTCACTGACAGCGAGCAGAGATTTTGATAACGGTGAAGAATTGAAACAAAGTTGCAGAACGGTTTATTACAACGATTAAAAGGGTTATCCGACTTTGACAATCCCTTTTTGTTAGGCCTTATTCACACGAGCGTGTTAAACGTCCGTGTGACGGCCGTTGAAACAACGGCCATCCCACGGACCTTTGTAATTCAATGTGGCCATTCACACAGCCGTTGTTTCAACGGACCGTGTGAAGGGTCTGTGAGAAAATAGGACATGTCCTATTTTTTTCACGCTTCACGCATCCCTCCATAGACTCATCTATGGGGGACGCGAGACATCGCGTCCCGCAGAGCACAGAAGCACGTCGGACGTGAAAAACTGCAGTTTTTCACGTCCGAGATGCGCCACGCTTGTGTAAATAAGGCCTAAGAAGGATCCCCAAAAATAAGCAGTAATCTGTGGGGAAACAGTAGCTTGGCGACAGATATGACAGGTCAATCTCCGTCTCAGTCAGTGGCATTAATCTGATTTCTTTGAGAAATCCTATGAGAATTATTGATCAGGCACTTACTTGCTATAACTAAAGTTCACAGACTGATCACTGAGAACCTCAAACTGGACCGGCCGATCTCCCATACAATACTTCCTTAGCAACTCCATACACGTATGTAGGGTTTTCCTGGAGGGTTTGTTGTCATGGAACAGATCTCCACCGAGCAGCACAAAGTCCGCCTAGAAAAAAAAATGTCGAAGATGATTATATTATGACGATCTTACCAAATAAAGGCACCTAATGTATGGTAACATAATAAAGAACCCAAACAATATGCAGTGAAATCTCTCCATGAGTCCATCTCTTCGAGAAGACCATCCCAAACAATATGCAGTGAAATCTCTCCATGAGTCCATCTCTTCGAGAAGACCATCCCAAACAATATGCAGTGAAATCTCTCCATGAGTCCATCTCTTTGAGAAGACCATCCCAAACAATATGCAATGAAATCTCTCCATGAGTGCATTTCTTCGAGAAGACCATCCTTGATCTGGACCTGAAATTTTTGTTATGGATTTTTTATTGCATCACATTCTATGTATAATGGCCTTCTTCTGTGGAGAAGACCAGTCCTCTAGTCCAAGGGACTTGGTAAGACTTTTTCCTAACCCGGGCAAAAGATTCAGTTTGCTGCCCAAGCCTTGTATCTAATTACCCAGGCAGAGTGGCTTTTTGGTGTCACAGGCCACCCAGCACAGGGGGCAAGTGCCCCTCCAGCGCTGATCTCTGAGGTAGCGGTAGCTAAAAAAGTTGAGGCCAGTGCACAGTCAATACAAGTCAAGTACAAGAGTCACAGTACAGCTCCAAAAACATCATACAACGTGCCCAAAAGTGGGTCTTTCGAATGGAGGGAGTGGCACGCATAAGCATTATGGTTGAGAAGTATCCGGGGCATAGGCCCGAAGACAGTAACCAGAACCTGCTTTTCACCCAAAGTCATAGCTAGAAAGGGGGGGCTTAATTCTGGCCCTAAGTTCGGCAGGTTATATCAAATGTGAGAACATGGAAACAATTCCAAGATATATTCACATATTTCTCCACAGTCAAGGCGATGTCCATCACCAATTCTCAAATTTTTTTAAGATGGCCAATTTCTGTTTTCGTTTTTTTTTTCTTAACCCTTTTCTTTATCTGCTATTTAAAGCGTACCTGTTATTTCAGCCAAATGTGAATTTATTGCATATTCTGCTTGCTTACATCCTAGGATTCCAGGACTTTTTTGCGCTCATGGCTGTTTTTTACCTCCTCGCAGCGGCCCGATTGTCTGGCGGGGTTTCTCACCATTCACGCCATTATGGGGGGCGTGTATTGGGCATGTGACACTTGCCAGCACTATACAGTAATGGACTTCCCTTACTTCCTATCCTCTATTGGCAAGCAGGCTGGTCAGAAACCCATCCTCTCGGTGTCCGCACAAACGGGACATGGAATAATCAAATATGGTGCAAAATGTGCAAATAATCATTGATATTGTGCCAACATACACATGTGGTCATAGACAGGAGTAATGGGGCAGTGGATAATGAAGAGGCTTTATGTTATAGCCGGGAGCGCAAATGATACCTCAAAGCCCCCCCCGCACTACCTGTAATGTGTCTCGGCGTTTCTGCTGCTAGAGATGGATTAGTCTTGACCACAGGCAGTGGAGAGAAAGATAGACAAAAAGGGAGAAACCAAGTGGCCGTCACTTTACAACGATGTTTCAGGCACAAAATGAAATTTTTGGTAAATAATGTAAACTGCTGTTTTGAAAGTAGTTGCATGGCCATCATATGGGAAGAAGTTTGTTGAATCGACGGTGACCACCAGGGTTAGCACCGATTTTTGCTTTATCAATTTGAAAGCAAGACAGAAGTTTGTCCCACGCTGCCAGAATTGGTGGCGTTATATTACACACACCACAAGGGGTTCATAGATAAAATATTCTTGCTCTGAGCTTTGCAGAAAATCACAAATCTTCAAAAAGACTGCAAAAAGCGTCGTGCACAGATTACTAAAAAGAACAGTAAAAACCCTAAACATTGACGATACAAAATATTCCGACAATCCAAACAAGTCCTCACCTCCTGCTCTGTGAGAAAAGTGTCAAAAATTATAGGTAGCAAAGTATTCATTTATCTTTAAAAAGCCGGTCCTTGTGTCCTCGTAAAATGGGCGACTTATAATAGCGAGCGCACTATGTGTATTCTGTCGCTGGAAAAAAAACCTATTAAATACGGGTAAAAGTGAATCTAGAGAACAGTACAGAGAAAACTTCCACTGTACACTTTATCGAAACCATCTGACGCTTGTAACCTTGTATTTGTGTTTTCGACACCCTCGCTTTGCCTTGCTCTTCCCTGTGGGTAATTGAGTTCCTGAGTAATTTTCCTCACAATAACGTCCAACAGTTGCTTCACACTGCGTCTGTCTCCAGCCTGTGCAATGCAGCTAGCTCTTTGTAGCTGGAAGAGACTTATCATTTTCGCCCACGTAACCTCATTGTTACTTATAAGATAAAAGGGGAACCCCCACCTACCAGAAGAACGTGGGCCCACTGACCACCATACCACCAGGAGAGGCAGCCACATCCAGCCGCGTGAGCTTGCATAGCTCTTTCCGTAAGACATTCAGTCTGTGGCTGGATTTGGTCGACCACCTCACCTGGCAGAACGGGGGCCAGCTACTAATGAAAAGCCAGCATTGCTTGTATTGATATCCTACTTTTCCTTGAACCTGCTTGGTCCTATATGGCAATCCAAAGGGAGCGGTAGGGTGGGGTACTTATACCTGGCCTCCTCCCTCTTTCTTTGCTTGTGAATTTTTCTCCTTTCTTAGGCCTCATGCACACGACCCTAGCCATATGCACGCCCGTGATTTTCGGGTCTGCCGCAGCAGAGTGACACCCGCGAGCCGCCCGCAAATCGCGGGCCGTGCACATGGCCGTGGCAATTATTTGCTATGAGCCTGGACCGCAGAACACGGCCGTAATAAGACATGACCTTTCTTTCTGCGGTCAGAGCTCCTGGGCCATGCACGGACCGTGGAAACCACGTTCGTGTGCATGGCCCCATAGGAATAAATGGGGCCGCAATTCTCCCGTGGTTTTTCGGGGAAATTGCGGCCGCAAAAGCATGTTGGTGTGCATGGGGCCTTAGGCCTCATGCACACGACCGTATCCGCAAATACTGACCGTAAATACGGTTCCGTATTGCTTTATAGTCATCAGCAACGTACCCATTTCTGCTGAATGGTATCCGCAAATACGGTCCGTAGTGCAACCGTCTTGCATCCGGATCCACAAAAAAAAAGTGGCCTGGTTAGGCCCCATGCCCACTTCAGTTTTTTCCTTCAGGGTGCTAGCCGTTTTTTTGACGGCTAGCACCCTGACCCATTCATTTAGATGGGGCCATGCACACTTCAGTTTTTTTGACGGTCCCGTTGCTCCGTTCCGACAAAAGTAGAGCATGTTTGTCCGAGATTCCGTGACCGTGGGGCCCATGCAAGTCAATGGGTCAATCAAAAAAACTGAAGGCACACGGAAGGCATCCGTGTGCCATCCTTGTGTGACGGAGCCGTTGCCTAGCAACGGCCGGGCGGGCTGAAGAGATTTGCACTGCACTAATCGGCAGCCCCTTCTATCAATCAGTTCTGGATAGGGAGAAGGGGCAGCTATAGAAAGAAAAAGCAGTTCATACGTACCTCGGCCATTGTCTTGGTGACGCATCCCTCTCTTGAAATCCAGTTCGACCTCCCTGGATGACGCGGCAGTCCATGTGGCCGCTGCAGCCTGTGATTGGCTGCAGAGGCAGTCACATGGGATGGAGCGTCATCCCAGGAGGCCGGCCTTCTGACGTCATCCAGTGCGGCCTTCTGGGATGACTTTTATCCCATGTGACCGCCACTACAGCCTGTGATTAGCTGCAGCGGTGATATGGGATGAAACGTCATCCCAGGAGTTCTGGGTAAGTATGAACTTATTTTTTTAATTTTTATTTCATTGGAAATGTATATTGTGAGCGCCAAGCATGGTAATCATTGTTCAGCACTAGTCACTGTCCAGGGTGCTGAAAGAGTTACCGCCGATCAGTGCAGCCCATTCTATCCAGCACTTAACTCTTTCAGCACCCTGTAGAGTGACTAGCGCTGAACAACCATGCTCTTTCAGCACCCTGGACAGTACCATGCTCGGCGCTCGCTAACGGAAACACGGAAATGTACACGGAGTACACACTGATCCAATCACAGACACGCGGATCCGTGAAAAACGGCTGTGAAAACGGTGATGGAAGTGTGCATGAGGCCTTAATGGGAAATCCTCTTTGTGTTGCTTAGCAACACTTCTGTATTTGCGGATGGCTATCCGTATTTGCGGACGCACCTCCGTAGTCATCCGCAATTTTGGCTTCCCCCATAGACTTCCATGGAGGAGTCCGTGCCGCAATTGCAGACCAAGAACGGACATGCTCCATAATTCCCGGCACAGTTCTGCGGCACGGACACTCATCCATAGCGATACGGAAAGGTTTCCGTGTTCAATGGAAACGAACGGGTTCGTTATTGCGGTCCGCAAAAACTGAGGTTTTTTACGGTCGTGTGCATGGGGCCTTAGACACGAACGGAAAAACGCCCGTAATTACGGGCCGTAATTACGAGCCCATAGACTTCTATTGGCCACAGGTACCTTCCCGTTTGCTTACGGGAAGGTGCCTGGGCCGTTGAAAAATATAGAACATGTCCTATTTCAGGCCGTAATTACGGCACGGTAGGGCCCATAGAAGTCTATGGGGCTCTCGTAATTACGGGTGGCTACGTGTGTGCACCCGTAATTAAGGGAGCGTTGCTATACATGGTACTCACTGTCCAGGGTGCTGAAAGAGTTAAACAATCAGTGCTGGATAGAGCATAGGGGCTGAACTGATCGGCAGTAACTCTTTCAGCACCCTGGACAGTGAGTACCGCTGGACAGTGAGTACCATACGTGGCGCGGTGTTCACAATATACATTTCTAATGTTGTCTTCAAAAAAAAGTTCATACTTACACAGAACTCACTGCTTCTTCCTCCAGTCCGGCCTCCTGGTTTAACGTTTTATCCCATGTGACTGCTGCAGCCAATCATAGGCTGCAGCGGTCACATGGACTGCCGCGTCATCCAGGGAGGTCGAACTGGATGTCAAAAAAGGGACGCGTCACCAAGACAACGGCCGGGGTACGTATGAAATGCTTTTTCTTTCTATCGCTGCGTTACGCTGCGGAAACTCTGACCGAAAGGGCTGCCCCTTCTCTCTATCCAGCACTGATCAGCAGCCTCTTCTCTCTATCAGTGCTGGATAGAGAGAAGGGGCTGCCGATTAGTGCAGTGCAATATCTCTGTCTACATGTAAAGAGAAGTAGAGAAAACGGGTCCGTAAATAGGGGTGGAATACGGGTGACAAAGGACCCATATTTACGCCAGTATTTACGGGAGGGAAAAAATACGGTCATGTGCATGGGGCCTTAGGTGCGGCGATCAAGCTCTCACTTACCCTGTGCCCTTGACTTCTGGACTTCTTGGCAACTGAGCTAGGCTTGTCTCTCGTTAACCTCTTGTTTATCGATTTTGATTATCTGCTCCAGGCTGGTTTTGACCTTTGCTGTACCTGATTTCCACTTGGACTTTCTGTTTACCCTCTGACTGTCTGGTTCCTGTTCAGGTATAGCCTGCACTGCACCCCTTATCTAACACTGAACTCTGTTAGAACAACCTGGGTTCTATGCTGCAAAAACCATCCCGACAGTCTTCAGCAGCCTTTTGGGAACTGCACAACCAGTGATTCCATAACAAGGGGAGTAAGATTGGCACCATTTATCAGTGCGAAAATTGATTATTTATTTACCCCATTATACCCTTGTATCATACCCTGATGTACTCTGCACAGCTTACATATACCCTGATGTACTCCACACAGATTACATATACCCTGATGTACTCCGCACAGCTTACATATACCCTGATGTACTCCGCCCAGCTTACATATACCCTGATGTACTCCGCCCAGCTTACATATACCCTGATGTACTCCGCACAGCTTACATATACCCTGATGTACTCCGCACAGCTTACATATACCCTGATGTACACCGCACAGCTTACATATACCCTGATGTACTCCGCACAGCTTACATATACCCTGATGTACTCTGCGCAGATTACATATACCCTGATGTACTCCGCACAGCTTACATATACCCTGATGTACTCCGCACAGCTTACATATACCCTGATGTACTCCGCACAGCTTACATATATCCTGATGTACTCCGCCCAGCTTACATATACCCTGATGTACTCCGCACAGCTTACATATACCCTGATGTACTCCGCACAGCTTACATATACCCTGATGTACTCCTCACAGCTTACATATACCCTGATGTACTCCGAACAGCTTACATATAACCTGATGTACTCCGCACAGCTTACATATACCCTGATGTACTCCTCACATATTACATATACCCTGATGTACTCCGCACAGCTTACATATACCCTGATGTACTCCGCACAGCTTACATATACCCTGATGTACTCCGCCCAGCTTACATATACCCTGATGTACTCCGCACAGCTTACATATACCCTGATGTACTCCGCACAGCTTACATATACCCTGATGTACACCGCACAGCTTACATATACCCTGATGTACTCCGCACAGCTTACATATACCCTGATGTACTCCGCACAGCTTACATATACCCTGATGTACTCCTCACAGA
Source organism: Rhinoderma darwinii (assembly GCF_050947455.1). Lineage (NCBI taxonomy): Eukaryota > Metazoa > Chordata > Amphibia > Anura > Rhinodermatidae > Rhinoderma > Rhinoderma darwinii. The sequence goes on from NC_134688.1 coordinate 26,407,954, forward strand.
TTACATATACCCTGATGTACTCCGCCCAGCTTACATATAACCTGATGTACTCCGCCCAGCTTACATATAACCTGATGTACTCCGCACAGCTTACATATACCCTGATGTACTCCGCACAGCTTACATATACCCTGATATACTCCGCCCAGCTTACATATACCCTGATGTACTCCGCCCAGCTTACATATACCCTGATGTACTCCGAACAGCTTACATATAACCTGATGTACACCGCACTGCTTACATATACCCTGATGTACTCCGCACAGCTTACATATACCCTGATGTACTCCGCACAGCTTACATATACCCTGATGTACTCCACACAGCTTACATATACCCTGATGTACTCCGCACAGCTTACATATACCCTGATGTACTCCGCACAGATTACATATACCCTGATGTACTCCGCACAGCTTACATATCCCCTGATGTACTCCGCACAGCTTACATATACCTTGATGTACTCCTCACAGATTACATATACCCTGATGTACTCCGCACAGATTACATATATCCTGATGTAGTCTGCACAGCTTACATATACCGATGTACTCCTGTACTCCGCACAGCTTACATATGCCCTGATGTACTCCGCACAGCTTACATATGCCCTGATGTACTCCGCACAGCTTACATATACCCTGATGTACTCTGCACAGCTTACATATACCCTGATGTACTCCGCACAGATTACATATACCCTGATGTACTCCGCACAGCTTACATATACCCTGATGTACTCCGCACAGCTTACATATACCCTGATGTACTCCGCCCAGCTTACATATACCGTGATGTACTCCGCACAGCTTACATATACCCTGATGTACTCCGCACAGCTTACATATACCCTGATGTACACCGCACAGCTTACATATACCCTGATGTACTCCGCACAGCTTACATATACCCTGATGTACTCCGCACAGCTTACATATACCCTGATGTACTCCTCACAGCTTACATATACCCTGATGTACTCCGAACAGCTTACATATACCCTGATGTACTCCTCACAGATTACATATACCCTGATGTACTCCGCACAGCTTACATATACCCTGATGTACTCCTCACATATTACATATACACTGATGTACTCCACACAGATTACATATACCCTGATGTACTCCGCACAGCTTACATATACCCTGATGTACTCCGCACAGCTTACATATACCCTGATGTACTCCGCCCAGTTTACATATACCCTGATGTACTCCGCACAGCTTACATATACCCTGATGTACTCCGCACAGCTTACATATACCCTGATGTACACCGCACAGCTTACATATACCCTGATGTACTCCGCACAGCTTACATATACCCTGATGTACTCCGCACAGCTTACATATACCCTGATGTACTCCGCACAGCTTACATATACCCTGATGTACTCCTCACAGCTTACATACACCCTGATGTACTCCTCACAGCTTACATATACCCTGATGTACTCCGAACAGCTTACATAAACCCTGATGTACTCCGCACAGCTTACATATACCCTGATGTACTCCGCACAGCTTACATATACCCTGATGTACTCCTCACAGATTACATATACCCTGATGTACTCCGCCCAGCTTACATATAACCTGATGTACTCCGCACAGCTTACATATACCCTGATGTACTCCGCACAGCTTACATATACCCTGATGTACTCCGCCCAGCTTACATATACCCTGATGTACTCCGAACAGCTTACATATAACCTGATGTACACCGCACTGCTTACATATACCCTGATGTACTCCGCACAGCTTACATATACCCTGATGTACTCCGCACAGCTTACATATACCCTGATGTACTCCGCACAGCTTACATATACCCTGATATACTCCGCACAGCTTACATATACCCTGATGTACTCCGCACAGATTACATATACCCTGATGTACTCCGCACAGCTTACATATACCCTGATGTACTCCGCACAGCTTACATATACCCTGATGTACTCCTCACAGATTACATATACCCTGATGTACTCCGCACAGATTACATATATCCTGATGTAGTCTGCACAGCTTACATATACCCTGATGTACTCCGCACATATTACATATACCCTGATGTACTCCGCACAGCTTACATATGCCCTGATGTACTCCGCACAGCTTACATATGCCCTGATGTACTCCGCACAGCTTACATATAGCCTGATCTACTCCGCACAACTTACATATACCCTGATGTACTCCGCACAGCTTACATATACCCTGATGTACACCGCACAGCTTACATATACCCTGATGTACTCCGCACAGCTTACATATACACTGATGTACTCCGCCCAGCTTACATATACCCTGATGTACTCCGCACAGCTTACATATACCCTGATGTACTCCGCACAGATTACATATACCCTGATGTACTCCGCACAGATTACATATACCCTGATGTACTCCGCACAGATTACATATACCCTGATGTACTCCGCACAGATTACATATACCCTGATGTACTCCGCAAAGATTACATATACCCTGATGTACTCCGCACAGATTACATATACCCTGATGTACTCCGCACAGATTACATATACCCTGATGTACTCCGCACAGATTACATATACCCTGATGTACTCCGCACAGATTACATATATCCTGATGTAGTCTGCACAGCTTACATATACCCTGATGTACTCCTGTACTCCGCAGTTTACATATACCCTGATGTACTCCGCACAGCTTACATATACCCTGATGTACTCCGCACTGCTTACATATACCCTGATGTACTCCGCACTGCTTACATGTGCCCCTCACATTATAAACTGAAATACCAGTAAAACCCACACAGAACTACTACCAAGCAAAATCTGCGCTCCAAAAATGAAACAGCGCTCCCTCCCGTCTGATCTCTACAGTGTACCCAAACAGCAGTTTACATCCACATATATGTCATTCCCATACCCGGGAGAACCCGCTTAACAATTTATGAGGTATTTGTCTGCAGTGGCACGAACTGGACACAACATATTGTGCACTAAAATGGCATATCTGAGCATTAATTCCTTCTAAAAAACACCTTTTGGCTCAAAATACTCACTACACCCCTTAATAAATGCCTTGAGGGATGTAGTTTCCAAAATGGGGGTCACTACTCGGGGGTTTTACTATTTTACCGCACAGCCCTGAAATGGTGTGCCGATACTCTGAAAAATCACCAAAATAAACCTCAAATGTGTATGGTGCTCTTTCACCCCTAAGCCCTTTCATATGTCCAGCGAAATAATATAATTCTTAGGGGCGTAGCTTCCGAAATGGAGTCACTTCTTGGGGCTTTCCATTGTACTCTGGTACCTCTGGGGCTCTGCAAATGCAACATGGCGCCTGAACACCATTCCAGCAAAATCTGTGTTCCAAAAGCCAAATAGCGCTCCTTCCCTGAGCCCCGCCGTGTGCCCAAACAGCTGTTTAGGGCCACATATGGGGGTATTGCCATACTCGAAGAAATTGAGCAACAAATTGAGTGGTGTTTTTTTCTCCTATTACCCCTTGTGAAAATGAAAAATTAGGTGCAAAAACGACATATTATTGGAAAAAAAAATCAAACTTTCACTTTCACTGCCTAATTCTAATAAAATCTATGAAACATCTTTGGGGTCAAAATGCGCACTACACCCCTAGATGAATGCCCTGAGGGGCTTACTTTCTAAATTGAGTCACTTTTCAGGGGTTTCTACTCTACTGGTACCTCAGGGGCTCTGCAAATGGGACATGGTACCGGAAAATCATTCCAGCAAAATTTGAGCTCCAAAAGCCAAATGACGCTCCATCCCTTTTGAGCCCTGCTGTGGGTCCAAACAGCATTATATGACCACATATGGGGTATTTTCCTACTTGGGACAAATTGCTTTACAAATGTTGGGCTACTTTTTCTCCTTTATTCCTTGTGAAAATGAAAAAATCTGAGCTAAAACTAATTTTGTGTGAAAAAAATTTGATTTTCATGGCCTAATTCCAAGAAATTCAGCAAAAAACTTGAGGGGTTAAAATGATCACTATACCCTAAGATGAATTCCTTGGGGAGTGTAGTTTCCAAAATTGTGTCTTTTTGGGGTGTTTCTCATGTTTGGACACTGCAAAGACCTCTTCAAACCTGACATGGTGCATAAAATATAATCTAATATTAAGGAGGCCCAAAAATCCTCTAGGTGCTCCTTTGCTTCTGAGGCCTGTGTTCCAGTCCAGTAGCGCACTAGGGCCACATGTGGGATATTCCTAAAAAAAAAAAACGACAGAATCTGGGAAATAAAATTTATTTGTGTTTCTCTGGTTAAACCTTCTGTGTTACAAAAAAAATGGATTAAATTGGAATTTCTGAAAAAACAATAAAATTTGTAAATTTCACCTCTACTTTGCTTTAATTCTTGTGAAAAGCCTAAAGGGTTAAGAAACGTTCTAAATGCTGTTTAATACTTTTGCCGTTTTTAAAATGGCGTGATTTATGGGGGGTTTCTAGTATATAGGCCCCCTCAAAGCCACGTCAGAACTGAATAGGTTTTGAAAATTTTCTTACAAATTGGAGAAATTACTGCTAAAGTTCTAAGCCTTGTAATGTCCTAGAAAGCTAAATGGACATTTAAAAAATGATGCCAACATAAAGTAGACATATGGGAAATGTGAACTAGTGATTATGTTATGTGGTATTACTATTTGTCCTTCAAACAGATCAATTCAAATTTAGAAAAATGCTAATTTTTATACATTTTCTCTAAATGTTGGTGTTTTTCCACAAACAAACACTGAGTGTCTCGACTAAATTTTACCACTAACTTAAAGTTGTGTCACAAGAAAACAATCTCAGAATCGCTTGGATAAATTAAAGCATTCCAAAGTTATTACCATAAAGTAACACTTCAGATTTAAAAATGGCGTCTGAGCCCTAAGGCCCATACTAGGCTGCATCATTAAAGTGTACCTGTACTTTCAGAAAACTTCTGACATGTCATAGTGACATGTCATAAGTTTGATCGGTGGGGGTCTAAGCACTGAGACCCCCACCGATCGCTAAAACGATGAGGCAGAAACGCTCGAGTGAGTGCTGAGCCGCTTGGTTTCTCATCAGTGGGTGTACAAGCTCATAGACCTTCTATTAAGCCCGTACACCGTTACATCAGCTTTCAACTAAAACCCAATCAGAAACTAAGCGGCTCAGCGCTTCATGCTGCATGTATACCCCCCTGACTCTAAACCTTCTGTATGCTAGTAGTATACAGCAGGCTCAAAGGGTGTATTATATACAGTAGAGTCATAGTAACATATATAACAGCCACCGGTCTGTATATACTACATTATGCATCCTGCTCACGTATGTCTGCTATATGCACATGTATATACAGGGTGTCTAATGCATTATATACCAGCCGAGGGTAGCAGTTATATATATTATACTATGTATCTGGAAGCTCAGCAAGTATTGTGGTTTTGACCTTTGAATATAAGAAATGTGACATTTTTATAAGGCAATGTATGAGACGTCTGACGACATAAGACGCCATCAAGCAATGTATAATATGATTTCAATTGGACTAAATATTAAATACATAACCATAAATAAATCTGTGGGGTTTCCTTGAAATATTTTAACATTGCAAAGATATGCGCTCTCTCATCAGAAAAAAATTCCCAGCTATAAAGGGTAACTAAACTAAATGTTTAAACAAACTTCTGACATGTCAGAAGTTTTGATTGGTGGGGGTCCGAGCACTGAGACCCCCACCAATCGCTAAAACGACGCAGCTGAAGCGCTCATTTTTCCGGAAATAAATGTATCGGAGTACGGGATCATAGACTTTCTATTGAGCCCGTACTCCGATACATTCAATTCTGGAAAAAGTCGAACAGACAAGAAGCGGCTGAGCGCTCACACGAGGGCTTAAGATGCTTTGTTTTAGCGATGGGTGGGGATCTCAGTGCTCGGTCCCCCACCAATCGAATCTTCTGACATGTCACTATGACATGTCAGAAGTTTGTTAAATGTTTAGTTGCCCTTTAGTAGTTGAGCATCTGCACACCCATCACCCGAACTTGTTGTCAGTGAACTATGAGGTAGGTCTGGTCAATTGATCAAGAAATAACCAAAATTCAATTTCGTGATATGCAAAATAGGGTGTGTGGCATGCAAAATGGGGCGTGTCTTGTAAATGGGGCGTGGCCTAAATACTCGTTCATTAATCGTAATCGAGGTTACATGTGCAATTAATCGTGATTTTAATTTAGAGCATAATTGCCCAGCCCTAATATATATATATATATCATTAGTGTTTTTACTGCGGCCACTAACGAGATTTATACCAATGCAATAGCGAGCACTGCATCCGAGTGGTTTTGGAGAGAGGGAGCTCCCTCTCTCACTCCACCGGCACCATGCGTAAGATTGCAGGGTGTCGTGGCTTCTATGGCAGCCGGGGAGAGCCTAATAAAGGCCCCCAGGTCTGCCACTAGTTATGCCCGCACAGTGAACGCCGTGAAAAAAATAAATAAAAGACAATGCAAAAATTGCTGTTTTCTGTGAATCCTGCCTTAAAAAAAAAATGTGATAAAAGTGATCAAAATGTCGCATATTCTCCAAAATGGTAACAATAAAAACTACAAGACGTTCTGCAAACAAAAAGCCCTCATACAGCTGCATCGGCGGAACAATAAAAAGTTATGACTCCTGAAATATGGAGACACAAAAACAAATAATTTTGAAAAAAAACTATTTTTACTAGGTAAAAGTAGTAAAACATACAAAATCTATATAAATTTGGTATCGTTGCAATTGCAACAACCCGCTGAATAAAGTTATTGTGTTATTTATACCACAAGGTAAACATCATTAATTTAGGACGCAAACAAAAGTGCCAAAATTTATCTTTTTTTTTTCTATTCCCCCCAAAAAAAGTTAATTAATAAATCCTATGTATCCCAAGATGGTGCTATTAAAAAATACAACTTGTCCCGCAAAAAATAAGACCTTATACAGCTATGTCGACGCAAATATAAAGAAGTTATAGCTCCTTGAATGAGACGATGGAAAAACGTAAAAAATAGCTTGGTCACTAAGGGGTAAAAACTGCACTTTCCCTTTTTTTAATTTATTTTTACAATTTTGTTGACCATTTTTTTTTTTACATTTTTAAAAAAAAATAGAAAGTAGAAAAAAAATTATGAACCCAAGGAGAAAACCGTATGCAGAAAGCTCCTAAGCTCTCGCTAGCATTGGTTGCAGGCAGGCAGAAATGCATCATTTTACTACGTCTGTCCGTCAGATGGAGACTCTTCTTGTGACCCAAGAAATCGGCACAGAAACCTAAAAACAAGCTGAAGTTAAAGGGCTCCTTCACTTTAGACAATCCCTTCTTGTTAAAAGGTTTTCTTGACGATAAGTTGATCACAAAGTGTCCCCCTGCTGGGACCCACAGCAATCAGCTGTAATGCTTGGGGAAACCTGGCAGTAAATGTTCTATTTCCCTGCAGCACCCCTACAGGGGAAATTAAGCATTACACAGCACCCATTCATATTGATGGGTTGTCTGTGCAATGCAGGAAAGAACAGGACAGGTCAGGTCGCCCAGAGCGAGAAACACTCTTTGTAGCTGCTCTCCAGCCTAGCCAAGAGATGAGGATCCTGAACAGAGTACCCCCCCCCCCCTCTATTAACTCAGAATTCTCTAATAAGGTATTTAAAAAGGGTTTTATAAACTGGACGACCCCTTTAAAACAGAGACACTCACTTTAAAGGGAACATGTCATCAGCATTTCACCTAGTAAACCAACAATACCTGGTGGAAGTGGGGAAAAAAAATCTTTTTTATGTAACCTATAATTATCTTCTGTGCAGTCTCTGTACCTTTAGTAGGGATGCACGATGCATCGAAACTTCGATACTGTTTCGATACTGTGCATCCCCAAACGGTTCGATACCGTTGTTTCATGTATTTCGATACGAAGCTGTGCGGCCGCACAGCTCAGTATAGTAATACATGAATGTATGAGAGCGGGGCTGCGGCTGTGTAATACAGTCATTGCACCACTCCTGAGTCCTGACAAGTGCGCGCCGTCAGGACAATGCGATGCGGCCGGCGCTGCACTAATGAGCGGCGGCACTGAAGACAGAACATGGCGGCCGCACTACAAAACACCCCCATGTTCTGTCTTCAGTGTCTGAACCGCCGCTCATTAGTGCAGCGCCGGCCGCATCACCTCATGCTGACCGCGCGTGCACTTAGTGTCAGGAGCGGGGCAATGGCTGTATCACACAGCCGCAGCCCCGCTCTATAACGGCGGAGATCAGAGAAACCTCATCTGCGCTGCTATTTCCCTGAATGCTGCCATCAAAGCTGACTGCAGCATTCAGGGGAAAATTAGAAGGGGGATGCCCCTGGATCGTGTCACAGGGAATTCCAGTGACGCGATCGAGGGCCATACCATATATGGGCAGACAGCCCAGGTTCTATTGAAGGACCCCAGGGCTGTCTGACCATATTTCCTGTTAGGGAATATTTAGGTATGTCCTAACAACTGCCTGTGTACTATCAGTATATAGATATATGCCAGTACATTCAAGTTTAAAAATAAAGTAAAAACATAAAATAATAAAAAATAAAAAAAAATACACTTACACCTTTTTTTACGAGAAACATTTAAAATACATGCTTATACATAAAACATATACATATTGGGTATTGGCGCGGCCGTAATAACCTGCACAACAATTTTATTGCGGCATTTATGATGTGTATGCTGTAAAAAAATAAAATAAAAACTTCACTTATTAATGTAAGGCACGAGGTGCGATGAATTTAACCTCCATGTGCCTCACATTAATAGTAATTCACCCCATCATGTACCTTACACATTAACCCATTATGACTGAGAAACATGATGGGGTTAATTACTATTAATGTGAGGCACGTGGAGGTTAAATTCATCATCACACCTCGCGCCTCACATAAGAAAATGGAAGAACTTTTTTTTTTATTATTACTGTTGGCAAAGTATCGTTTTGGAATTCTAAATCGCAATACTACACGAAGTATCGGTATTGAAGTCCAAATTCTGGTATCGTGACATCCCTAACCTTTCGTATTAAATTTTTTAGTGTTCCAGTGCCGTATGCTAATTAGAATAAAAAAAGTCATATCTTCATTCAAAAAGAGTCATATCTTCATTCCTCAAGCCTTTGCGAGTTAACCCCGCCTCCTTTCTTTTGATTGACAACTCCTCACCTCTCCCCCCCCCCCCCAGCACACACAAAATCCCACGCTTGCTCATCGATGTACTGTTCTGGTGCGTGCGCACAACGGGACACCATAGCGGCGCATGCGCAGTAACTAAATTGGAGGACCTGACAAACTAGGGAAGAGTGTCGGCACATACACGCTATCTCAGACAAGATTTCGGCATTCAGGGCTGGCCAGTTTTCGGCGGTGGGCGGGCATAAGAAGAGGAACGAACTAGACTGCTGGATTATTACCATAAAAGGCGCAAAATGTTTGCAGACCGTTATTTACGGTCAAAGGAGGAGTTTAGGAGACGGGATAACGGCAATTAACTTTTGACAGAAGGCCAGAGAGGGGCGAGTAGAGTTCAATAGGTGAAATGCTGGTGACAGGTTCCCTTTAAGAATCAGCCCATCTTACAGACTACACACTGTCCAGGACTACATCACAAGACATTCTAGATATAATGATCATATTTTTGAATGGCCAGTTGTGCTCGGGAAGTATAGACACGCTCTTTTTCTTCGTCCCCTGGGTCTATAGCAATTTCATAGTAATTAGAATGAAAGTAAAGCAAGAACAATAATGCCTGACAAAGGAGACAGAAGAATACGGGTTCTCCATGGCGGTCTCTTACATGTGAGAAGCGATTAGTAGCAATTATAGAGCACTTACTTCATTATCCTTCGCCAGTTTCAGAATCTCATCGAAAGCTACAAAACTATCATTCCCTCTCACTGCGTCTTTTTCCATGTAGCCCAGATGAATGTCAGTCGCCACGAGGATTTTAAACGTGTCCTCATCATCGCTGCAAGAAAGAGACGAAAACAATGTGATGTAGTATTATAGTAATTATATTCTTATATATAGGAGCAGTATTATAGTAGTTATATTCTTGTATATAGGGGCAGTATTATAGTAATTATATTCTTGTATATAGGACCAGTATTATAGTAGTTATATTCTTGTATATAGGGAGAGTATTATAGTAGCTATATTCTTGTATATAGGGGGCAGTATTCTAGTAGTTATATTCTTGTATATAGGGGGCAGTATCATAGTAGTTATATTCTTGTATATAGGGAGCAGTATTATAGTAGTTCTATTCCTGTATATAGGGGGCAGTATTATAGTAGTTATATTCCTGTATATAGGAGCAGTATTATAGTAGTTACATTCTTGTATATAGGGGCAGTAATATAGTAGTTATATTCTTGTATATAGGGGCAGTATTATAGTAGTTATAATCTTGTATATAGGGAGCAGTATTATAGTAGTTATATTCTTGTATATAGGGGCAGTAATATAGTAGTTATATTCTTGTATATAGGGGGCAGTATTATAGTAGTTATATTCTTATATAGGGGGCAGTATTATAGTAGTTATATTCTTGTATATAGGGGCAGTATTATAGTAGTTATATTCTTGTACATAGGGAGCAGTATTATAGTAGTTATATTCTTGTATATAGGGGCAGTATTATAGTAGTTATATTCTTGTATATAGGACCAGTATTATAGTAGTTATATTCTTGTACATAGGGGCAGTATTATAGTAGTTATATTCTTGTATATAGGGGCAGTATTATAGTAGTTATATTCTTGTATATAGGGGGCAGTATTATAGTAGTTATATTCTTATATATAGGATCAGTATTATAGTAGTTATACTCTTGTATATAGGGGCAGTATTATAGTAATTATATTCTTGTATATAGGACCAGTATTATAGAAGTTATATTCTTGTATATAGGGGCAGTATTATAGTAGTTATATTCCTGTATATAGGGGGCAGTATTATAGTAGTTATATTCTTGTATATAGGGGCAGTATTATAGTAGTTATATTCTTGTATATAGGAGCAGTATTATAGTAGTTATATTCTTGTATATAGGGGGCAGTATTACGGTAGTTATATTCTTGTATATAGGGGGTAGTATTATAGTAGTTATATTCTTGTATATAGGGGCAGTATTATAGTAGTTATATTCTTGTATATAGGAGCAGTATTATAGTAGTTATATTCTTGTACATAGGGGGCAGTATTATAGTAGTTATATTCTTGTATATAGGAGCAGTATTATAGTAGTTATATTCTTGTATATAGGGGGCAGTATTATAGTAGTTATATTCTTGCATATAGGGAGCAGTATTATAGTAGTTATATTCTTGTATATAGGGGCAGTATTATAGTAGTTATATTCTTGAACATAGGGGACAGTATTATAGTAGTTATATTCTTGTATATAGGGGCAGTATTATAGTAGTTATATTCTTGTATATAGGGGGTAGTATTATAGTAGTTATATTCTTGTATATAGGAGCAGTATTATAGTAGTTATATTCTTGTACATAGGGGACAGTATTATAGTAGTTATATTCTTGTATATAGGGGGTAGTATTATAGTAGTTATATTCTTGTATATAGGGGGTAGTATTATAGTAGTTATATTCTTGTATATAGGGGGCAGTATTATAGTAGTTATATTCTTGTATATAGGGGCAGTATTATAGTCGTTATATTCTTGTATATAGGGGGCAGTATTATAGAAGTTATATTCTTGTATATAGGGGGTAGTATTATAGTAGTTATATTCTTGTATATAGGGGGTAGTATTATAGTAGTTATATTCTTGTATATAGGACCAGCATTATAGTAGTTATATTGTTGAACATAGGGGACAGTATTATAGTAGTTATATTCTTGTATATAGGGGGCAGTATTATAGTAGTTATATTCTTGTATATAGGGGGTAGTATTATAATAGTTATATTCTTGTATATAGGGGCAGTATTATAGTAGTTATATTCTTGTATATAGGGGAAGTATTATAGTAGTTATATTCTTGTACATAGGGGGCAGCATTATAGTAGTTATATTCTTGTATATAGAGGGCAGCATTATAGTAGTTATATTCTTGTATATATGAGCAGTATTAAAGTAGTTATATTCTTGTATATAGGAGCAGTATTATAGTAGTTATATTCTTGTATATAGAGGGCAGCATTATAGTAGTTATATTCTTGTATATATGAGCAGTATTAAAGTAGTTATATTCTTGTATATAGGAGCAGTATTATAGTAGTTATATTCTTGTATATAGGGGCAGTATTATAGTAGTTATATTCTTGTATATAGGGGCAGTATTATAGTAGTTATATTCTTGTATATAGGGGCAGTATTATAGTAGTAATATTCTTGTATATAGGGAGCAGTATTATAGTAGTTATATTCTTGTATATAGGGGCAGTATTATAGTAGTTATATTCTTGTATATAGGGGCAGTATTATAGTAGTTATATTCTTGTATATAGGGGCAGTATTATAGTAGTAATATTCTTGTATATAGGGAGCAGTATTATATTAGTTATATTCTTGTATATAGGGAGCAGTATTATAGTAGTTATATTCTTGTATATAGGGGCAGTATTATAGTAATTATATTCTTGTATATAGGGGGTAGTATTATAGTAGTTATATTCTTGTATATAGGGGCAGTATTATAGTAATTTTATTCTTGTATATAGGGGCAGTATTATAGTAGTTATATTCTTATATATAGGGGCAGTATTATAGTAGTTATATTCTTGTATATAGGAGCAGTATTATAGTAGTTATATTATTGTATATAGGAGCAGTATTATAGTAGTTATATTCTTGTATATAGGGGCAGTATTATAGTAGTTATATTCTTGTATATAAGGGCAGTATTATAGTAGTAATATTCTTGTATATAGGGGCAGTATTATAGTAGTTATATTCTTGTAGATAGGAGCAGTATTATAGTAGTTATATTCTTGTATATAGGGGGCAGTATTATAGTAGTTATATTCTTGTATATAGGGGCAGTATTATAGTAGTTATATTCTTGTATATAGGGGGCAGTATTATAGTAGTTACATTCTTGTATATAGGGGGCAGTATTATAGTAATTATATTCTTGTATATAGGGGGCAGTATTATATTAGTTATATTCTTGTATATAGGGGGTAGTATTATAGTAGTTATATTCTTGTATATAGGGGGCAGTATTATAGTAATTATATTTTTGTATATAGGGGCAGTATTATAGTAGTTATATTCTTGTATATAGGGGGCAGTATTATATTAGTTATATTCTTGTACACAGGAGCAGTATTATAGTAGTTATATTCTTGTATATAGCAGCAGTATTATAGTAGTTATATTCTTGTATATAGGGGCAGTATTATAGTAGTTATATTCTTGTATATAGCAGGCAGTATTATAGTAATTATATTCTTGTATATAGGAGGCAGTATTATAGTAATTATATTCTTGTATATAGGAGGCAGTATTATAGTAATTATATTCTTGTATATAGGAGGCAGTATTATAGTAATTATATTCTTGTATATAGGAGGCAGTATTATAGTAGTTATATTCTTGTATATAGGAGCAGTATTATAGTAGTTATATTCTTGTATATAGGAGGCAGTATTATAGTAGTTATATTCCTGTATATAGGGGGCAGTATTATATTAGTTATATTCTTGTATATAGGGGGCAGTATAATAGTAGTTATATTCTTGTATATAGGAGCAGTATTATAGTAGTTATATTCTTGTATATAGGAGCAGTATTATAGTAGTTATATTCTTGTATATAGGAAGCAGTATTATAGTAGTTATATTCTTGTATATAGGAGCAGTATTACAGTAGTTATATTCTTGTATATAGGGGGCAGTATTATAGTAGTTATATTCTTTTATATAGGGGCAGTATTATAGTATTTATATTCTTGTACATAGAGGGCAGTATTATAGTAGTTATATTCTTGTATATAGGAGGCAGTATTATAGTAGTTATATTCTTGTATATAGGGGGCAGTATTATATTAGTTATATTCTTGTATATAGGGGGCAGTATTATAGTAGTTATAGTCTTGTATATAGGAGCAGTATTATAGTAGTTATATTTATGTATATAGGAGCAGTATTATAGTAGTTATATTCTAGTATATAGGAGGCAGTATTATAGTAATTATATTCTTGTATATAGGGAGCAGTATTATAGTAGTTATATTCTTGTATATAGGAGGCAGTATTATAGTAGTTATATTCTTGTACATAGGGGGCAGTATTATAGTAGTTATATTCTTCTATATAAGGACAGTATTATAGTAGTTATATTCTTGTATATAGGGAGCAGTATTATAGTAGTTATATTCTTGTATATAGGGGCAGTATTATAGTAGTTATATTCTTGTATATAGGGGGCAGTATTATAGTAGTTATATTCTTGTATATAGGGGGCAGTATTATAGTAGTTATATTCTTGTATATAGGGAGCAGTATTATAGTAGTTATATTCTTGTATATAGGAGCAGTATTATAGTAATTATATTCTTGTATATAGGAGCAGTATTATAGTAGTTATATTCTTGTATATAGGAGCAGTATTATAGCAGTTATATTCTTGTATATAGGAGCAGTATTATAGTAGTTATATTCTTGTATATAGGAGGCAGTATTATAATTATATTCTTGTATATAGGGAGCAGTATTATAGTAGTTATATTCTTGTATGTAGGAGGCAGTATTATAGTAGTTATATTCTTGTATATAGGAGCAGTATTATAGTAATTATATTCTTGTATATAGGGAGCAGTATTATAGACGTTATATTCTTGTATATAGGAGGCAGTATTATTGTAGTTATATTCTTGTACATAGGGGGCAGTATTATAGTAGTTATATTCTTCTATATAAGGACAATATTATAGTAGTTATATTCTTGTATATAGGGAGCAGTATTATAGTAGTTATATTCTTGTATATAGGGAGCAGTATTATAGTAGTTATATTCTTGTATATAGGGGCAGTATTATAGTAGTTATATTCTTGTATATAGGGGGCAGTATTATAGTAGTTATATTCTTGTATATAGGGAGCAGTATTATAGTAGTTATATTCTTGTATATAGGAGCAGTATTATAGTAATTATATTCTTGTATATAGGAGCAGTATTATAGTAGTTATATTCTTCTATATTGGGACAGTATTATAGTAGTTATATTCTTCTATATAGGGGAAGTATTATAGTAGCTATATTCTTGTATATAGGGGCAGTATTATAGTAGCTATATTCTTGTATATAGGGGCAGTATTATAAGAGTTATATTCTTATATATAGGGGCAGTATTATAGTAGTTATATTCTTGTACATAGGGGCAGTATTATAGTAGTTATATTCTTGTATATAGGAGCAGTATTATAGTAGTTATATTCCTGTATATAGGGTGCAGTATTATAGTAGTTATATTCTTGTATATAGGGGGCAGTATTATAGTAATTATATTCTTATATATAGGAGCAGTATTATAGTAATTATATTCTTATATATAGGAGCAGTATTATAGTAGTTATATTCCTGTATATAGGGTGCAGTATTATAGTAGTTATATTCTTGTATATAGGGGGCAGTATTATAGTAGTTATATTCTTGTATATAGGAGCAGTATTATAGTAGTTATATTCTTGTATATAGGAGCAGTATTATAGTAGTTATATTCTTGTATATAGGGGGCAGTATTATAGTAGTTATATTCTTGTATATAGGAGCAGTATTATAGTAGTTATATTCTTGCATATAGGGGCAGTATTATAGTAGTTATATTCTTGTTCATAGGAGGCAATATTATAGTAGTTATATTCTTGTATATAGGGGCAGTATTATAGTAGTTATATTCTTGTATATAGGAGGCAGTATTATAGTAGTTATACTCTTGTATATAGGAGCAGTATTATAGTAGTTATATTCCTGTATATAGGGTGCAGTCTTATAGTAGTTATATTCTTGTATATAGGGGGCAGTATTATAGTAATTATATTCTTGTATATAGGAGCAGTATTATAGTAGTTATATTCTTGTATATAGGGGGCAGTATTATAGTAATTATATTCTTGTATATAGGAGCAGTATTATAGTAGTTATATTCCTGTATATAGGGTGCAGTATTATAGTAGTTATATTCTTGTATATAGGGGGCAGTATTATAGTAATTATATTCTTATATATAGGAGCAGTATTATAGTAGTTATATTCTTGTATATAGGAGCAGTATTATAGTAGTTATATTCTTGTATATAGGGGGCAGTATTATAGTAGTTATATTCTTGTATATAGGAGGCAGTATTATAGTAGTTACACTCTTGTATATAGGAGCAGTATTATAGTAGTTATATTCCTGTATATAGGGTGCAGTATTATAGTAGTTATATTCTTGTATATAGGGGGCAGTATTATAGTAATTATATTCTTGTATATAGGAGCAGTATTATAGTAGTTATATTCTTGTATATAGGGGGCAGTATTATAGTAATTATATTCTTGTATATAGGAGCAGTATTATAGTAGTTATATTCCTGTATATAGGGTGCAGCATTATAGTAGTTATATTATTGTATATAGGGGGCAGTATTATAGTAATTATATTCTTATATATAGGAGCAGTATTATAGTAGTTATATTCTTGTATATAGGAGCAGTATTATAGTAGTTATATTCTTGTATATAGGGGGCAGTATTATAGTAGTTATATTCTTGTATATAGGGGGTAGTATTATAATAGTTATATTCTTGTATATAGGGGCAGTATTATAGTAGTTATATTCTTGTATATAGGGGCAGTATTATAGTAGTTATATTCTTGTATATAGGGGGCAGTATTATAGTAGTTATATTCTTGTATATAGGGGGCAGTATTATAGTAGTTATATTCTTGTATATAGGAGGCAGTATTATAGTAGTTATATTCTTGTATATAGGGGCAGTATTATAGTAGTTATATTCTTGTACATTGGGGGCAGCATTATAGTAGTTATATTCTTGTATATAGAGGGCAGCATTATAGTAGTTATATTCTTGTATATATGAGCAGTATTAAAGTAGTTATATTCTTGTATATAGGAGCAGTATTATAGTAGTTATATTCTTGTATATAGGAGCAGTATTATAGTAGTTATATTCTTGTATATAGGGGCAGTATTATAGTAGTTATATTCTTGTATATAGGGGCAGTATTATAGTAGTTATATTCTTGTATATAGGGGCAGTATTATAGTAGTAATATTCTTGTATATAGGGAGCAGTATTATATTAGTTATATTCTTGTATATAGGGAGCAGTATTATAGTAGTTATATTCTTGTATATAGGGGCAGTATTATAGTAATTATATTCTTGTATATAGGGGGTAGTATTATAGTAGTTATATTCTTGTATATAGGAGCAGTATTATAGTAGTTATATTCTTGCATATAGGGGCAGTATTATAGTAGTTATATTCTTGTATATAGGAGGCAGTATTATAGTAGTTATATTCTTGTATATAGGGGCAGTATTATAGTAGTTATATTCTTGAATATAGGAGGCAGTATTATAGTAGTTATATTCTTGTATATAGGGGGCAGTATTATAGTAGTTATATTCTTGTTCATAGGAGGCAATATTATAGTAGTTATATTCTTGTATATAGGGGCAGTATTATAGTAGTTATATTCTTGTATATAGGAGGCAGTATTATAGTAGTTATACTCTTGTATATAGGAGCAGTATTATAGTAGTTATATTCCTGTATATAGGGTGCAGTCTTATAGTAGTTATATTCTTGTATATAGGGGGCAGTATTATAGTAATTATATTCTTGTATATAGGAGCAGTATTATAGTAGTTATATTCTTGCATATAGGGGGCAGTATTATAGTAATTATATTCTTGTATATAGGAGCAGTATTATAGTAGTTATATTCCTGTATATAGGGTGCAGTATTATAGTAGTTATATTCTTGTATATAGGGGGCAGTATTATAGTAATTATATTCTTATATATAGGAGCAGTATTATAGTAGTTATATTCTTGTATATAGGAGCAGTATTATAGTAGTTATATTCTTGTATATAGGGGGCAGTATTATAGTAGTTATATTCTTGTATATAGGAGGCAGTATTATAGTAGTTACACTCTTGTATATAGGAGCAGTATTATAGTAGTTATATTCCTGTATATAGGGTGCAGTATTATAGTAGTTATATTCTTGTATATAGGGGGCAGTATTATAGTAATTATATTCTTGTATATAGGAGCAGTATTATAGTAGTTATATTCTTGTATATAGGGGGCAGTATTATAGTAATTATATTCTTGTATATAGGAGCAGTATTATAGTAGTTATATTCCTGTATATAGGGTGCAGTATTATAGTAGTTATATTCTTGTATATAGGGGGCAGTATTATAGTAATTATATTCTTATATATAGGAGCAGTATTATAGTAGTTATATTCTTGTATATAGGAGCAGTATTATAGTAGTTATATTCTTGTATATAGGGGGCAGTATTATAGTAGTTATATTCTTGTATATAGGGGGTATTATAATAGTTATATTCTTGTATATAGGGGCAGTATTATAGTAGTTATATTCTTGTATATAGGGGCAGTATTATAGTAGTTATATTCTTGTATATAGGGGGCAGTATTATAGTAGTTATATTCTTGTATATAGGGGGCAGTATTATAGTAGTTATATTCTTGTATATAGGAGGCAGTATTATAGTAGTTATATTCTTGTATATAGGGGCAGTATTATAGTAGTTATATTCTTGTACATTGGGGGCAGCATTATAGTAGTTATATTCTTGTATATAGAGGGCAGCATTATAGTAGTTATATTCTTGTATATATGAGCAGTATTAAAGTAGTTATATTCTTGTATATAGGAGCAGTATTATAGTAGTTATATTCTTGTATATAGGAGCAGTATTATAGTAGTTATATTCTTGTATATAGGGGCAGTATTATAGTAGTTATATTCTTGTATATAGGGGCAGTATTATAGTAGTTATATTCTTGTATATAGGGGCAGTATTATAGTAGTAATATTCTTGTATATAGGGAGCAGTATTATATTAGTTATATTCTTGTATATAGGGAGCAGTATTATAGTAGTTATATTCTTGTATATAGGGGCAGTATTATAGTAATTATATTCTTGTATATAGGGGGTAGTATTATAGTAGTTATATTCTTGTATATAGGGGCAGTATTATAGTAATTTTATTCTTGTATATAGGGGCAGTATTATAGTAGTTATATTCTTATATATAGGGGCAGTATTATAGTAGTTATATTCTTGTATATAGGAGCAGTATTATAGTAGTTATATTCTTGTATATAGGAGCAGTATTATAGTAGTTATATTCTTGTATATAGGGGCAGTATTATAGTAGTTATATTCTTGTATATAAGGGCAGTATTATAGTAGTAATATTCTTGTATATAGGGGCAGTATTATAGTAGTTATATTCTTGTATATAGGAGCAGTATTATAGTAGTTATATTCTTGTATATAGGGGGCAGTATTATAGTAGTTATATTCTTGTATATAGGGGCAGTATTATAGTAGTTATATTCTTGTATATAGGAGCAGTATTATAGTAGTTATATTCTTGTATATAGGGGGCAGTATTATAGTAATTATATTCTTGTATATAGGAGCAGTATTATAGTAGTTATATTCCTGTATATAGGGTGCAGTATTATAGTAGTTATATTCTTGTATATAGGGGGCAGTATTATAGTAATTATATTCTTATATATAGGAGCAGTATTATAGTAGTTATATTCTTGTATATAGGAGCAGTATTATAGTAGTTATATTCTTGTATATAGGGGGCAGTATTATAGTAGTTATATTCTTGTATATAGGGGGTAGTATTATAATAGTTATATTCTTGTATATAGGGGCAGTATTATAGTAGTTATATTCTTGTATATAGGGGCAGTATTATAGTAGTTATATTCTTGTATATAGGGGGCAGTATTATAGTAGTTATATTCTTGTATATAGGGGGCAGTATTATAGTAGTTATATTCTTGTATATAGGAGGCAGTATTATAGTAGTTATATTCTTGTATATAGGGGCAGTATTATAGTAGTTATATTCTTGTACATTGGGGGCAGCATTATAGTAGTTATATTCTTGTATATAGAGGGCAGCATTATAGTAGTTATATTCTTGTATATATGAGCAGTATTAAAGTAGTTATATTCTTGTATATAGGAGCAGTATTATAGTAGTTATATTCTTGTATATAGGAGCAGTATTATAGTAGTTATATTCTTGTATATAGGGGCAGTATTATAGTAGTTATATTCTTGTATATAGGGGCAGTATTATAGTAGTTATATTCTTGTATATAGGGGCAGTATTATAGTAGTAATATTCTTGTATATAGGGAGCAGTATTATATTAGTTATATTCTTGTATATAGGGAGCAGTATTATAGTAGTTATATTCTTGTATATAGGGGCAGTATTATAGTAATTATATTCTTGTATATAGGGGGTAGTATTATAGTAGTTATATTCTTGTATATAGGGGCAGTATTATAGTAATTTTATTCTTGTATATAGGGGCAGTATTATAGTAGTTATATTCTTATATATAGGGGCAGTATTATAGTAGTTATATTCTTGTATATAGGAGCAGTATTATAGTAGTTATATTCTTGTATATAGGAGCAGTATTATAGTAGTTATATTCTTGTATATAGGGGCAGTATTATAGTAGTTATATTCTTGTATATAAGGGCAGTATTATAGTAGTAATATTCTTGTATATAGGGGCAGTATTATAGTAGTTATATTCTTGTATATAGGAGCAGTATTATAGTAGTTATATTCTTGTATATAGGGGGCAGTATTATAGTAGTTATATTCTTGTATATAGGGGCAGTATTATAGTAGTTATATTCTTGTATATAGGGGGCAGTATTATAGTAGTTACATTCTTGTATATAGGGGGCAGTATTATAGTAATTATATTCTTGTATATAGGGGGCAGTATTATATTAGTTATATTCTTGTATATAGGGGGTAGTATTATAGTAGTTATATTCTTGTATATAGGGGGCAGTATTATAGTAATTATATTTTTGTATATAGGGGCAGTATTATAGTAGTTATATTCTTCTATATAGGGGGCAGTATTATAGTAGTTATATTCTTCTATATAGGGGCAGTATTATATTAGTTATATTCTTGTACACAGGATCAGTATTATAGTAGTTATATTCTTGTATATAGCAGCAGTATTATAGTAGTTATATTCTTGTATATAGGGGCAGTATTATAGTAGTTATATTCTTGTATATAGCAGGCAGTATTATAATAATTATATTCTTGTATATAGGAGGCAGTATTATAGTAATTATATTCTTGTATATAGGAGGCAGTATTATAGTAATTATATTCTTGTATATAGGAGGCAGTATTATAGTAGTTATATTCTTGTATATAGGAGCAGTATTATAGTAGTTATATTCTTGTATATAGGAGGCAGTATTATAGTAGTTATATTCCTGTATATAGGGGGCAGTATTATATTAGTTATATTCTTGTATATAGGGGGCAGTATTATAGTAGTTATATTCTTGTATATAGGAGCAGTATTATAGTAGTTATATTCTTGTATATAGGAGCAGTATTATAGTAGTTATATTCTTGTATATAGGAGGCAGTATTATAGTAATTATATTCTTGTATATAGGAAGCAGTATTATAGTAGTTATATTCTTGTATATAGGGAGCAGTATTATAGTAGTAATATTCTTGTATATAGGGGCAGTATTATAGTAGTTATTTTTTTATTCTTGTATATAGGAGCAGTATTATAGTAGTTATATTCTTGTATATAGGGGGCAGTATTATAGTAGTTATATTCTTGTATATAGGGGGCAGTATTATAGTAATTATATTCTTGTATATAGGGGGTAGTATAATAGTAGTTATATTCTTGTATATAGGGGGCAGTATTATAGTAATTATATTCTTGTATATAGGGGCAGCATTATAGTAGTTATATTCTTGTATATAGGGGGCAGTATTATATTAGTTATATTCTTGTACATAGGAGCAGTATTATAGTAGTTATATTCTTGTATATAGGGGGCAGTATTATAGTAATTATATTCTTGTATATAGGGGCAGTATTATAGTAGTTATATTCTTGTATATAGGAGCAGTATTATAGTAGTTATATTGTTGTATATAGGAGCAGTATTATAGTAGTTATATTCTTGTATATAGGGGCAGTATTATAGTAGTAATATTCTTGTATATAGGGGCAGTATTATAGTAGTTATAGTCTTGCACATAGGGGGTAGTATTATAGTAGTTATATTCTTGTATATAGGAGCAGTATTATAGTAGTTATATTCTTGTATATAGGGGCAGTATTATAGTAGTTATACTCTTGTATATAGGGGCAGTATTATAGTAATTATACTCTTGTATATAGGGGCAGTATTATAGTAGTTATATTCTTGTATATAGGGGCAGTATTATAGTAGTTATATTCTTGTACATAGGGGCAGTATTATAGTAATTATATTCTTGTATATAGGGACAGTATTATAGTAGTTATATTATTGTATATAGGGGGTAGTATTATAGTAGTTATAGTCTTGTATATAGGAGCAGTATTATAGTAGTTATATTCTTGTATATAGGAGCAGTATTATAGTAGTTATATTCTTGTATATAGGAGCAGTATTATAGTAGTTATATTATTGTATATAGGGGGTAGTATTATAGTAGTTATAGTCTTGTATATAGGAGCAGTATTATAGTAGTTATATTCTTGTATATAGGGGCAGTATTATAGTATTTATATTCTTGTACATAGAGGGCAGTATTATAGTAGTTATATTCTTGTATATAGGAGGCAGTATTATAGTAGTTATATTCTTGTATATAGGGGGCAGTATTATATTAGTTATATTCTTGTATATAGGGGGCAGTATTATAGTAGTTATAGTCTTGTATATAGGAGCAGTATTATAGTAGTTATATTTATGTATATAGGAGCAGTATTATAGTAGTTATATTCTTGTATATAGGAGGCAGTATTATAGTAATTATATTCTTGTATATAGGGAGCAGTATTATAGTAGTTATATTCTTGTATATAGGAGGCAGTATTATAGTAGTTATATTCTTGTACATAGGGGGCAGTATTATAGTAGTTATATTCTTCTATATAAGGCAGTATTATAGTAGTTATATTCTTGTATATAGGGAGCAGTATTATAGTAGTTATATTCTTGTATATAGGGAGCAGTATTATAGTAGTTATATTCTTGTATATAGGGGCAGTATTATAGTAGTTATATTCTTGTATATAGGGGGCAGTATTATAGTAGTTATATTCTTGTATATAGGGAGCAGTATTATAGTAGTTATATTCTTGTATATAGGAGCAGTATTATAGTAATTATATTCTTGTATATAGGAGCAGTATTATAGTAGTTATATTCTTGTATATAGGAGCAGTATTATAGCAGTTATATTCTTGTATATAGGAGCACTATTATAGTAGTTATATTCTTGTATATAGGAGGCAGTATTATAGTAATTATATTCTTGTATATAGGGAGCAGTATTATAGTAGTTATATTCTTGTATATAGGAGGCAGTATTATAGTAGTTATATTCTTGTATATAGGAGCAGTATTATAGTAATTATATTCTTGTATATAGGGAGCAGTATTATAGTAGTTATATTCTTGTATATAGGAGGCAGTATTATTGTAGTTATATTCTTGTACATAGGGGGCAGTATTATAGTAGTTATATTCTTCTATATAAGGACAATATTATAGTAGTTATATTCTTGTATATAGAAAGCAGTATTATAGTAGTTATATTCTTGTATATAGGGAGCAGTATTATAGTAGTTATATTCTTGTATATAGGGGCAGTATTATAGTAGTTATATTCTTGTATATAGGGGGCAGTATTATAGTAGTTATATTCTTGTATATAGGGAGCAGTATTATAGTAGTTATATTCTTGTATATAGGAGCAGTATTATAGTAATTATATTCTTGTATATAGGAGCAGTATTATAGTAGTTATATTCTTGTATATAGGGGGCAGTATTATAGTAGTTATATTCTTGTATATAGGAGCAGTATTATAGTAGTTATATTCTTCTATATTGGGGCAGTATTATAGTAGTTATATTCTTCTATATAAAGATTGCAGATAAAAAATGAGGATCTATACGGCGCTGCTAATAGTTGCGGACAGATAAGATTGCTGAGATCGGGTGAATAGTTTTGTAAAAAACTGTTTTAATTGCAACGCGTTTCAGCACCGAACCGGCGCTTTCATCAGGCATGAGATTTACAGAAGAAAAGAGACAAGTTTATATAGCGCCAGTTCAGACTGGATAATTGCACAAAAAAACCGCGAAAACACAACAGCGGGTCAAAGTTCAAAAGTACAATTCAATAAAACATATCATAATATAAATACATGGAGGACAGATAAAAGGTATATATAATAAAATAAAAAGGCTGTGTACTCTACAAAAAAATGTTTTGGAGCATAGCAAGTTTTTAAAAATAAAAAAATGAATAAATAATAATATCGTAGTTTAATTAATTTTATTGAAAAATGTGGATGGTATCAGTGAAAGTTGTTTGGCTGGGGGTTGTGTATACTGTTAGGGAGTACTACTGTATGTTTTGTTTTCATGTCGCCACGGGAACCAAAAGGGTAACGGAAGCCGACGCGCTCCAAACAGAAGTGGAACGCAAGGTGGAACGCAATACGCGAGAGAAAGATGGGATGCTCAGGCAGGACCGGCGGAGGCTGCTAAGCCGGGACAGAATATGGGCATCGGACGAGGGGTGAGTAGAAGAGGATTGTCAGATATAAGTGTGTGACCGAAACTAAGATTAACCGGTTAAGGACTAGGCTGTTTTACAGCTAAATGACCAGAGCAAATTTCACAATTTTGCTATGCGCTTCTTTACATGACTATAACTCAGCAGGTGAATAAAGTTCATCTTTGAATTTTACACTCT
This sequence comes from Rhinoderma darwinii, assembly GCF_050947455.1. Taxonomy (NCBI): domain Eukaryota; kingdom Metazoa; phylum Chordata; class Amphibia; order Anura; family Rhinodermatidae; genus Rhinoderma; species Rhinoderma darwinii. Next base: position 26,433,084 of record NC_134688.1, read on the forward strand.
TTTTAAAGGACAGATAGGGCTTTGTTTTAGTGGCATTTGTCAGTATATATCATTTTTTTTTTTTTCACTAAAGTGGGCAAAATTGGAAAAAAATGCAAGAATTTAACAATTGCGTCGGTTTATGCTAGCATTTTTCACACACGGTATGAACCACGGCCAAAATTAATCTCCTTTCACATTCTTCCACTTCTCCCGTGCATGGGGATACCAAATATGTGAGCCTTATTCACTGTGCGGGCATGTGCCAGGGCTTGGCATAAAAGGAGGCTTTTTGGCCTTTTCGGTCCAGGAATTTTGCATTTGATTTTAGAGCCGCATACTGTTTTCTGGGGGGCCTAATGCTGCTGAAACATTAGAAACACCCCATAAATGACTTCATTCACACAAGTAGACCCCACAAGGTTTCCTTCAAGGGGTTTATCATATTTTTAGCAAGTCCAGTTTTCTTCTGAAAGTTTCTTGAATAAGATGGAACAAAATAAAATCAGCACTTTTTTAGCAAATGCGTCAGTTTAGGCTAGTATTTTTCACACACGGTATAGACCACGGCCAAAATTCATCTCCTTTCACGTTCTTCCACTTCTCCCGTGCATGGGGATACCAAATATGTGTGCCTTATTCGCTGTGCGGGCATGTGCCAGGGCTTGGCATAAAAGGAGGCTTTTTGGCATTTTCGGTCCAGGAATTTTGCATTTGATTTTAGAGCCGCATACTGTTTTCTGGGGGCGTAATGCTGCTGAAACATTAGAAACACCCCATAAATGACTTCATTCACACAAGTAGACCCCACAAGGTTTCCTTCAAGGGGTTTATCATATTTTTAGCAAGTCCAGTTATCTTCTGAAAGTTTCTTGAATAAGATGGAACAAAATAAAATCAGCACTTTTTTAGCAAATGCGTCAGTTTAGGCTAGTATTTTTCACACACGGTATAGACCACGGACAAAATTCATCTCCTTTCACGTTCTTCCACTTCTCCCGTGCATGGGGATACCAAATATGTGAGCCTTATTCACTGTGCGGGCATGTGCCAGGGCTTGGCATAAAAGGAGGCTTTTTGGCCTTTTCGGTCCAGGAATTTTGCATTTGATTTTATAGCCGCATACTGTTTTCTGGGGGGCCTAATGCTGCTGAAACATTAGAAACACCCCTAAATGACTTCATTCACACAAGTAGACCCCACAAGGTTTCCTTCAAGGGGTTTATCATATTTTTAGCAAGTCCAGTTTTCTTCTGAAAGTTTCTTGAATAAGATGGAACAAAATAAAATCAGCACATTTTTTAGCAAATGCGTCAGTTTAGGCTAGTATTTTTCACACACGGTATGGACCACGGCCAAAATTCATCTCCTTTCACGTTCTTCCACTTCTCCCGTGCATGGGGATACCAAATATGTGTGCCTTATTCACTGTGCGGGCATGTGCCAGGGCTTGGCATAAAAGGAGGCTTTTTGGCCTTTTCGGTCCAGGAATTTTGCATTTGATTTTAGAGCCGCATACTGTTTTCTGGGGGGTGTAATGCTGCTGAAACATTAGAATCACCCCATAAATGACTTCATTCGCACAAGTAGACCCCACAAGGTTTCCTTCAAGGGGTTTATCATATTTTTAGCAAGTCCAGTTTTCTTCTGAAAGTTTCTTGAATAAGATGGAACAAAATAAAATCAGCACTTTTTTAGCAAATGCGTCAGTTTAGGCTAGTATTTTTCACACACGGTATAGACCACGGCCAAAATTCATCTCCTTTCACGTTCTTCCACTTCTCCCGTGCATGGGGATACCAAATATGTGTGCCTTATTCGCTGTGCGGGCATGTGCCAGGGCTTGGCATAAAAGGAGGCTTTTTGGCATTTTCGGTCCAGGAATTTTGCATTTGATTTTAGAGCCGCATACTGTTTTCTGGGGGGCCTAATGCTGCTGAAACATTAGAAACACCCCATAAATGACTTCATTCACACAAGTAGACCCCACAAGGTTTCCTTCAAGGGGTTTATCATATTTTTAGCAAGTCCAGTTATCTTCTGAAAGTTTCTTGAATAAGATGGAACAAAATAAAATCAGCACTTTTTTAGCAAATGCGTCAGTTTAGGCTAGTATTTTTCACACACGGTATAGACCACGGACAAAATTCATCTCCTTTCACGTTCTTCCACTTCTCCCGTGCATGGGGATACCAAATATGTGTGCCTTATTCACTGTGCGGGCATGTGCCAGGGCTTGGCATAAAAGGAGGCTTTTTGGCCTTTTCGGTCCAGGAATTTTGCATTTGATTTTAGAGCCGCATACTGTTTTCTGGGGGGCCTAATGCTGCTGAAACATTAGAATCACCCCATAAATGACTTCATTCGCACAAGTAGACCCCACAAGGTTTCCTTCAAGGGGTTTATCATATTTTTAGCAAGTCCAGTTTTCTTCTGAAAGTTTCTTGAATAAGATGGAACAAAATAAAATCAGCACTTTTTTAGCAAATGCGTCAGTTTAGGCTAGTATTTTTCACACACGGTATAGACCACGGCCAAAATTCATCTCCTTTCACGTTCTTCCACTTCTCCCGTGCATGGGGATACCAAATATGTGTGCCTTATTCAATGGGGGGGCATGTGCCAGGGCTTGGCATAAAAGGAGGCTTTTTGGCCTTTTCGGTCTAGGAATTTTGCATTTGATTTTAGAGCCGCATACTGTTTTCTGGGGGGCCTAATGCTGCTGAAACATTAGAATCACCCCATAAATGACTTCATTCGCACAAGTAGACCCCACAAGGTTTCCTTCAAGGGGTTTATCATATTTTTAGCAAGTCCAGTTTTCTTCTGAAAGTTTCTTGAATAAGATGGAACAAAATAAAATCAGCACTTTTTTAGCAAATGCGTCAGTTTAGGCTAGTATTTTTCACACACGGTATAGACCACGGCCAAAATTCATCTCCTTTCACGTTCTTCCACTTCTCCCGTGCATGGGGATACCAAATATGTGTGCCTTATTCGCTGTGCGGGCATGTGCCAGGGCTTGGCATAAAAGGAGGCTTTTTGGCCTTTTCGGTCCAGGAATTCTGCACTTGATTTTATAGCAGCATACTGTTTTCTGGGGGGCCTAATGCTGCTGAAACATTAGAAACACCCCATAAATGACTTCATTCACACAAGTAGACCCCACAAGGTTTCCTTCAAGGGGTTTATCATATTTTTAGACAGTCCCGTTTTCTTCTGAAAGTTTCTTGAATAAGATGGATCAAAATAAAATTAGCAATTTTTTAGCAAATGCGTCAGTTTATACCAGCATTTTTCACACACGGTATAGACCACGGTCAAAATTAATCTCCGTTCACATTCTGCCACTTCTCCCGTGCATGGGGATACCAAATATGTGGCCTTATTTATCACATAGAGATGTAGGAGGGCGGACGATAGAAGAAGATTATTTCACAAATCGCTTTTTTTCAAAGCTGGTTTTACAAAACTCAACAGAGTTTCTATAACACTTCCAAAATATCTGCTCTTGAAGCAGAGATCCCAAAATATTCATCTAGCGGTATAATGGGAATTTATTTTTTGGGGTTTTCTAAAATAAGAAATTTCAGGTTAATGCAAATGGAGCTCTCCAGCAGATGAACTTTAGAAAACATCAAACATGACATCCACCCCCCACCCATTCCCTCCCTCACCCTTGGAGTAAAATCAGGGGAAAAATAAAAACGTAATGTAGGGCAAATATATTTTCAACAAATTAACTAAAATCTAATAATTCAGAACAGTGTGGTATTTTTTAAAACATGGCTCAATGCACAGGCCTGGTTGCGAGGGACATGAGGGACAGAAATATCGGGAATCTTTGCGGTGCCCGTCTTTTCTGCAGACGCGGCACTTTTTCTGGGGGTTGCTTCTGGTTGCTGTTGGGGGAATCCGACTGACGAAGTGTCTTTCAGTCAGTCGCGTGACATCCTCAGACTGGGGGCATTCTCGGGTGTCCTGAACATCAAAAATGAGGCCTTCAATAATTTTCTCCTGGAAATCCAGGTATGTGTCTCTGCCTCTGTTTTTTTTATAGAGCACAAATGAGTTGTGGATGGCCACGTGTAACAAATAAATGGCCACCTTTTTGTACCAGGTTTTAGTTTTGCGTTTTACTAAATAGGGCTGTAAAACCTGGTCGCTTAAATCCACCCCCCCCATGTACTTGTTATATTCGGACACGCTCACTGGTTTGTGCTTGTCCGATGTTGCCCCTCTTTCCCTCACTGCCACTGTTCCTGCGGTATGAATCGTGCTTAGCACATACACATCTTTGCGATCCCTGAACTTGACCGCCAGCAATTCCTCAGATGCATAAGCACAGGAGTCCCCCTTTACCATGCGCTTCCCCACTAATTGCTGTGGAAAACCAATTCTGTTTTTGTGCATGGTACTACATGCCCCAGTCCTTGCAGCATGCAAATGCCTAAACAGGGGCACACTAGAATAAAAATTATCACAGTACAGGTGGTACCCCTTGTGAAGCAGAGGCTGCATTATCTCCCACACAATCTTACTGCTGGTGGAAAGATCAGGGGGGCATCCAGGAACATTTATTGTGCGGTCCCGCCCTTCATAAATCCTGAAGGCGGTGGTATATCCTGACCCGCTTTCACACAATTTGTAGAGCTTAACGCCATATCTTGCCCTTTTTGAAGGTAGATATTGGCGAAAGCTAAGTCTGCCATGGAAGTTGAGGAGGGATTCGTCCACACTTACATTCTGCTCAGGGGTGTAGAGTTGCAGAAATAAATTATTCAGGGAATTTATTAGCGGTCTTATTTTGAACAACCGATCCCGGTTTGCATCGGTACTTGGGGGGGCCTGTGCGTTGTCATTGAAGTGGAGGAACCTCATTATTGTCTCATAACGAGACCTGGGCATTACTGCAGAATATACTGGGGTGGCTTGGGCGGGTCTTGTTGACCAGTAAGACCTAATGGAGGGCTTTTTGACAATACCCATATTTAGGGTGAGCCCCAAAAAATTTTTTAATTCCTGCAAATTGGTGGGCGTCCAATCTCTGGCATGGGTGGATGAAGGTTTCTGCCTTATATATTGCGTGGCATATAAATTTGTTTCGTGGACAATCTGATTTAGGATGTCGTCCGTTATAAATAAATGGAAGTAATCCATTTGGACAAAATTTGTATTGTCCACGGTTATGCCAGGAGTGGCCGTAAATCCGTGGATTCTAGGCCCAAAAGATGGGGCAGGTGCCCATACAAGAGCCTGGACTGGAGGGACCAGGCTGTCCCGTGCTACAGCGCTACTTGGCCCTGCACTTTCATGTTCTGCAGTTTCGACTGCATCAGGGACAACGTCCCCTGAAGATGAACCTGAAGTGACGCTGTCATCGTCACTACCTAAAACAGGTTCCATCTCGGACGCCATCTCTGATGCGGTCTCCGACTCAGACCACAGCATGGCGTATGCCTCCTCGGCGCTAAACAACTTCCTCGCCATAACGTAACTAACACTAACACTAACTAAACAAATTTTTTTTTTTTTTTTTTTTTTTTATAAAACACACAAACTAACTGCTATATATATCTACACTACCGCTAACAAAAAAATAAACCGCTATTGCTATATATATTATATATATGTGGATATATATATAATTATATACTCCCTACCTGCCTATTCTAATAGAATAAAAGAAAGAAAGGTAGATAGATAGAAAAAAAGATAGATGGATAGATAGATTGTATAGATAGATAGAAATCTATCTATACAGAGAATGTTTTAGTGTAACTGTATTTTTTTTCACTGTATTCTTCTGGCAGCAATTCTCCCGAGTCTCTTCTTCTCCTCAAACTGAAAGAATGTTTGAGGAGAAGAAAAGAGGCAGGAGATTTACTGCCAGAAAAGTCAAAATAAAACAAATGTGGTCGCTGTGATAGGTTTTCACAGCGACCACATGATCAGGGACCATCAGATTGGTCCCTGATACTCTGCCCAGTGCCCAGAGCTGTTGGTAACAGCGAGGGCACAGGGCTGTGTGCACGCGATCGCGTGCACACTGTTTTCTATGCAGAAATGCATGTGATCGCTGTGATTGGTTGTCACAGCGATCACATGTTCAGGGGCCAAAAGATTGACCCCTGACATTCTGCCCAGTGCCCATGGCTGTTAGCAACAGCCAGGGCATAGAGCTGTGTGCACGCGATCGCGCGTGCACAGTCTCTGAAGTGCGGCCGTATATATACTATACGCCGGACTTTAGAGACCCTGGCCGCTGGCCGTATATTTACGGCCAGCGGTCGGGAACCTGTTAATAGATAGGTCTAACACTAGGGTATTTGAAATAGGGCCATGAATCAGCGATAGCAGGTGAGAATAGCAGAGGATGTATGTACGCAAACGGAAGGTACGTTAGCATCAAGTGTTATATATAGCAGGAAAAATTAGTGGATGTTAATTTAGCAAAAGACACATGAACTCGGATAAATGTAGTGGTGGACCAAAAGAGGATTTGGAAGTGCTTAGATAATGCCATATTGTGGAGGACTGAAGGATAGTCGGATTGATTAATCTAAAGATGATTCTGCGATATCATTTAGACCCAAAGGGTGAAGGGTGTTCATTTTGAAAATCCAGTAGTTCTCTCTCTGCTTCAATTTGTTGAATCTATTAGGGACGTCACTGCTGATGTGCTCTATTGGAGTAATATTGATTTTATTGAATTCGCAGTTATGCTTATGAAAAAAATGCCTAGAGACACTATGCTTAAGGTATCCATTATTTACATTAAATCGATGGTTATTAATTCTGGTTCTCAAACACTGAGTGGTTCTACCAATGTATTGTAAATGACACGGACACTCTAATAAATAGATGACATAGGAGCTACCGCAATTCAGGAGAGACTGTATGGTGAAAGTTTCATTGGTGGCTGTGGATGTGTAATCTATTTTTCTGTGACTAATGGACTTGCAGCAGAGGCAGCGTGAGTGTCCGCATTTATATGACCCTTTGATACTAGAAATAAAGTCAGTATTGGTTATAGGATGTTTATTTGTTCTGCTAGGGGCCAATATGTTTTTAAGGGATAGGGACCGACGGAAAGTAATATTAGGTTTGCATAGTAATGTGTCCTTTAAATACGGATCAGTTCTGAGAATGTGCCAATGCTTCGAAAGTATGTTCCTGATTATTTTATTGCCCCTATTGTAGGTGGTGATGAAATTCAGATTGGGATTAGTTGTATCCAATTTCGGAGTATTGCTTGAGGGATTAAGGCAAGATATATGAGTAAGCTTAGAAGCTTTTAATCGTGCACCTTTGATGAGATTTTTTGGGAAACCTTTATCTTTGAACCTTTTTTCGAGGACCGCGCATTCATTATCAAAATCATTGTCAGTACTGCAGTTTTTTCTAATCCTACGGAATTGCCCAAAAGGTACGTTCTTCAACCAGGGACGGTGGTGGGCGCTTCTGAAGTCAATATAGCTATTGACATCGACTAGTCCCTATCCCTTAAAAACATATTGGCCCCTAGCAGAACAAATAAACATCCTATAACCAATACTGACTTTATTTCTAGTATCAAAGGGTCATATAAATGCGGACACTCACGCTGCCTCTGCTGCAAGTCCATTAGTCACAGAAAAATAGATTACACATCCACAGCCACCAATGAAACTTTCACCATACAGTCTCTCCTGAATTGCGGTAGCTCCTATGTCATCTATTTATTAGAGTGTCCGTGTCATTTACAATACATTGGTAGAACCACTCAGTGTTTGAGAACCAGAATTAATAACCATCGATTTAATGTAAATAATGGATACCTTAAGCATAGTGTCTCTAGGCATTTTTTTCATAAGCATAACTGCGAATTCAATAAAATCAATATTACTCCAATAGAGCACATCAGCAGTGACGTCCCTAATAGATTCAACAAATTGAAGCAGAGAGAGAACTACTGGATTTTCAAAATGAACACCCTTCACCCTTTGGGTCTAAATGATATCGCAGAATCATCTTTAGATTAATCAATCCGACTATCCTTCAGTCCTCCACAATATGGCATTATCTAAGCACTTCCAAATCCTCTTTTGGTCCACCACTACATTTATCCGAGTTCATGTGTCTTTTGCTAAATTAACATCCACTAATTTTTCCTGCTATATATAACACTTGATGCTAACGTACCTTCCGTTTGCGTACATACATCCTCTGCTATTCTCACCTGCTATCGCTGATTCATGGCCCTATTTCAAATACCCTAGTGTTAGACCTCTCTATTAATCTTAGTTTCGGTCACACACTTATATCTGACAATCCTCTTCTACTCACCCCTCGTCCGATGCCCATATTCTGTCCCGGCTTAGCAGCCTCCGCCGGTCCTGCCTGAGCATCCCATCTTTCTCTCGCGTATTGCGTTCCACCTTGCGTTCCACTTCTGTTTGGAGCGCGTCGGCTTCCGTTACCCTTTTGGTTCCCGTGGCGACATGAAAACAAAACATACAGTAGTACTCCCTAACAGTATACACAACCCCCAGCCAAACAACTTTCACTGATACCATCCACATTTTTCAATAAAATTAATTAAACTACGATATTATTATTTATTCATTTTTTTATTTTTAAAAACTTGCTACGCTCCAAAACATTTTTTTGTAGAGTACACAGCCTTTTTATTTTATTATATATACCTTTTATCTGTCCTCCATGTATTTATATTATGATATGTTTTATTGAATTGTACTTTTGAACTTTGACCCGCTGTTGTGTTTTCGCGGTTTTTTTGTGCAATTATCCAGTCTGAACTGGCGCTATATAAACTTGTCTCTTTTCTTCTGTAAATCTCATGCCTGATGAAAGCGCCGGTTCGGTGCTGAAACGCGTTGCAATTAAAACAGTTTTTTACAAAACTATTCACCCGATCTCAGCAATCTTATCTGTCCGCAACTATTAGCAGCGCCGTATAGATCCTCATTTTTTATCTGCAATCTTCGTACCCAAGCGGTCTCCCTGGCGGCCGGCCCGGATCTGGCAGCAGCTACCCCGTGGACCCCAGTGCTCTACTCTTCTAACCCATACGGTGAGCATCTATATTCTTCATCCCCTTACATCACCTTTTTGATCCATACCAAGTGGCGCCGTGGCTTTTTGTCTCCCCTCGTTCTGATTCTTCTATATAGGGGAAGTATTATAGTAGCTATATTCTTCTATATAGGGGCGGTATTATAGTAGCTATATTCTTGTATATAGGGGCAGTATTATAAGAGTTATATTCTTATATATAGGGGCAGTATTATAGTAGTTATATTCTTGTACATAGGGGCAGTATTATAGTAGTTATATTCTTGTATATAGGAGCAGTATTATAGTAGTTATATTCTTGTATATAGGGGCAGTATTATAGTAGTTATATTCTTGTATATAGGGAGCAGTATTATAGTAGTTATATTCCTGTATATAGGGTGCAGTATTATAGTAGTTATATTCTTGTATATAGGGGGCAGTATTATAGTAATTATATTCTTATATATAGGAGCAGTATTATAGTAGTTATATTCCTGTATATAGGGTGCAGTATTATAGTAGTTATATTCTTGTATATAGGGGGCAGTATTATAGTAGTTATATTCTTGTATATAGGAGCAGTATTATAGTAGTTATATTCTTGCATATAGGGGCAGTATTATAGTAGTTATATTCTTGTATATAGGAGGCAGTATTATAGTAGTTATATTCTTGTATATAGGGGCAGTATTATAGTAGTTATATTCTTGAATATAGGAGGCAGTATTATAGTAGTTATATTCTTGTATATAGGGGGCAGTATTATAGTAGTTATATTCTTGTTCATAGGAGGCAATATTATAGTAGTTATATTCTTGTATATAGGGGGCAGTATTATAGTAGTTATATTCTTGTATATAGGGGTAGTATTATAGTAGTTATATTCTTGTATATAGGGAGCAGTATTATAGTAATTATATTCTTGTATATAGGGGCAGTATTATAGTAGTTACCAGTGGCGGACACAGACTGCAAAAGGCCCCTGTGCAGATAATGTGCCAGGGCCCCCCCCCCCACCCCGCAAACTTCTCATGGCCGACGGTCCGCTTTCAGCTGCATCGCTGGGTCTCCTAAGTGACCCAACAATGCAGCACTAGCAGCCGGGGCGTCACTAAGGCTGGGTTCACACACACACTATTTACGGACGTAATTTGGGCGTTTTAGCATTGAATTACATCCGAAAATGCGGCTCAAAAGCGTCGGAAAACATCTGCCCATTCATTTGAATGGGTCTTACGATGTTCTGTGCCGATGGTCATTTTTTTTTACGCGCCGCTGTCGAAAGGCGGCGCGTAAAAAACTGCCTGTCACTTCTTCAGATGTAAATGGAGCCGTTTTCCATGGACTCCATGGAAAACCAGCTTCAATTACTTCCGTAGTGGACGCAGCAAAAGACGCCTGCACATGCCATTACGGCTGAAATTACGGTGCTGTTTTCTCCTGAAAACAGCACAGTAATTTCAGCCGTAACAGACGCTGCCGTGTGAACATACCCTCAGGGCTTAAAATGTCCGGGAAATAGCCCCAATACATATGTGTCCGCCCCAAAAAAAAGTGTGTGTATAGGAGACAGCATAGCATATCTATAGCACTACGACCCTATAAACTATGGATAGGATTAGATACAGTGGCTGAGCAGACAGTATCACACATGATAGGATTAGATACAGTGGCTCAGAAGGCAGTATCACACATGATAGGATTAGATACACAGCTCAGCAGACAGTATCACACATGATAGGATTAGATACAGTGGCCCAGCAGACAGTATCACACATGATAGGATTAGATACAGTGGCTCAGCAGACAGTACCACACATGATAGGATTAGATACAGTGGCTCAGCAGACAGTACCACACATGATAGGATTAGATACAGTGGCTCAGCAGACAGTATCACACATGATAGGATTAGATACAGTGGCTCAGCAGACAGTACCACACATTATAGGATTAGATACAGTGGCTCAGCAGACAGTATCACACATGATAGGATTAGATACAGTGGCTCAGCAGACAGTATCACACATGATCGGATTAGATATAGGGCCCAGCACAGTATCATACATGATTGGATTAGATACACAGCTCAGCAGACTGTATCACACATGATAGGATTAGATACAGGGCCCAGCTCGCTGACATTGCGGCTCCAGCGCTGGACCCAGGAAAGGTAAGAATAATAATTTTGCTTCTTTATGTGTTACTGATTATTTTTGTGTGTTTGTGTTTTTTTTACAGGTTCGGTTGTTGGACTTCGGATACGAGGACTTCAATGACGGCGTTTTTTTTATTCTCAATAAAATGGTTAATGAGGGTTGTGTTTTTATTTCAATAAAAAAAATTTCTATGTGCTTGTATCTTTTTAAACTTTATTATCACCGCCTTAGTAATGGCCGCTGGCTGATTGACAACCTCCATTACTAAGGCGAGGCTTAATGTTAGCCGGTGCAGAGTCTACACTAACCCCCATTATTACCCCGGTACCCACCGCCACCAGGGGTACTGGGAAGAGCCGGGTACAAACCAGTACCCGACCAGCTGTAGTGACGGGCAGGCACCGGGGTGGCCGCAGGCTGGTAGTATTAGGCTGGGGAAGGCCAAAAACAGTGGCCCTTCCCACCCTGGTAATGCTGCCTGCTGCTGCTGTGTTGTATCTGGCTGGTTATGAAAATTGGGGGGGACCCGACATCGTTCTTTCCAATTATTTTTTAAATGACGTGGCGTCCCCCCCATTTTCATAACCAGCCAGATACAATAAAGCAGCAGCAGCCTAGCATCACCAGGGTAGGAAGGGCCACTGTATCTGGCCTTTCCCCTCCTGATAATACCAGCCTGCGGCCACCCCAGTGGCCGACCATCACTACAGATGGTCAGGTACTGGATCGTACCCGGCTCTTCCCAGCACCCCTGGTGGCGGTGGGTACCGGGGTAATAAAGGGGGTTAGTGTTAGCCTCTGCACCGGCTAACACTAAGCCCTGCCTTAGCAATGGATGCTGTCAATCAGCCGGCGGCCATTACTAAGGCGGTAGTAATATAGTTTAAAAAAAACCACAAAGACATAGAAAAAATATTTTATTGAAATAAAAAAAAAAAACACAACCCTCATTAACCATTTTATTAATAAAAAAAAAAGCTGTCATCGAAGTAGTCCTGGAATCCGCCGTAGTCCAACGACCGAACCTGTAAGAAAACACACAAAAAATGATTAGTAACACATGTGTTAGGGTATGTGCACACACACTAATTACGTCCGGAATTGACGGACGTATTTCGGCCGCAAGTACCGGACCGAACACACTGCAGGGAGCCGGGCTCCTAGCATCATAGTTATGTACGACGCTAGGAGTCCCTGCCTCGCTGCCGGACAACTGTCCGGTACTGAAAACATGATTACAGTACAGGACAGTTGTCCCACAGCGAGGCAGGGACTCCTAGCGTCGTACATAAGTACGACGCTAGGAGCCCGGCTCCCTGCAGTGTGTTCGGTCCGGTACTTGCGGCCGAAATACATCCGTCACTTACGGACGTAATTAGTGTCTGTGCACATACCCTAAGGCTTAGATACAGGGCCCATGTGTGATACTGTCTGTGGGACCCTGTATCTAAGCCTACCACAAGGTAGGCTTAGATACAGGGTCCAGCAGACAGTAATCTTATACAGTATAAGATTACTGTGTGCTGGGGCCCTGTATCTAAACCTACAGTGTGGTAGGCTTAGATACAGGGCCCAGCAGACAGGATCACGCATGGGCCATGTATCTAAGCCTACCATGTGATTGGCTTAGATACAGGGCCCAGCAGACAGCATCACACAATCTGTGATCCTGTCTCATGGGCCCCCTAAGCCTGCTACATCGTAGGCTTAGGGGTTGTGCAGTCCCTAAACATTGATGGCCTATCCTCAGGATAGGCCATCAATAGCTGATGTGTCGCCCGGGACCCGCAAATCAGCTGTTTTGAAGGGGCCGCAGCACTCGTACGAGAGCTGCTTCCCCTTCATTTCACTACTCGCCCACACTGTGAATCGCCGAAACCGATTCACAGTGTGACCGGAATGAAGTGACAGGAATGAAGGGGAGCAGCTCTCGTACGAGTGCTGCGGCCCCTTCAAAACAGCTGATTGGCGGGTCCCAGGAGTCGGACCCCGCCAGTCAGGGCTATCTTACCTTCCTCTTCGGCCGCGGCGGGAGTTCTGTCGTCTCGATGCTGTGCGCGGCGCATAGCGCTGTGACGTCATGTGCTGCGCACAGCGCCTGACGTCAGGACCTCCGCTGCGATCCGGAACCAGGAAGGTAAGTAAAGTATGTTACTATAGTAACAGGGGCCCGCGGCCCGAGTTACTATAGTAACTTTTTATTGATGTGGTGCGGGGGGCCGTGGGCCCCCCTGGCTTCGGGGCCCGGTCGCAATTGCGACCGCTGCGACCCCTATAGCTACGCCAGTGGTCCACGGGCCTCTGTCTCAGTCCTCAGCATCGCGCAGCTGAGAACTGAGTCGGCCAGCAGAGGAACGGGCCCCCTTCCCACGCGGGGCCCTTGTGCAGCTGCACCGGCTGCACATGCGGTATGTCCGCCCCTGGTAGTTACATTCTTGTATATAGGGGGCAGTATTATAGTAATTATATTCTTATATATAGGAGGCAGTATTATAGTAGTTATATTCTTGTATATAGGGGGCAGTATTATAGTAGTTATATTCTTGTACATAGGGAGCAGTATTATAGTAGTTATATTCTTGTATATAGGGGGGAGTATTATAGTAGGTATATTCTTGTATATAGGGGCAGTATTATAGTAGTTATATTCTTGTACATAGGGAGCAGTATTATAGTAGTTATATTCTTGTATATAGGGGGGAGTATTATAGTAGTTATATTCTTGTATATAGGGGGCAGTATTATAGTAGTTATATTCTTGTACATAGGGAGCAGTATTATAGTAGTTATATTCTTGTATATAGGGGGGAGTATTATAGTAGGTATATTCTTGTATATAGGGGCAGTATTATAGTAGTTATATTCTTGTACATAGGGGGCAGTATTATAGTAGATATATTCTTGTATATAGGAGTCAGTATTATAGTAGATATATTCTTGTATATAGGAGTCAGTATTATAGTATGTATATACTGTATATTTACATAGGCTAAGTAATATAGCCAACAATAATGTCACACAAAAAAAAAAAAGATTACTTACAGAGTATTAGCAGACGAGCTCATGTTTACAATTTAACTGGATTTTACAAATCTCGGATGTGATATGCGAATTGGCCCAGGTCTAGGGGAAAAATAGACACAGTGATATGAGTGTTATTGTCATGTCTAGCATAAATGCCATCTTGTTCCTCATAAACAAAATGAAGTAATAAAGGAGACCGTTTTACAATGATTCCAAGTGCCCCACGCTGAACAAAGATAGAAAAAACTAAACGAGAGCTTCGGAGGAAGAGTCTTCCATTATACAGATGCTGAGGAGCTCGTTGCATGATTGTCTGAGCAGCGGTAAACGACGACTCAAGAATCAAGAATCAGCAGTGACTGTATAATACAATGGAAGTCGCAGTGTAATAATTCCATTTCTATGCTGAATACAAAATGCTGAGAAATCACTTAAATAATCAGGGATGTGCTAGACGTCCAATTATATCATCCGTGCAAAGGGTAGAATCACCTGGTACGCAGGGTGACTAATATATATATATATATATATATATATATATATATAGCACACAAGAAAGTGGCGACAGCACACTGCGAACACTAATGCCACCAAATATAAATAAATATGTATTACTGCTGAATCTACTTACAATAGGGAGGTTCTTAGCGCACATTCTGATCAAATTGTGTGAGCCCACCTGCCACGACAAGGCGTCCTCTATAGGTGGGAACCTATGCTGCACATACACCCAGTACTGGGACTAAGCCTACATATATATCTGGGGATGGTAGGAACCAGAATTAAACGAATTAAAATCACCCAGGGCAGAATGGGAGGAGTGCAAGATCAAAAATGGAGGCAGTCACTAACCCCACATATATGGATCACACAAACAACATAAAAAGTTTGAACAGCACATTCCAACAAAATGAAACAAAACGTGTATACAGGTGCAAGAACGGCTGTGACTGCAAATATATACAGCACACAAGAAAATGGTGACCGCACACTGTGAACACTAATGTAACCTAAGCCACTAAATATAAATAAGTACGCATTACTGCTGAATCTACTTACAATAGGGAAGCACTTTTTGATCAAATTGCGTGAGCCAAAATGCTAAGAAATCACTTAAATAATCAGGGATGTGCTAGACGTCCAATTATATCATCCGTGCAAAGGGAAGACTCACCGGGTGAATTATATATGACACCCGGACATACACAACAGGCAGTAACAATAATGGTATGTTCATACACGGAGGATATGCTGCGTAAAAGTACACATTATATCCGCCCTGGTCACCGCAGGTAATTCCGGCCGAAAAACCGCACTAAATTATGGTGACGTTTTTCGGCCGGAATATCCGTTGTGGAAAACTGTAAGTAGAAAAAAAAAAAGAAAACGTTTCATACTAACCCGTAGCCATGGCGAAGCGTGCCTCTGCTGTCCTGCAGCCCGGTCTCCTGGGATGACATTTCCTCCCATGTGACCGCTGCAGCCTGTGATTGGCTGCAGCGGTCACATGGGAGGAAACGTCGTCCCAGGAGGCTGGACCGGCCGAAGAGGCACAGAATTCTGCGTAAGTATAAGAATTATTATTTTTTCTGATTTGCGATTTTTGCGGCGGATCGCATTCCCGCCGCAAAAAAACGCCACATCTACAAATTCTTGCGGGTTTTACCTCTGCATTGAATTTAATGGGTAAAACCCGCAACAAAAAAGCAGCAATTACGCAAATACAATTGACATGCTGCGGATTTAGGCCCCATGAACACGACCACGTTCCGTCCGTGATATACGGTCCGCATGTCCCGGACCTAACACACTGCAGGGAGCCGGGCTCCTATCATCATAGTCATGTACGACGCTAGGAGTCCCTGCCTCTCCGTGGAACTACTGTACCGTACTGAAAACATGATCATATATAGTGTTGAGCAGTTTTGCAATTATCTTTATTTACTTATCTCATACTGATCTGGAATTACATCATACTCCATTCACATCCGAAGCTGCATTCAGAATCCTGCTGTTTGGTAATGGAGAGCCAACAGCACTTTGTTGACAGACATGCCCCAAATCTACATCAGACTGTAGTACAGTGCCTGAAGCAAACACTACAACTCCCACAATGCACAGAAGAGCAGGCTCCACAGACATTGAACAAGCAGGGGGTGCCAAAAGAAAAGGTCTAGTTTCAGAGCAATTTTCACAAATACAGCAAAACCAATGCGGTTCTAGCAAAAATGTAGTTTGGCAACGATTATAAAAAAAAAAAAAAAAGCTACCAAAATGTCTCATGTAAATCCACCCTGATGAAGCAGCCGTCGTCGTGGACTTCTAAGGCGAGAGAAACATAAAATACACGAAAAAAACACATCGCATTTCTATGTACTAAAGATTCAAGTTGAGAATCTTTACTGATATAAATCATGTCATTTGTGGTGAAAATTACGTATCAACGGTCAATGGAAACCAAAATCATCAACCAGTTGGGGGCTGAATTCCAAATTCCCCCGAAAATGAAAGTAAAAAATTGAAATAACAGGCAGATCCAATTTGCGTGAATTTCATCACAGCAACTCATAATGTGACTAGGGATGCGCGATGCATCGAAACTTCGATACCGTGCCCCCTCTAATGGTTCAATACTGTTAATTCATGTATTTCGATACTAAGCTGTGCGGTCGCACAGCTTAGTATTGAACCAATTGTATTTGCGGAAACGCTGCTTATTTCTTGCAGGTTTTCACCATTGAATTCAAATAGTAGTTGTTGCGTTTTTTGCGACGGGTTCGCAGCGATTCCGCCTCCAAAAATGCTACTCAGAAAAAAATAAAATCTTATACTTACACAGGAGTCTGTGTTTCTTCCTCCAGGCCGGCCTCCTGGGATGACGTTTCATCACATGTGACCGCTGCAGCCAATCACAGGTTGAAGCGGCGGTCACATTGGATGAAATGTCATCCCAGGACGACGGCCTGTATGACGTCATAGGGCCGGCCCCCTTTGATGACGCTTCATCCCAAGTTGCTGCAGCGGTCTCCTGGGATACAACATCTTGCACACGACTAAGATCGGGCAGTGAAAAACGTGCCGCTCTCGGAGTCCCGTTCACCGGTACCGCGATCGGGCTGGGAAATCCAGCCGACACTCGGACCGTTTTTCACAGCCCGAACTCGGTCGCGTGCTAGAGGGTAAGTGCTGCAGGTTTCCACAGCAGACGTTCCAACCAAAAAACTGCACCAGTTTGGTGAAATTTTTCTCACGCAATTACCTATGCCGTACAGGGCGGATACGCTGCGTGTAAACTCAGCCTTAAAGGTGCACGCTCTTTCTTTTGTCAGATTTGAATAGTGTTGTTCCATTATGTCCTACAGAGGTAATGGGGGATTCCTCTCCATTAGCCATGGCAGAGTGAGAAGGATGAGGACGCGTTACTCCCACCGCTGCCTCTGTCCCCCCTCCTTGATTACCTACATTCAGAAAAAGAGCGGGGCAGGGGGTGGAGTAAGGCGGACTATACAGATTAGCTAAAACTCGGCCGAACCTGTCAACATCGACTGGCCGATACCCTAATGTGTACGGCGGCGTCCGACCCTCCGCTGACGCTGACGGCAGATGTCGGGGTGAATTAGGGTCAGGCGTGTTTGATTTTACCTTACCCGATTCTTTGTTCACATCTGCGTCAGGACATTGTTCTGCTCCGTCAGAGTAGAACAAAGGAATGCCGATACCGTTGCAACGCGGACCCCGCAGGCGGCGGACGGAACCCATTGACTTTAATACGTTGGGCTTTCCATCAGGGTGTCCGTCGATACACCGGAAACAATAGCACAGCCAGCTGCTCTATTGTTATCTGTCATTTCTGCCGGAGCCTCGGACGCAGATGTGAACAGGCCCCAAGCCGCTTATGTGTTTGCAGTTTTACAGGCGGCTTTCATGGTCTGTGGTTTTACCAAACGAAGTCAATAGGAGAAAAAATATGATCTAGAATATCTGAGCCCGGCAGTGTTTTAGGCACGCAGTCTGGTGGGGGGGATTACTGCTACTGACACTGTTATGGAGACATCTGTGGATGACACACTGTTATGGGGGCATATGTATATGACATTATGGGGACATTAACGGCTGACACACTTATGGGGATAATTACATCTGACACTTATGGGGACATCTACAGCTGAGACACTGTTATGGGGGCGTCTCCGGCTGACACACTGTTATGGGGGCATCTCCGGCTGACACACTGTTATGGGGGCATCTCCGGCTGACACACTGTTATGGGGACATCTACAGCTGAGACACTGTTATGGGGGCGTCTCCGGCTGACACACTGTTATGGGGGCGTCTCCGGCTGACACACTGTTATGGGGGCGTCTCCGGCTGACACACTGTTATGGGGGCATCGCCGGCTGACACTGAAGTGACAATTAGGGTAACAACATCTACAATTTCACATAATCTAGATTTATTGCAACTATATAGGAGTGCTAATGCATTTTGAGGTACTTTCCCACCGCCCAGCATACTGACCGGCCATTACTGTCTCTATAACCCCCTATGGGACATAAAACTACACAAACAATCCTAAGCACACTCCATAGCAATATGCAATTACTCTGCATGTATCCACACGTAACAGTACACACAGTAACTGAACCCAACTCTGCTGCAATACCTACCACACTGCAAGATCGCGGGAAAACGTGTGCATGCTGGGAGCTGCAGAAAAAACTACAAATCCCACAAGCCGTGCACGGCATCATAGCGCTCTGCACGACCGGACGCCAACAAAATGGCTCCTTCGTCAGAGACGCGGAAACTACAGCTCAGTATGGGCTCTAGGGAGCGTAACGTAAAATCTAGATAGGAAGACGCAGGGGGCTATTGTAGGACGCGCAAAGCATGCTGGAAAGTGTAGTTTTTAACCTTCGTGCTATGTGAAGAAGCCACTGTAGTCTGAAAGGTGAGGAGGGGTCGTGTATGACAAGCTGGGAGGTTATTTGATTGTTATTCTCGCGGGTGTGTTTTTCGTTAAGATTTTTCGGGGGTAACGTGGTAGAAGTCACGATGATTGCTGCAGGGACTTAGTGATGTGAATGTGGATTTTTGCAGGACTTTCCTTATAATAATGCCAGGTGAGTGGTATTAATACTGATTATTCATGGTTAATACTTCTAACCAGGGGTGGACTGAGAGTGGTATGGCCCCCCTAGCCAGCCCCTGGAGCTGATCGGTAGGGGTCCGACTGCCAGGACCCTCACCGATCCTGAGATTAAAGGGGCCGATGGCCAAGAGCGCCCCACTAAATATGCAGTATGAAAAGGGGAATAGGCGGCTGCCAAAAGTCTCTGGCAAAGCTTATCTCTGTTGAAATCCAACATACCCTCCATGTCAGACGGCAGGGGACATTCCAGCTACATGTTAGATTAGTGAGTACAGCTGATATTTATTTAATGTGTATGGAAAGTTTCAGGCTCGTTCCACATCTTAAATAGAGTGTCAGCAGAATGTCCATATTAGACCAGTAGCCGCATATTGTAGAGGAGACTAACCTGTTTCTAACGTTTATTTTAAATGTCCTACTGCCTCCTTTGTAGAGAAATCTATTTTATGAACTTTATGCTAATGAGCGTTTAGGGGCAACGAGGGCGTCACCATTGCCCCTAAATGCTCTTGCGTCGCTCCCGAGTTCAATTGGCGTAATTTATCACGATCATTTTTAGTACCAGGTTTGCGCTCCTAGGCGGCACACGTGGCTTTAGCTGAAGAATACATCACAACGTGGGTCGGCTTGTATTTTGGGAGGTGTAAGCGTCTTGGATCTCTTATGATCCTAGTGATGGCAGAGAAAACACTCCTATAATGACAGCATTGTGCTCCCTTCCTGCAGCTGCTTGTCTGCTTCCTCCCAGCAGAGGGCGCATAGTGGGCAGGAGGTGAGTACATGTGGGGGAGAACTTGTGATAACTGGAAGCAGGGGAGGGGGAATATGGCTGTAGGTGCCTTCTTGGGGGGGGGGGGAGGTAGTGTAATGTGTTCTAGCAGCGATCAGAGCTGCAACTCTAAGGCCCCATGCACACGAACATCCTTTTGCGGCCGCATTTCCCCCGAAAATCCACGTGAGAATTGCGGCCCCATTCATTCCTATGGGGCCATGCACACGACCGTGGTTTACGTGGCCCAGGAGCCCGGACCGCAGAAAGAACGGGCGTGTCTTATTACGGCCGTGTTCTGCAGTCCAGGCTCATAGGAAATAATGGGAGCGGCCATGTGCACGGCTCGCAGGTGACACTCCACTGCCGGCCGACCCGAAGATATCACGGCCGTGCACATGGCTACAGTCGTGTACGTGAGGCCTTAATGTCCCTTATGGGACAAGTAAAAAAAATATGTTTTTTTTAAAAAAGTGTAAAAATAAAAGTTATGTGACATAAACAAGAACGGCTTTTTTTCCTATAATAAGTCTTTTATTATAGGAACAAAAATGAACACGTAAAAAAAAAAAGTACACATATTTGGTATCACCGCGTTAGTAACGGCACCGCAAAAAACAAGCCCTTACA
This sequence comes from Rhinoderma darwinii, assembly GCF_050947455.1. Lineage (NCBI taxonomy): Eukaryota > Metazoa > Chordata > Amphibia > Anura > Rhinodermatidae > Rhinoderma > Rhinoderma darwinii. The sequence goes on from NC_134688.1 coordinate 26,453,857, forward strand.
CAGCTTTTTTGACTGAAAAATAAAAGTTACGGCTCTCAGAATACGGTGACACAAAAAATAATTTATTTTATAAATAAGTGATTTTATTGTGCAAACGCTGCAAAACATAAAAAACCTATATACATATGATATCGCCGTAATCGTACCGACGCGCAGAATAAAATATAATGGTCATTAATAGCGCACGGTGAACGCCGTAAAAACAAAAAGAACATTGTCAGAATTGTTGGTTTTTGGTCACCCGGCTTGCTGAAAAATGGAGTAAAAAGTGATCAAAAATATCGCATGTACCCCAAAATGGTACCAATGAAAACTACAGATTGTCCCGCAACAAATAAGCCCTCACACGGCTCCGGTGGAGAAAAAATAAAAAAACTTCTGGCTCTCAGAATATGGCGATGCAAAATGTGCTGAGTATTCCAAAAGCGGATAAGATCGGGCGCCATTTATCAGTGCGACACTGGCCACATATCTGCGGATTATTATTTATTTACCTCATTAATATATCCTCTTATTATACCCTGATGTTCTCCACACAGCTTACATATACCCTGATGTACTCCGCACAGCTTACATATACCCTGATGTACTCCGCCCAGCTTACATATACCCTGATGTACTCCGCACAGCTTACATATACCCTGATGTACTCCGCACAGCTTACATATACCCTGATGTACTCCGCACAGCTTACATATACCCTGATGTACTCCACACAGCTTACATATACCCTGATGTACTCCTCACATATTACATATACCCTGATGTACTCTGCACAGCTTACATATACCCTGATGTACTCCTCACAGCTTACATATACCCTGATGTACTCCGCACAGCTTACATATACCCTGATGTACTCCGCCCAGTTTACATATACCCTGATGTACTCCGCACAGATTACATATACCCTGATGTACTCCGCACAGCTTACATATACCCTGATGTACTCCGCCCAGCTTACATATACCCTGATGTACTCCGCACAGATTACATATACCCTGATGTACTCCTCACAGTTTACATATACCCTGATGTACTCCGCACAGTTTACATATACCCTGATGTACTCCGCCCAGATTACATATACCCTGATGTACTCCGCACAGCTTACATATACCCTGATGTACTCCGCACAGATTACATATACCCTGATGTACTCCTCACAGATTACATATACCCTGATGTACTCCGCACAGTTTACATATACCCTGATGTACTCCGCCCAGATTACATATACCCTGATGTACTCCGCACAGCTTACATATACCCTGATGTACACCGCACAGCTTTCATATACCCTGATGTACTCCTCACAGTTTACATATACCCTGATGTACTCCGCACAGCTTACATATACCCTGATGTACTCCGCACAGATTACATATACCCTGATGTACTCCGCACATATTACATATACCCTGATGTACTCCTCACAGCTTACATATACCCTGATGTACTCCGCACAGCTTACATATACCCTGATGTACTCCGCACAGATTACATATACCCTGATGTACTCCGCACATATTACATATACCCTGATGTACTCCGCGCAGCTTACATATACCCTGATGTACTCTGCACAGATTACATATACTCCGATATACTCCTCACAGCTTACATATACCCTGATGTACTCCGCCCAGCTTACATATACCCTGATGTACTCCGCACAGCTTACATATACCCTGATGTACTCCGCACAGCTTACATATACCCTGATGTACTCCTCACAGATTACATATACCCTGATGTACTCCGCACAGCTTACATATACCCTGATGTACTCCGCCCAGATTACATATACCCTGATGTACTCCGCACAGCTTACATATACCCTGATGTACACCGCACAGCTTTCATATACCCTGATGTACTCCTCACAGTTTACATATACCCTGATGTACTCCGCACAGCTTACATATACCCTGATGTACTCCGCGCAGCTTACATATACCCTGATGTACTCTGCACAGATTACATATACTCCGATATACTCCACACAGCTTTCATATACCCTGATGTACTCCGCACATATTACATACCCTGATGCATTCCGCACATATTACATATACCCTGATGTACTCCGCACAGCTTACATATACCCTGATGTACTCCGCACAGATTACATATACCCTGATGTACTTCTCACAGCTTACATATACCCTGATGTACTCCGCACAGCTTACATATACCCTGATGTACTCTGCACAGATTACATATACCCTGATGTATTCCTCGCAGTTTACATATACCCTGATGTACTCCTCACAGCTTACATATACCCTGATGTACTCCGCGCAGCTTACATATACCCTGATGTACTCCGCACAGCTTACATATACCCTGATGTACTCCGCACAGATTACATATACCCTGATGTATTCCTCACAGTTTACATATACCCTGATGTACTCCGCACAGCTTACATATACCCTGATGTACTCCGCACAGCTTACATATACCCTGATGTACTCCGCACAGCTTACATATACCCTGATGTACTCTGCACAGATTACATATACCCTGATGTATTCCTCACAGTTTACATATACCCTGATGTACTCCTCACAGCTTACATATACCCTGATGTACTCCGCGCAGCTTACATATACCCTGATGTACTCCTCACAGCTTACATATACCCTGATGTACTCCGCGCAGCTTACATATACCCTGATGTACTCCGCACAGCTTACATATACCCTGATGTACTCCGAACAGATTACATATACCCTGATGTATTCCTCACAGTTTACATATACCCTGATGTACTCCACAGCTTACATATATCCTGATGTACTCCGCACAGATTACATATACCCTGATGTACTCCGCACAGATTACATATACCCTGATGTACTCCGCACAGCTTACATATACCCTGATGTACTCCGCACAGCTTACATATACCCTGATGTACTCCGTACAGCTTACATATACCCTGATGTACTCCGCACAGCTTACATATACCCTGATGTACTCCTCACAGATTACATATACCCTGATGTACTCCTCACAGATTACATATACCCTGATGTACTCCTCACAGATTACATATACCCTGATGTACTCCGCACAGATTACATATACCCTGATGTACTCCGCACAGCTTACATATACCCTGATGTACTCCGCACAGCTTACATATACCCTGATGTACTCCGCACAGCTTACATGTAGCCTGATGTACCTGCACATATTACATATACCCTGATGTACTCCGCACAGATTACATATAGCCTGATCCACCCGCACAGCTTACATATATCCTGATGTACTCCGCAAAGATTACATATACCCTGATGTACTCCACAGCTTACATATATCCTGATGTACTCCGCACAGATTACATATACCCTGATGTACTCCGCACAGCTTACATATACCCTGATGTACTCCGTACAGCTTACATATACCCTGATGTACTCCGCACAGCTTACATATACCCTGATGTACTCCGCACATATTACATATACCCTGATGTACTCCGCACAGCTTACATATACCCTGATGTACTCCGCACATATTACATATACCCTGATGTACTCCGCACAGCTTACATATACCCTGATGTACTCCGCACAGCTTACATATACCCTGATGTACTCCGCACAGTTTACATATACCCTGATGTACTCCGCACAGTTTACATATACCCTGATGTACCCGCACAGCTTACATATACCCTGATGTACTCCGCACAGCTTACATATACCCTGATGTACTCCGCACAGCTTACATATACCCTGATGTACTCCGCACAGCTTACATATACCCTGATGTACTCCTCACAGATTACATATACCCTGATGTACTCCGCACAGCTTACATATACCCTGATGTACTCCGCACAGCTTACATATACCCTGATGTACTCCGCACAGCTTACATATATCCTGATGTACTCCGCACAGCTTACATATACCCTGATGTACTCCGCACAGCTTACATATACCCTGATGTACTCCTCACAGATTACATATACCCTGATGTACTCCGCACAGATTACATATACCCTGATGTACTCCGCACAGCTTACATATACCCTGATGTACTCCGCACAGCTTACATATACCCTGATGTACTCCGCACAGCTTACATATACCCTGATGTACTCCGCACAGCTTACATATACCCTGATGTACTCCTCACATATTACATATACCCTGATGTACTCCGCACAGCTTACATATACCCTGATGTACTCCGCACAGCTTACATATACCCTGATGTACTCCTCACATATTACATATACCCTGATGTACTCCGCACAGATTACATATACCCTGATGTACTCCGCACAGCTTACATATATCCTGATGTACTCCGCACAGCTTACATATACCCTGATGTACTCCGCACAGCTTACATATACCCTGATGTACTCCTCACAGATTACATATACCCTGATGTACTCCGCCCAGATTACATATACCCTGATGTACTCCGCACAGCTTACATATACCCTGATGTACTCCGCACAGCTTACATATACCCTGATGTACTCCGCACAGCTTACATATACCCTGATGTACTCCGCACAGCTTACATATACCCTGATGTACTCCTCACATATTACATATACCCTGATGTACTCCGCACAGCTTACATATACCCTGATGTACTCCGCACAGCTTACATATACCCTGATGTACTCCTCACATATTACATATACCCTGATGTACTCCGCACAGATTACATATACCCTGATGTATTCCTCACAGTTTACATATACCCTGATGTACTCCGCACAGCTTACATATACCCTGATGTACTCCGCACAGCTTACATATACCCTGATGTACTCTGCACAGATTACATATACCCTGATGTATTCCTCACAGTTTACATATACCCTGATGTACTCCTCACAGCTTACATATACCCTGATGTACTCCGTACAGCTTACATATACCCTGATGTACTCCGCACAGCTTACATATACCCTGATGTACTCCTCACAGATTACATATACCCTGATGTACTCCTCACAGATTACATATACCCTGATGTACTCCTCACAGATTACATATACCCTGATGTACTCCTCACAGATTACATATACCCTGATGTACTCCTCACAGATTACATATACCCTGATGTACTCCGCACAGATTACATATACCCTGATGTACTCCGCACAGCTTACATATACCCTGATGTACTCCGCACAGCTTACATATACCCTGATGTACTCCGCACAGCTTACATGTAGCCTGATGTACCTGCACATATTACATATACCCTGATGTACTCCGCACAGATTACATATAGCCTGATCCACCCGCACAGCTTACATATATCCTGATGTACTCCGCAAAGATTACATATACCCTGATGTACTCCGCACAGTTTACATATACCCTGATGTACTCCGCACAGTTTACATATACCCTGATGTACCCGCACAGCTTACATATACCCTGATGTACTCCGCACAGCTTACATATACCCTGATGTACTCCGCACAGCTTACATATACCCTGATGTACTCCGCACAGCTTACATATACCCTGATGTACTCCTCACATATTACATATACCCTGATGTACTCCGCACAGCTTACAAATACCCTGATGTACTCCGCACAGTTTACATATACCCTGATGTACTCCTGACAGCTTACATATACCCTGATGTACTCCTCACATATTACATATACCCTGATGTACTCCGTACAGCTTACATATACCCTGATGTACTCCGCACAGCTTACATATACCCTGATGTACTCCGCACAGCTTACATGTAGCCTGATGTACCTGCACATATTACATATACCCTGATGTACTCCGCACAGATTACATATAGCCTGATCCACCCGCACAGCTTACATATATCCTGATGTACTCCGCAAAGATTACATATACCCTGATGTACTCCGCACAGTTTACATATACCCTGATGTACTCCGCACAGTTTACATATACCCTGATGTACTCCGCACAGCTTACATATACCCTGATGTACTCCGCACAGCTTACATATACCCTGATGTACTCCTCACATATTACATATACCCTGATGTACTCCGCACAGCTTACAAATACCCTGATGTACTCCGCACAGTTTACATATACCCTGATGTACTCCTGACAGCTTACATATACCCTGATGTACTCCTCACATATTACATATACCCTGATGTACTCCGTACAGCTTACATATACCCTGATGTACTCCGCACAGATTACATATACCCTGATGTACTCCGCACAGATTACATATACCCTGATGTACTCCTCACATATTACATATACCCTGATGTACTCCGCACAGCTTACATATACCCTGATGTACTCCGCACAGCTTACATATACCCTGATGTACTCCGCACAGCTTACATATACCCTGATGTACTCCGCACTGCTTACATATACCCTGATGTACTCCGCACAGCTTACATATACCCTGATGTACTCCTCACATATTACATATACCCAGATGTACTCCGCACAGCTTACAAATACCCTGATGTACTCCTCACATATTACATATACCCTGATGTACTCCTCACATATTACATATACCCTGATGTACTCCGCACAGCTTACATATACCCTGATGTACTCCGCACAGCTTACATATACCCTGATGTACTCCGCACAGCTTACATATACCCTGATGTACTCTGCACAGCTTACATATACCCTGATGTACTCCTCACAGATTACATATACCCTGATGAACTCCGCACAGTTTACATGTACCCTGATGCACTCCGCACAGATTACATATACCCTGATGTACTCCGCACAGATTACATATACCCTGATGTACTCCGCACAGCTTACATATACCCTGATGTACTCCGCACAGCTTACATATACCCTGATGTACTCCGCACAGCTTACATATACCCTGATGTACTCCGCCCAGCTTACATATACCCTGATGTACTCCGCACAGCTTACATATACCCTGATGTACTCCGCTCAGCTTACATATACCCTGATGTACTCCGCACAGCTTACATATACCCTGATGTACTCCGCACAGCTTACATATACCCTGATGTACTCTGCACAGCTTACATATACCCTGATGTACTCCTCACAGATTACATATACCCTGATGAACTCCGCACAGTTTACATGTACCCTGATGCACTCCGCACAGATTACATATACCCTGATGTACTCCGCACAGCTTACATATACCCTGATGTACTCCGCACAGCTTACATATACCCTGATGTACTCCGCACAGCTTACATATTCCCTGATGTACTCCCCTTTTAAAATGTGTAAAAACAAAAGTAAATAGTTATTAGTGTAAATTTTTATTATAAATATTCAATGTCCAAAAAAAAACCTTTTCACATTTTTTTTTCTCTAAAGTAATTGCTTTGTTTGTAAAAGTCCAAACTATTACAATATACCATTATTTAACTCGCACGGTGAACGCAGTGAAAAATAAAGAATTTAAAACTGCAAAATTGCTGTTTTTTGGTCACCTTGGCTCTACAAAAATGTAATAAAAAGTGCTCAAAAAGTCTTATGTACCAAAAAATGGTACCAATAAAAACTACAGCTCGTTCCGCAAAAAATAACACCGCTTTGTTGACGGAAAAAAAAAGTTATGGCTCTCGGAAAGCGGGGAGGAAAAACGAAAAAGCAAAACGGGGATCAGTCCGGAAAGGGTTAATTACTTTCTAATGAAAAAAAACATTTATGACCACACGTGGGGTATTGCCGTACTCGGGAGAAATTGCTTTACAAATGTTGGGGTGCTTTTTCCTCCTTTATCCTTTGTGAAATTGAAAAAATTCTACATTTTATTGGAAATAATGTTGATATTAATTTTCACGGCCCAATTCTAATAAATTCTGCAAAAGACGTGTGGGGCCTAAATGCTCACTATACCCCAAGATAGATTCCTTAAGTGGTGTAGTTTCCCAGATGGGGTCACTTTTGGGGGGTTTCCACTGTTTCGGTGTCTCAGTGGCAAATGCGACATGACACCCAAAAACTATTCCAGCTAAATTTGAGCTCCAAAAGCCAAATAGCGCTCCTTCCCTTCTAAGCCCCGCTGTGGGTCCAAACAGCACTGTATTACCACATATGGTGTATTTCCGTAATCGGGAGAAATTGTTTTACCAATGTTGGGGGGCTTTTTCTCCTTTATTCCTTGTAAAAATTAAAAATGGCTACGTTTTTTCAGAAAAAAAGTAGATTTTTACCTTTACAGACTAATTCCAATGAATTCTGCAAAACTGTGGGGTCAAAATGCTGTTTTCATCCCTCCAGTGCATTGCAAACGCGACACGGCACTGAAAACTATTTCCGCAAAATCAGAAATCCAAAATCCAAATGGCTCTCCTTCCATTCTGAGGCCTGCTGTGGGTCCAAACAGCAGTTTATTACCACATATGATGTATTGCTATAATGGGAAGAAATTGCTTTAGATATGTTGTTGTTTTTTTTCTACTTTATTCCTTGTAAAAATTAAAAATTTTAAAGTTTTTTCAGGAAAAAAAGTAGATTTTCATCTTCACATACTAATTCAAATAAATTTAGCAAAAAAACTGTGGGTTCAAAATGTTAACTATACCCATAGATAAATTCCTTAAGGCGTGTATAACCTGACATGGTGCCTAAAATATATTCTAAAAAAGGAGGCCCCAAAATCCACCAGGTGCTCCTTTGCTTCTGAGACCTGTGTTTCAGTCCATTAGGACACTAGAATCTGGACAATAAATATTGAGTTGCATTTCTCGGATAAAAGCTTCTGTACCAAAAAAAAATGACATTTGTAAATTTCACCTCTACTTTTCTTTAATTCCTGTGAAACGCCTAAAGGGCTAAAACACTTTGTGAATGCTGTTTTGAATACTTTGAGGGGTGCAGTTTTCAAAATGGGGTGACTTCTGGGGACTTTCTAATATATAAGGCCCTCAAAGCCACTTCAGAACTGAACTGGTCCCTGTAAAAATAGCCTTTTGAAATTTTCTTGAAAATGTGAGATATTGCTGTTAAAGTTCTAAGCCTCGTAACGTCCTACAAAAATAAAAGCACGTTCAAAAAACGGGGCAAACATAACGTAGACATATGGGAAATGTTAACTAGTAACTATTTTGTCTGTTTTACAAGCAGATACATTTAAATTGAGAAAAATGCTAATTAAAATTTTCTTAATCTTGGTGTTTTCTACAAATAAATATTGAATTTATTGACCAAATTTTTTTCGCTAATATAAAGTACAACATGTCACGAGAAAACAATCTCAGAATCGCTTGGATAGGCAAAAGCATTCCGGAGTTATTACCACATAAAATGACAAATGTCAGATTGGAAAAATCTGCTTCGTCCTGAAGGCCAAAACAGGCTCAGTCCTGAAGGGGTTAAAGTTTAAAAATAAAAAAGTAAAAACATAAAGTAATGTTATATTTAATAAAATACACATGCACCTTTTTTTATGAGAAACATTTAAAATACGTCTCAATACATAAAACATATATATATTGGGTATTGGCACGGCCGTAATAACCTGCACAACAATTGTTTTTTGCGTCATTTATGGTGTACGCTGTAAAAAAAAAAACCTGCTTTCACTTATTAATGTGAAGCACGAGGTGTGATTAATTTAGTACCTCCATGTGCCTTTCATTATTAGTAATTAACCCCATCATGTACCTCACACATTAACCCAATGCTGTCCATTATGACTGAGAAACATAATGGGGTTAATTACTATTAATGTGAGGCACGTGGAGGTTAAATTCATCATCAGAAAATGGTAGAACTTTTTTTTTTGTTTTTATTACTGTTGGTAAAGTATCGTTTTGGTATTGAAGTCCAAATTCTGCTATCGTGACATTCCTAGAGACAGCTGGGGCTAGGGTCCTGCTGTGACTGCTGGGGGAGGCATGCTATGACTACTGGCCTCATCAGATTTGTGTGAATTCGGCTCTACTGCATGTCATTGCTGGGTTTTAACATTTGCACCTGACTCCTAGACCAATCAGATATTTCTCCTAATGTCTTGCATCTTTCAGATGGCGTCCTTGCAGGAAACTGACGGCTCCTCTGCCCAGGTTAAAAGTGCAGACGACCCTACAGAGGACGAGATTGAACAGCAAGAAAAACTTGACCACTTTCCGGATGACTTTAATCAGCTGGATCTCTTGAAAACCCACCGACATCTTATTCCAATCGGCACCCAGAGTCTTTGGCCGGGAGAGTCTGAAGAAGATGATGAGGAGAAGACTGAGGATTGGTACCTGACCCAGGAGGAGAATCTGAAGGATGACGCCAAGGAGTTAATACTTTTTGCTGCAGAAAATAATAGAGTAAGTTTATACAATGGTGAAGAGATCAAATGGCGTTATAATCTCCAGCAGCCGATCAGAACTTAATTGGCTCGGTGTTATATTGCTGCTTAGGACGGAGATCGACGTCAGTAGGCGATAGATAAGTGGGGTTCTAGTCCTGCCATGATTTCATTCCCCTTTTCTGTTCTAAAATCGGTGATCATTCCGTTTTGAGTGGTAAACCTGAGTAATCTGAGAGAGACTGGTTACTATGGGCAACCTATAAAACTGGTTGTTATGCAGTGTATCCATAGTAACCAAGCTGTTCACCTCAAAGCTGCATTGATACTGTGGTGACGGCATAGAAAGGGAGAAGCAGCCTGGCAATAGTTACATCATGACAGTCATCTCCGCATAATACGGGTGCTTTTTTTTGCGCCTCTATTACAGACCCACCGCTTGGACCTCCCGCAGTTTGAGTGGTTTCTATGGTGCTTTACCTCCGGTACTCATGATCCACGGGAGGTCCGAATACTGCGTCCATTATACAGCTGCGAAAAAGCACCTGCATTGCGCTAGTCTGAGGGCGACCGAAGACCTTGTGCACACTTCACATGTGCGTTTTTGTTCCATTTTTTTACATCCGTATTTCAGGAAGATTAGAAAAACAGCAAAAAAAAAAAAACAGTTAATCCTTAAACAAAAACGGAAGAAATACAGATGAAAAACGGACAACATAACAAAACACAGATACAATACAGAAGCAAAAATGGAACATATTGTTAAATTATCTGTATTGCGCATCCATGTATGATTCGTGTTTTCGTTTCATTCAATTGTGAAGGAGCCCTTAGGCCGAGTAACAGCAGATCTTGCCTTTGACCTCCTGTTCTGCCAGTGAATAGATTTATTTTTTCTTTATGCTAGAAGCTGAAAATAGTACAGACCTAATACTTCTCACAGCTGAGGGTTTGCTACAATTGTATACAATCTAGACCATCTGAGCTGAACTGCCTGTTCTGGAGGCGGATACATTTTACCTGTACTGATCCATTGTAGCAAACTATCAGGACAGAGGGTTGTACTGCTGATATGTTTATCTCACAGAAGATTGCCTAGGCTGGACACAATTGTAACACACTCCGCTGTCAGAAGCATTAGGTCTTCAACCACTGGGTTTAATAAATAATTCACTGATAGCAAGCAGAGTTCTTAAAAATGATGAGGCTTTGCAAAAGTATTTGAGGAAGTTGCAGATCTTCTCATTGTAAAATGATTAAAGGGGTTGTGCAGTGCCTAAAAATTGATGGCCTATCCTCAGAATAGGCCATCAATGTCTGATCGGTCGGGGTCTGACTCCTGGCACCCCCGCTGATAAGCTGTTTTGCTCGCACCAGCGCCACTTTCCCTTCTTTCTTTATCTGTTCGCGCTGTGAATTGCCGCTACAAGTGTGTTGGCGATTCACAGTACGAGCAAATAAGGAATGAAGGGGAAGAAGCGCTCTTAAAAGCGTTGCGGCCCCTACAAAACCGCTAATTGGAGGGGCCCTGGGAGTCGGACCCATCAATCCTATCAGTCGGATAGGCCATCAATTTTTAGGGACTGGACAATGCCTTTAGTTACATACGACCGGAGAGTCCCTTAAAGTCATTTGCATGGTATGATGTGTCTGGGTACCTCGTGAACTAGGTGTTGTTTTCTTAGTTTCTTCATGTATTGGTTATTTTCTCCATACAGCTGGGAACCGTTCAGAGGATCCTGTCAATCACCCCGGATCTGGTGAACGTAACTGATGAAGATCATTACACCCCATTGCACCGAGCCTCGTACAACGGTCACCTGTCGATCGCTCGGGAGCTGATCGCAAAGGGGGCAGATGTTCACGCTGTGACGCTGGACTCATGGACCCCTCTACACAGCGCCTGCAAGTGGAATAACACTACTGTTGCCTCCTTCCTCCTCCAGCACGGTGCGGACATCAATGCACAGACTAACGGGTCACTAACACCGCTACACCTGGCCGCGGCCAACAGAGACAGCCGGCAGCTTCTGGAGCTTCTCCTCATGAATCGCTACGTCAAACCCCAACTGACCAATAAACTAGGAGAGACGGCCTATGAGATCGCCCGGCGCACCGACGTGTACTATTACCTATTTGAAATGGCAGATTATTGGACTTAACCTCCATCTACCTGCCGTAATGAACTTCAGATTTACTTATGTGATGTGAATGTAACGTTGTGGATTAGCCCATAGTCTGTGTACACGTCTGCCATGTGCAATGTACCCGTAGTATAGAAATGACGACATGTGTATGCGTTCACAGCAGAAAATTACATGAATACATCAATGTGATCAGTTTTACAAGACATATTCCATATTACAGACTAATATGTCACCTGCCTGCATCTGATACTATTATTTCTTCTTCGAAACGCGTCAGTTTAAAGTAAATGACTTACTTCTACTCTGAACAAGCCTAAGGGCTCGTTCAGACGAGCATGTCACTCGGCCACACATGTACACGGACACATGGATTTCAATAGGGCCGTTCACACAGCCGTTGTATCAACAGAGCGTGTGAAGTGTCCGTGGAAAAATAGGACGTGTCCTATTTTTTTGTGTTTTCACGTCCGAGGTTGCACACGCTCATCTGAATGTAGTCTAAGGGTAAGTGCACACAGGGCGGATACGCTGCATAAAAGTACAAAGTGTATTCATCCTGGAAGCCGCAGGGAATTTCCTCCCCAAAAAACGCACCAAAGTTCATACTTACCCTGTCCTCCATTGTCATAGCGACACGTCCCCCTGTTCTGAGTACAGCCCGGCCTCCTGTGACTGCTGCAGCCTGAAATGTTATCCCAGGAGGCCGGGCTGTACTCAGAACAGAGGATTGTGTCGCTATGACAACGGCCGGGGGTAAATATTAACCGTTTTCTTATTTTTACACCCCAAAAAGTTTTTTTTTTTTTGCGGAAGCATTGCAGCTTTTCTGCCACAAAAATCGCAACATCTGCTATTTGTTATTTTTATCGCCTCACTGAATTCATTGGGGAAAAGCAGCAATTTATGACCGGTTTCTCTGCGGATTTTCTGCAATTAATTCCGTTGCCCAAATTTCCGCAGTGTTTATACTGTGTGTGTCCATACCCTTAGAGGAGTTAGGGTATGTTCACACGGCAGCCTCCGTTACGGCTGAAATTACGGAGCTGTTTTCAGGAGAAAACAGCTCCGGCATTTCAGACGTAATGGCATCTTGCAGGCACTTTTCGCTGCGTCCATTACGCACGTAATTGGAGCTGTTTTTCCATGGAGTTCATTGAAAACGGCTCCAATTACGTCTCAAGAAGTGACAGGCACATTTAAAAAAAATGACCGTCGGCACAGAACATCGTAAAGCCCATTCAAATGAATGGGCAGATGTTTGCCGACTATTTGGAGCCATATTTTCAGACGTAATTCGAGGCTAAAACGCCCAAATAGGGTGTGTGAACCTAGCCTTAGACAGGATTAAAAAAAAAATGTCTGCTTTCTTCCAAAAACTACCACACCCGTCCACAGGTTGTGTGCAGTATTGCAGTTCAGTCTAATTCACGTCAGTGGAGCTGCTCTGTGCACATAACCTGTGGACGGCTGTGGCGCTTCTTCCATCTCCATACATTAATATGTTGCTTTACGGTTCTCATCTTGATCTTTTATTACATTGTCTCTTGCTTTTTTGAAAGCCAAAGAGTGTGCTTTCTCTCACCCGCATGTGCAAAGCGCACAAGGATGTGGCCTATCACGGGCCTTCTTTATAAGGAGAAGGAAACCCAACCTATTCCCTAACCCTCCGAGCCAAGAGGCCCAGCAAGGATCAGAGATACTTGAGGAAGTTTCGCTAGACCTGTGTGTTCTCTGGTAGCTGCCACCGACGATAATTAGAAATAACATCACACCATTTTTTTTTTTTTAACATATACGGTCATCTTGATTTAAACAATAGTTAATTTTCTGCTGATGCTTTAATTTAAAGGGGTAGTCCTAGCATTAATGTAAAAAAAAAAAAAAAAAAAAAAAAAAAAGGAGAAAATTGGACATAAGGTAGTGCAGGATAATCTCTTTCTAACAAAGCTAGAACCAGCCCTGTATCTTACATGAATCCAGAGATCGCCACATTCATTGCTCTGCTGGACCTTCTCCAGGCTGGCAGCTCAGGGGGCGTGTCCTTTCTGCTGCAACTCCTCCCCCTCCCTGTCATAGCTTGTATAGGCAGATTGTTGTTTCACTGCCTCCTCTCTAGCAGAAGCTTTACAAAAGCCCCCATTACGTGACTTTTTAGAGGGAGAGCCCAGCCCTATATAACTGAAGAGGGAGAGACCAGCCCTATGTAACTGATGAAGAGGGAGAGCCTGCAGCTTACACAGTGAGAGGATGAGCAGGATGTATGTAAGGAGTGCTGTATACAGGCTCACTCTTCATCTGAGCAAACTGCTGGCTCTCAGTGCTTCAAAAGGCTATGTTCACAGAGGGCGGATATGCTGCGCAAAAGTACACAGCGTATCTGCGCAAATCTCCGCAGGGAATTCCAACCGAAAAAATGCACCAAATTGAGGTGCAGTTTTTTGGTCGGAGTGTCCACTGCGGAAACCCTGCAATAAAAAAAATAGGTATGCTTACCATGGTGACGCGTCCCGCAGCCCCGGGTTGGTGTTTCATCCCATGTGCCCGCTTCAGCCAATGAGGGTGCAGCGGTCACATGGGATGAAATGTCATCCCGGGGCTGCAAAATGTCAGGATGTCGGAGGGATGCGTCGTGAGGGTAGGCATGTCAATTTTTTATTTATTCTGGGTTGCGATTTCAATCTCATTGGTTTGAATCAGGCCTAAGAGTGATGTTCTCATTTCCCCAAACAGTGATAGTGCCCCCTTTGTGCTCGAACAAAGTGATATTTCCCACCCCCTACATAGTTCTGCAGCATTTACAGTAGCAGCAAAAAAACGCAGCGTAAACGTTAATAAATTTAACTCCGCAGCATGTCAATTTATGCTGCGTTTTCATTGAATTTAATGGGAATGCAAGACCAGCAACAGAAAGCCAATTGTTGCGGTGGAATTTGCCAATCGCAACTCAGGAAAAAATAAATCATACCCAGAACTCTCTCCTTCCTGCAATCTGGCCTCTTTGGATGATGTTTCATCCCATGTGACCACTGCAGACAATGACAGGCCGCAGCGTCACTAAACAGGGAGGGGGTAAATATGAACGTTTTTCGCCACGGAAATTCTGTCCTAAAAAAGGCACCCCAATGTGGTACGGCTTTTCGGACAGAAGGTACTGCCGGTTCCAGGTCAAATACGCCATGCAGTTTTATCACAGCGTATCTGACCTGTGGGAACTTGGCCAGGGGCGTAGCTAAAGGCTCATGGGCCCCGCTGCAAGAATTCACCTTGGACCCCCCTTCCCCTCCCCAATGCCACCAGACCACTGTGCGTGCCCATGCCCAGCTGCCTTGCCATTGATGCCCCCACAGTATAATGCCCCCATACAGTATAATGCTCCCCATATCAGCTCCCACTGTATAATGCTCCCCATACAGTGTAATGCCCCCCATAGCTGCCCCCATACAGTGTAATGCCCCCATACAGTGTAATGCCCCCATACAGTGTAATGCCCCCATACAGTATAATGCCCCCATATCAGCCCCCATACAGTATAATGCTCCCCATAGCTGCCCTCTACAGTATAATCCCCATAGCTGTCCCATACAGTATAATGATTCCTATAGCGGTCCCATACAGTATAATGCCTCCTTGGCTGCCCCCCATACAATATAATGCCCCCCATAGCTGCCCCCATACAGTATAATGCTCCACATATCAGCTCCCACGGTATAATGCTCCCCATACAGTATAATGCCCCCCCCATATCAGCCCCCATCCATTATAATGCTCACCATAGCTGCCCTCCACAGTATAAGGCTGGGTTCACACGACCTATTTTCAGACGTAAACGAGGCGTATTATGCCTCGTTTTACATCTGAAAATAGGGCTCCAATACGTCGGCAAACATCTGCCCATTCATTTGAATGGGTTTGCCTACGTACTGTGCAGACAACCTGTCATTTACGCGTCGTCGTTTGACAGCTGTCAAACGACGACGCGTAAAAATACAGCCTCGTCAAAAGAAGTGCAGGACACTTATATACATTATATGCAGGACACTTATATACATTATATGCAGGACACATATACATTATATGCAGGACACTTATATACATTATATGCAGGACACATATACATTATATGCAGGACACATATACATTATATGCAGGACACTTATATACATTATATGCGGGACACCTATATACATTATATGCAGGACACTTATATACATTATATGCGGGACACTTATATACATTATATGCAGGACACTTATATACATTATATGCGGGACACTTATATACATTATATGCGGGACACTTATATACATTATATGCAGGACACTTATATACATTATATGCGGGACACTTATATACATTATATGCGGGACACTTATATACATTATATGCAGGACACTTATATACATTATATGCAGGACACTTATATACATTATATGCAGGACACTTATATACATTATATGCAGGACACTTATATACATTATATGCGGGACACTTATATACATTATATGCGGGACACTTATATACATTATATGCGGGACACTTATATACATTATATGCGGGACACTTCTATACATTATATGCGGGACACTTATATACATTATATGCGGGACACTTCTATACATTATATGCGGGACGCTTATATACATTATATGCGGGACACTTATATACATTATATGCGGGACACCTATATACATTATATGCGGGACACTTATATACATTATATGCGGGACACTTATATACATTATATGCGGGACACTTATATACATTATATGCGGGACACTTATATACATTATATGCGGGACACTTATATACATTATATGCGGGACACTTATATACATTATATGCGGGACACTTATATACATTATATGCGGGACACTTATATACATTATATGCGGGACACTTATATACATTATATGCGGGACACTTATATACATTATATGCGGGACACTTATATACATTATATGCGGGACACTTGTATACATTATATGCGGGACACTTGTATACATTATATGCGGGACACTTGTATACATTATATGCGGGACACTTATATACATTATATGCGGGACACTTATATACATTATATGCGGGACACTTATATACATTATATGCGGGACACTTATATACATTATATGCGGGACACTTATATACATTATATGCGGGACACTTATATACATTATATGCGGGACACTTATATACATTATATGCGGGACACTTATATACATTATATGCAGGACACTTATATACATTATATGCAGGACACTTATATACATTACATGCGGGACACTTATATACATTATATGCAGGACACTTATATACATTATATGCGGGACACTTATATACATTACATGCAGGACACTTATATACATTATATGCTGGACACATATACATTATATGCAGGACACTTATATACATTATATGCAGGACACATATACATTATATGCAGGACACATATACATTATATGCAGGACACTTATATACATTATATGCGGGACACCTATATACATTATATGCAGGACACTTATATACATTATATGCGGGACACTTATATACATTATATGCAGGACACTTATATACATTATATGCGGGACACTTATATACATTATATGCGGGACACTTATATACATTATATGCGGGACACTTATATACATTATATGCGGGACACTTATATACATTATATGCGGGACACTTATATACATTATATGCGGGACACTTATATACATTATATGCGGGACACTTATATACATTATATGCGGGACACTTATATACATTATATGCGGGACACTTATATACATTATATGCGGGACACTTATATACATTATATGCGGGACACTTATATACATTATATGCGGGACACTTATATACATTACATGCGGGACACTTATATACATTACATGCGGGACACTTATATACATTATATGCAGGACACTTATATACATTACATGCGGGACACTTATATACATTACATGCGGGACACTTATATACATTATATGCTGGACACATATACATTATATGCAGGACACTTATATACATTATATGCAGGACACTTATATACATTATATGCAGGACACTTATATACATTATATGCGGGACACTTATATACATTACATGCGGGACACTTATATACATTATATGCTGGACACATATACATTATATGCAGGACACTTATATACATTATATGCAGGACACATATACATTATATGCAGGACACATATACATTATATGCAGGACACTTATATACATTATATGCGGGACACCTATATACATTATATGCAGGACACTTATATACATTATATGCGGGACACTTATATACATTATATGCAGGACACTTATATACATTATATGCGGGACACTTATATACATTATATGCGGGACACTTATATACATTATATGCGGGACACTTATATACATTATATGCGGGACACTTATATACATTATATGCGGGACACTTATATACATTATATGCGGGACACTTATATACATTATATGCGGGACACTTATATACATTATATGCGGGACACTTATATACATTATATGCAGGACACTTATATACATTATATGCAGGACACTTATATACATTATATGCAGGACACTTATATACATTATATGCAGGACACTTATATACATTATATGCAGGACACTTATATACATTATATGCGGGATACTTATATACATTATATGCGGGACACTTATATACATTATATGCAGGACACTTATATACATTATATGCAGGACACTTATATACATTATATGCAGGACACTTATATACATTATATGCCGGACACTTCTATACATTATATGCGGGACACTTATATACATTATATGCGGGACACCTATATACATTATATGCGGGACACCTATATACATTATATGCGGGACACTTATATACATTATATGCGGGACACTTATATACATTATATGCGGGACACTTATATACATTATATGCGGGACACTTATATACATTATATGCGGGACACTTATATACATTATATGCGGGACACTTATATACATTATATGCGGGACACTTATATACATTATATGCGGGACACTTATATACATTATATGCGGGACACTTATATACATTATATGCGGGACACTTATATACATTATATGCGGGACACTTATATACATTATATGCGGGACACTTGTATACATTATATGCGGGACACTTGTATACATTATATGCGGGACACTTATATACATTATATGCGGGACACTTATATACATTATATGCGGGACACTTATATACATTATATGCGGGACACTTATATACATTATATGCGGGACACTTATATACATTATATGCGGGACACTTATATACATTATATGCGGGACACTTATATACATTATATGCGGGACACTTATATACATTATATGCGGGGCACTTATATACATTATATGCGGGACACTTATATACATTATATGCGGGACACTTATATACATTATATGCGGGACACTTATATACATTATATGCTGGACACTTATATACATT
The DNA here is from genome assembly GCF_050947455.1 of Rhinoderma darwinii. Lineage (NCBI taxonomy): Eukaryota > Metazoa > Chordata > Amphibia > Anura > Rhinodermatidae > Rhinoderma > Rhinoderma darwinii. The sequence goes on from NC_134688.1 coordinate 26,473,768, forward strand.
ATATGCAGGACACTTATATACATTATATGCGGGACACTTATATACATTATATGCAGGACACTTATATACATTATATGCGGGACACTTATATACATTATATGCGGGACACTTATATACATTATATGCGGGACACTTATATACATTATATGCGGGACACTTATATACATTATATGCGGGACACTTATATACATTATATGCGGGACACTTATATACATTATATGCGGGACACTTATATACATTATATGCGGGACACTTATATACATTATATGCGGGGCACTTATATACATTATATGCGGGACACTTATATACATTATATGCGGGACACTTATATACATTATATGCAGGACACTTATATACATTATATGCAGGACACTTATATACATTATATGCAGGACACTTATATACATTATATGCAGGACACTTATATACATTATATGCAGGGCACTTATATACATTATATGCGGGACACTTATATACATTATATGCGGGACACTTATATACATTATATGCGGGACACTTATATACATTATATGCGGGACACTTATATACATTATATGCGGGACACTTATATACATTATATGCAGGACACTTATATACATTATATGCGGGACACTTATATACATTATATGCGGGCACTTATATACATTATATGCGGGACACTTATATACATTATATGCAGGACACTTATATACATTATATGCAGGACACTTATATACATTATATTAAGGACACTTATATACATTATATGCGGGACACTTATATACATTATATGCAGGACACTTATATACATTATATGCGGGACACTTATATACATTATATGCAGGACACTTATATACATTATATGCAGGACACTTATATACATTATATGCGGGACACTTATATACATTATATGCAGGACACTTATATACATTATATGCAGGACACTTATATACATTATATGCAGGACACTTATATACATTATATGCAGGACACTTATATACATTATATGCGGGGCACTTATATACATTATATGCAGGACACTTATATACATTATATGCAGGACACTTATATACATTATATGCAGGACACTTATATACATTATATGCAGGACACTTATATACATTATATGCAGGGCACTTCTTTCAGACGTAATTTGAGCCGTTCTTCATTGAACGCAATGAAGCACAGCTCAAAATTTACGGCTGTCAGAGAAGCCTCGCAAAATGCGAAGAGGAGCATTTACGTCTGAAACGAGGCAGCTGTTTTCTCCTGAAAACAGTCTGTCTTTTCAGACGTAAAAGCCTGCGATCGTGTGCACATACCCTAATCCTCCCCATAGCTGCCCCATACAGTATAATGCTCCCCATAGCTGCCCCCACACAGTATAATGCTCCCCATAGCTGCCCCATACAGTATAATTCCTCCTTGGCTGTCCCCCATGCAATATAATGGCCCCCATACAGTATAATGCCTCCCATATCAGTCCCCATACAGTATAATGCCCCCCTGCCCTATCAGTCCCCATACAGTATAATGCCCCCCTGCCATATCAGCTCCCCATACAGTATAATGCCCCCATATGTGCTTAATAGAAAAATAATAAAATTACTTACCTATCCCCACTCTCACGCCTTGTGGAGGATCCTCCTTCTTTGGTCTGTTCTATGAGTGACTCGGTGCGGACTGGCACGATGACGTCACTACATCGCGCCTATCTGCGTCGAGCCACTTCTGGCTCAGGGCACAGTGAATGCTGGAGCAAGGAGATGTCAGCTCGACCTGGAACCTGCAGCGTATCAGACACGTGGGAACTTGGCCAGGGGCGTAGCTAAAGGCTCATGGGCCCTGGTGCAAGAATTCAGCTTGGGCCCCCCTCCCCAACACAACCAAACCACTGCGGGCGCCCATGCCCAGCTGCCTTGCCATGGATGCCCCCACAGTATAATGCCCCATAGCTGGCCTTACACATTGTAATGCTCCCCATAGCTGCCCCCATACAGTATAATGCCCCCCATAGCTGCCCCATACAGTATAATGCCACCCATAGCTGCCCTCATACAGTATAATGCTCGCCATAGCTGCCCCCACAGTATAATGCCCCCCATAGCTGCCCCATACAGTATAATGCCCCCCATAGCTGCCCCCATACAGTATAATGCACCCCATAGCTGCCCCATACAGTATAATGCCCCTCTTATCAGCCCCATACTGTATAATGCTCCCCATAGCTGCCCTCCACAGTATAATGCTCCCCGTAGCTGCCCCATACAGTTTAATGCCCCATAGCTGCCCCCATACAGTATAATGCTCCCCGTAGCTGCCCTCATACAGTATAATGCTCGCCATAGCTGCCCCCACAGTATAATGCTCCCCATAGCTGCCCCATGCAGTATAATGATCCCCATAGCTGCCCCATACAGTATAATGATCCCCATAGCTGCCCCCTCAGCTGCCCCCACACAGTATAATGCTCCCTATAACTGCCCCCATCACAGTGTAATGCTCCCCATAGCTGCCCCATACAGTATAATGCCTCCTTGGCTGCCCCCCATACAGCCCCCCATAGCTGCCCCATACAGCATAATGCCCCCCATATCAGCCCCCATACAGTATAATGCTCCCCATACAGTATAATGCCCCCACCATATCAGCCCCCCAAACAGTATAATGCCCCCCCACCATATCAGCCCCCCATACAGTATAATGCCCCCATATGTGCTTAATAGAAAAATAATAAAAATTACTTACCTATCCCCACTCTCACGCCTGGTGGAGGATCCTCCTTCTCCTTCTTTGGTCTGTTCTATGAGTGACTCGGTGCGGACTGGCACGATGACGACACTACATCGCGCCTGTCTGCGTCGAGCCACTTATGGCTCAGGGCACAGTGAATGCTGGAGCAAGGAGATGTCAGCTACTTGCTCCAGCATTGAGTGAGTGACTCGCGACCCCCCAGGGTGTTGTGACCCACAGTTTGTAATGTATTGCGTAGTTTCCGGTGGAGAGAGGAGGGGGGCTGTAATTTAACGGTTCCCCTCTCCTCTCTCCCCCGCAAACACAGACAGCACAATACAATACATTAGGGGCCCCCTCTGCAGCATGCCTGGAGTCTTCCAGGATCTTCCGCACCGGCTTTTTCACGCTGGCTGTAACGTCCATCACCACGTGACATCACGGTCAAATGGTGTGTCCATGATGTCTAAGGAGCCCCGCCCGTAACCAAGAAGTGCCGACGTCAAGGCACAGAGAATTAATTTAATCATTAGCAGTCTGTGTGGCAAGGGGGCCCAGTTGCAACTGCGACCGTTGCGACCCCTGTAGGTAGCAGCGACGGAAACCGGCCTAAGGGGTTTCACTGACAAGCAGAAAAGACATTTTCTATTGGCTGGTTGCAGTGGGAGAGTGGAAATGAGCATGTGCGTCCTGCCTCATTCAGCTCAGTATGAGAATGTACACATTACTATACAGATTGAACACCAGGGGGCGCCATTATAATGACGTAATTTTACAACTGGAGCATTTTTAGAACCAAGAAAATTACAAAACGAATTGTTATTGCTGAATTATATTGACAAAAACATTTCATGCTGGGGCAACCTCTTTAAGTCTAGATTTGGTGTGCAGAAACAATCTCCCCCATATTTGGATCACCAGGAGGGGCACACATGTAGAAAAAAATAACAATGTATCCGGCCATCTGACAGGTATTATAAAACTATTTTGTTGTTTACCAAGCCGAAAGACCCAAAAAACAAATATGTGAAAATGCCATCAATCAGAGGGATCCTGAGTGACTTCAGGCCCCAAGGGGTCACCACTCCTGGGGCTCTTCTGCACCTTCTGGCTTTGATCTGGTGTCACCAACGAGGGCACCTTTATGCCCTGGTGTAGATCAATTCTGCACAATGGCCTATTGACCAATGATTAGAACAGATACTACAATTGATATTAGCCGAAAGGTAGAGAACATCATGTCTTGTACTCCAGTTACATCCAGAGCTGCAAGGGGAATTGTGTTGGAATCTGTTTTTAAGCATGCACTTAAAAAAAACGAAGATTGTATATGTTCTTTGGCACATTGCATTATGGGAGATGCACTGTTTAGAGGAGGTGCTGTACAGTGGTCTGAAGACACGATCTCCCACAGTGTTTTAGTGAATATATTTTCCAGGTTTGAATAGATTCTCTTCTTTTGGCATCCGAATTACGATTACAACACCCTATGGCGATCAAATTCTGTTTGGGTTGTATCACGGACCCTAAAATGCGGCAGTATTACAGCCATCTAAAATAGGCCTAAATCCTATACGAATATAATTATCAAGCCGTTCAACAAATAAATTGATTAAAGGGTTTATGTGGGGACCAAAAATTATTAGCAGTGTAGTCACTGCAGTATGTGAGTATACTGAGTCCCTAATATACATTCCGGTCCCCCGTCGTGCTGATTCTGAGATTTTCATAGATTTTTATAACGCTGGCGGGGTACCGGAAGTCTAGTTACACAACCTTCTTTGATCATGATACGACTCGTCGTCATGTGACCGGCCCCGCTGTACTCTATGTACAAGTAGGAGCAGTAGTACAGCGAGTACATAGAGTATAGCGGGAACGGTCACATGATGAAAAGTTGTATCATCATCAAAGAAGGCTGTGCCTCTAGACTTCCGGTACACCTCCACCGCTATAAAAACCTATGAAAATCTCAGAATCGGCGCAACAGGTGACCTCTTCCTGAAATTTGAGGTATTGACTGCACAGTAAGCCCCTGCAATCTATGGACGCCGTATTAAGGCCCTTAGACCTCATGCACACAGCAAAGCCACGTGCTCTTAGCCTAAACCGCATAAGATTGAGTCCCTACTACTCTATCCCTACGGCATTCTCATTCAAAAGCTGAAGGCTCATGGGCCCTGGTGCAGGAGTTCAGCTGCCCCTGCCCCCTTCCCACCTGCGACAAAACAAAAATCTCTTCCAGTATAAAACTATGTAAACATCCCATGAGTAAAGACTCATTCACATGAACTTATTAGACATAAATAATACAGCCATATACTGTACATGATAAATAATGGTGCTATATCATGTACACAAATAATCCCACCATATACTGTACTCACAAGTAAATAGTTATCAAATAATACCACTTTACCTGGACAAAACATACTATAAAAAAGAGTCCATTATTATCTCCGTACAGTAACCATATATTGGTAGATACCAGTTTCACATGGATGCCCCTAATTACTTACCCTTCTATGTTGCACAGTGCCCCCAAACACTGTATTTCAGAAATAATGGTGTCATAACTATAGTTATTCCCAAAAAATGAGTGCCCCTGAAAACAATAGTGCCCCTAAAAATAATAGTGCCAAACAGATAGTTGCCACATTGTGCCCCTAATGGTAATCCACACAGTACAAGTGCCCCTCTTTGTGTTCCACAATGTAATGGCTTCACCTTTTGTACCCCACACAGTAACGTTTTAAGTGGAAAACGCGTCAAAATCAGCATCAAGAACAGCGTCAAAAACAGCTTGAAACGAGTGGATCTAAAAAGAAAGAAAAATATTAGGCTGTGTTCACACAGGGTGGATATGCTGCGTAAAAGCACACAGTGTATCCGCCCTGAACACCGCAGGGAATTCTGGACAAAAAAAAAATGCACTCAATTGTGGTGCAGTTTTTTTGGCTTGAATGTCCGCTGTGGAAAACGGCAAGTAGAAAAAAAACGTTTCATACTTACGTAGCCATGGCGACGCTGCTCAGCCTCCTGGGATGACATTTCAGCAGATGTGACTACTGCAGCCTGTGATAGGCTGAAGTGGTCACATGGGATGAAACGTCTTCCCAAACAGTTATAGTGCCCCCTTTGTGCTCCCACATAGTGATATTTCCCACCTATGTACCCCCTAAATAGTAATAAAGCCCCTTTTGTGCCGCCACATAGTAATAATGCTACGGGTGAACTTACCCTAAGGGGGGATTTACACGAGCGTGTGCATTTTTGCGCACGCAAAAAACGCTGCAAAGGCACTTAACAGCTCCGTGTGTCAGCCCCGTATGATGCGCGCCTGCGTGATTTTTGCGCAGCCGCCATCATTATGACACTCCGTTTGGATGTTTGTAAATAGAAAAGCACCTGGTTCTTTTCTGTTTTCATTCATACTTTTGACTGCTGTTGCACAAATCACGCGCGTCCCACGGAAGTGCTTCCGTGTGGTGCGCGTGATTTTCATGCACCCATTGACTTCAATGGGTGCGTGATGCGCGAAAAACGCGGAAATATAGGACATGTCGTGAGTATTACGCAGCGGACTCACGCTGCGCAAAAATCACTGACAGTCTGCACTGCCCCATAGACTAACATAGGTCCGTGCGAGGCGCGTGAAAATCACGCGCGTTGCACGGACGTATATCACGTTCGTGTAAATCCGCCCTAAGGCTGGGTTCCCACTGTGCAGATTTGCTGCAGATTTTGCATGTATTTTTTAAGCCAAAAACAGAACCTAAACAGAAGAAATATATAAAGGAAAACCTTATAGGTCTCCTCTCCTGATTCTAATTCTGACTTTGGCTTAAAAAAATTGCAAACAAAATCTGCAGCAAATCTGCACTGTGTGATCAAGGCCTAGAAGGAAGCTAAAAAGCCACTGACCTCTTGGTACCGTTCCCTTCTCTGAGCCGACTATGAAAGAGTTAATGGAAGTCCTCACAGGTGTCTGAGGCTGGTCAGGATCATTATATAAGAGCTCATGTGGCCAGCTGTAGACATAGGTGGTCAGGATGGAGTGGTGGAAGCTGCTGAGCATCGCCTGCCATGTACTAAGGGTGCTATCGGTCAGCAGCCATGGTCTACGAGAGCCGCCAGATATACTGTGTGGAATGGAGAATATGCAGATCGTTGTACCGCAGCACCTGAAGGGCGAATTCAAGATGAAAGTTTTAAGTAAGTCTTCAGTCTACCTAATAAGTCTCGTATTGACCGGCCAATGCTACTTCTAAGAACTTGTTCTGTTTGTCTGTAAGTGGACTGGTCTGTTCACACCTTGGGCTTGAACGATGCATTAACTGGAATGAGAAACCTGGGTTATCTGGAGCCAACACCTTGACCTCATTGTGTGCCCAGCCATGTAAGAAAGGATAAAGTGTAGGGGCATCTAATGGCCTTGTCTACACTCCCTTTTGGGCTCCCCACAAACTTAGGATGGTACCGTGTTCAGTCAATGGCAGTTTGATGGAGGTCCCAGGACAGTGGGGAAAATGTATCACTGTGCGTACATCTGTTTTTGGTGTAAATTGTAATCTCGTGTGGGTCAAAAGCAAGATTGATGAAGCCCCGCTACTTTTTTTTTTTTTTTTTCAATAAACAAATGTGTTGGGGAGAAGTGGGTGCGGATCAGTTTAACTTTCTGACTCCCTTATGAAGGATTTCTGACTAGTAGTGTCAGGAAAAGACTATGCCAGGTCTGACCAGGTGGTTTAAGACCCCGGCAGATTCATTATCCGGTTTATTCTCACATTGTGGTGTTGCTGAGATCTTGCAGATCTGCGATAAGATTAATGTGTGAAAAGACCCCCAAATGCAATAACTGTCCTCACGCAGCAGGGATAGTGTATGTGCGCACACAAAACCAAAAGTTTCTGAAAATATGGCGCTGTTTTCAAGGGAAAACCGCTCCTTGTTTTTAAAAACCGTGTTTTTTACAGCTGTTCTATGGAGTCAATGAAAAACTGTTTAAGAAGTGACATGCGCTTTTTCGTTAAACTGCTTGTTGAAACAGCACTTTTTTTTTTTTTTTTTTTTTTCCCCCCCATTTGAAATCAATGGGCAGGCGTTGTGCTTCTGACTTTACTGCCCGAAAATAAGCCGTGTGAACAAACCCTTAGTAGTTCTTGCTCCTGCTATTCCGTAAAAATCCTATTGGGTCTAAGTAGTTGGACATTAGAACGCAGGTCATTTTAGGCTCTGTCCTAATCTACTTCAGGTGTCCCGTGACACTAGCATGCAGAGATATCTAGTGTTCCAGCATGGGTTCATGGGGGGGGGGGGGCGCATCACTGGCATATTGTTTAGAGGACTGGTCACCTCCTGACATGTCTGGATTTAGTAAATACTTGTTTGTTTTCTCCATGAAATGGAAATTCTGGAACATATATTAGAACTCTGTATTTTGCCATTCCTCTGTTCCTCCTAGAAATGTATGACTTGACGACTGGGTTTAACCAATCACCTTGTCAAAGGGGCGTGTCCCTACAGACTTAATCTTTCAGCACTGAATGGACAGTGTCAGTCTGTGTAGACACCCCCCCCCCCAAACTGGCAGCACCCAGTTGTTAATTTATTCACACAATTCTAGGAGGGATAACTGAGGAATGGCACAACAGAGTTCTAAGTAAAGATGTTCCGGTAGTAAATACTAATATAGACGTGAAAAAAAATGTGGATTCCTCCTGTTCATCTGTTTTCTGTCCTGTTTTTAGATAAAGATGGAAAAATGGAGCTACTGAGAAATAACCCTCCTTGCGGTATTTGGGTAACCCAGAAAAATGACGGTTCTGTGATCATTGGAGCTTCTTATGACGGCTGTTATGTCTCTCAGACTGTAAGTGTATTGTGGTGTAATCCTTCGGCTTTATGCACGTGGTCGTGTTACGGCTCTATGGGACCATACTGTGCCTTCAGTTTAGTCTGTAACCTGAGAAAAAATTTGACGTAATATAGCATTCCATATTATGGTGTTCTCCCTTACAAGCACTGCTTCTAGGGAAGGACACAGTAAAATGCAGTTACATAGCTGATAACGTTGAAAAAAAAGACAGAAGTCCAACCTATAATCCTACCGTGTTAATCCAGAGGAAGACAAAACCCCCATGAGATTGATGCCAATTGCCTCATTACGGGAAAAATTAGTCCCGGACTCCAAATATGGAAATCAGAATAAATCCCGGGATCAACGTCCCATCTCCAGATTCAAAACCTATAGTAATTTAATTTTTCAATAAAAATATCAAGGCCCTACTTGACGTTGATCAAAGAATCAACCATCACAACATCATGTGATAGAGTTCATAGTCTCACCGCTCTTACAGTAAAGAATCCCCATCTGATTTGAAACCTCTTCTTCCTCTAGACATTGAGGATGCCCCCTTGTCCTTGTTGCAGGCCTAGGTGTAAAAAGATTAGTCTACCGCTCCATAATATCGAACCGTACACAAGGCAACTCTTCGTAATACATCTAGAAGATAAAAAAAAAACTCTATAGAATGAATTCCAACAAGAATAAGTGATGGTCTTAACCATAAAATACTGGACTAAAGCATGCTGTACATTGTTAGGCGCTATATGACCAGTATCTTCTACCAATGAAATTCATATATGCAGTATAGTGGAGCCTTCACATCAAATGTCTCTATGGTATCTGATGTATCTTGACTAGAAACAGAAGCCTTTAAGTCCAGTGACCAATGGTTCATATGTCTTGGTTGTCAATTATCCCATCTTGCTCACAAACTATATCCTAATACATATTTTCCTGACACTACAGAAGTTCTAGGGACCAAGTTATGGTAAGACTACAGAAGCGTGTAGGACTGGTTAAAATGAATCAAATGGTGGTTGAATGCTATCCTGATGTGCCAACCTCTTCAATGCTGGGCAAGAACATGGGGTAAGGGTCTTCCTTTAAGTAGTTTGGCCACCAGATGCCTTGAAACATGGATGGATTTGCCTGGGACTGTTTGCATCCTTTCATTCTCAACGCCAAAGCAAACTTGTTTGATAGAGGTTGTCCACTAAAAATAGATGAGAACATGGGCCAATGTTTGGTACAAACTCTGGATAAGGGCCTCATAGAAAGTTGCCACCTCAGCTTGATGGGTATTTTCAGTCCTTAATGGACTAAAAAAAACAAGCGTATAGGACTACTGGACCTCTCCTGTATAGTATTGGCATATGCCAACTTCTGGTATTTATTCTGAACTTCCATGTGTGGGTATTTTTTGTTTTTTAGGACTCTGACTTTGTTTTGACTCTTGGGATCTCCACAAAACAAAATGGTGGAAAGAAAGTCTCTGTGAGGAAGGAGATGAAGTGTGCTGTGGAAACTTGTGAGTATTTCAAATGTACAAATTTTCTGTAGAATAAATATTCCTAGTGAAAAGTGTAAACTACATCATGCTGCCTCATCCCTCCACAAACCTGTCCTTCGCTCACCGTCAGTCTATAGGTGGCACTTGTGACTCATGGTCTTTCAGGGTACAGAATCCTAGCCAGGGTATTCCTAAAGTCTTGAAGTGCTACAACATATTAACAATAAAGCATGGTGGTGCCGGGCCTACACCGAACACAAGGCATTGTTTGACAGTGTTCATTTTTGACTGGAAACTTTTTGATAGTGGGAACCTGAAGAGCATCCCCACCCTACAGAAGTCCATGAGCCTTCTTTAAGGAGGGTTCACATTCATGGGTGGCTGATATCCATGCATGGGGCAATGCCATAACAAGTGTCCTATGGGGAGGGTCCCATAGGAAACCTTGGAATGTAGTTGACTTAATCATGACCACTTACAGAAATGTTTAGACTCTAAGAGCTTGTGATTCCGGTGTTCTCAAACGACCTGCTTTCCCTTCAGCCACACTAATTACTGACCACCTTAGGAGTTGGGGGTGATACATGTTACCCCCATGATTGGAGGCCAATGTGTCTTTGACATATTAACAATACAAGAGCGTAACTCATGGACTCCTATAGGACTTTATTTTGGAGAAGTACTGTTTAGAGATCTTCCTTTTGCAATGTCATCGAAGGCATTAATTATGTCCAAGTTTACTTATCAATTAAGTTCCAAAACTGCTGTAAGACCTCCATTTATGACGTGCGTGACTGTTGATATGCAGTAGAAGCTCATGTTCTATGATGAATCTTCTTGCCAGACCACGACTCTCCGATGCAAGACCAGTGTGACGCAGTCCAAAGGCCTAACCGACTGAGCTGTACAAGTTCCCAGGACTCATGTGCAAGTATGGGCTGCTGCTACGACCCCTCTGACTTCACCACTCCATGCTATTATGGCAACAAAGGTAACTTCCTTTTTTTTTCCACACTTTTGCAGGTAACCTGTTTTACCCGCCAAGCCACCATGCCATTAACAAAAAAAAACTGAACGTTGCAGTAAAAACCACATGCTGACGCAGTTTTTGGCAACTAATTTATGAATTCGCCCTTACTAGTTACCAGTGGAATTATACAAATGGGGTTGCATTTGCAACCAGGCTTATGATTAAGGGACCACAAGATATATAACTTATTATGGCGCACCTGCCAACTTAGAGATACAACTACTTCATATTTAATGTACATTTGTAGGTATAGATGCAGCTATATGAAGGCTGGAGATACGTGATTGCTGGTTACTCATAATTCCATTGGAAATGTTTCTTGACGGCAGCAATAGCGAGTATAAGGTAATCTAATAACATGTTGTTCTAACGCATTGTATGACATTATCTCCAGTGACTGCCCGCTGCACACCAGATGGCCTCTTCAATATCGCCATTTCAAAGACCTTGACCGTTCCTGAACTTGACCTGACCTCGGTGCGACTGCTTGGAAGTGGCCGTGCAGAATGTAATCCAATAGATAGAAATAATTTCTTCCTGCTGTATCGGTTCCCGGTTTCTTCTTGTGGAACCACTATAAAGGTAAAGTATATGGTATGGGTATCGCATTTGATATGAAGATCAATCCATTTCCTCCAAAATTTGGGGGATACGGGGCATGACTTGACTGTCTTCTGGTTCTTGGCACACTAGTTCAAAGTTGGTTTGGCAAACGGCTGGTATACAGATGGCATTGGGGCACACCGACAGTAATTCAACAAGTTTGTCTGATATTGCTCAAGTCTTCTCCTGAAAGTAGAATTACTCTCCCATTCTCTCAAACTAGCTTTGCTGCACTTGGGGACTACAGAGAAGGATAGTCTAATATTGAGTGGTACCTCTTTGTTAATGCCCTCCAGTACGGTGTAGAAATTCTAGGCTCCATATTGTATGGGGCCCAAATAACAGTGGCCAAATAACACTCATGCAGTTGCTCTGTAATCTATACAGGGCAAAAACAATGCTCCACAGTGCCTAAGAGGCAGTGCAACACTGCCCAAAAAAAGTCTCCGTATAGTGTCCAAATATCCACGTACAGTGATCTAACATCTTTATAGCACAGGTATTATTCTACGTAGTGCGTGAACACTGGTATACATTTAATAAGGTTTGTGGTGGTCAAGCCTCAGGTGTCAGCTGGTCTGTAAGGCTTTTTTTTCAGTGCCACACATGTCCGACACCAAATGCTAGCCCTGACTACAGAGGCTCCTCTGTGGAGCCCACATAAAGCAAAGACTTAAACTGGTTTTCCCACGACTGACCTTTAACACCTATCCACAGGATTGGTGATAAGTGTCTGATTTACTGGAACCCCCATTATGACTAGAATGGGGGTCCCTGGTTCCTTCTTACTGCATGATCGCAGAGAGGAGCTTCAATGGCGAGGTTATAATGGAAAGTTTGCATACCGCTTAAATCTACAGGCAAGTAATGGGTGGTGTATGGTACAACTATTTCAGTAAGCTTGTGTGGCCGATGTGTTCAGTGGGGTTAGCTAGGGGGAAATCTGTAAATCCTATGGGCATGGTAGATTTATTTGGCTATTATTCATCATATATAGTATATACGTTATAGGACTTGTGGCTAGGGCAATGCTATTGCTGACAGCAATTGTCGTGGTTGTTTTTTTTTTTGTTTTTATATATTTTTTTTTTTTTTGGAAAAGAACCTCTTGATTCGGTAAAAGTTTCCATAACTTTAAGCCAATGTTTGAGTGAAGACCTGACTTCTTAGCGTCCTATTGGATAGTCCTCTAGATGATCAGGCTTGTCCTAGAGCTTTGCTATCTTTGTACTCTAAGGGTATGTGCACACATAGTGTGTTTGGGCCATAAATTTCAATGGGCAATACGGCGTTCTGTTCCGACTGGGCGTTTTTGTTTTTTTTTACACCTCGTTTTCCAAAAAACAGCACATAAAAAGTGCATGTCACTTCTTGGGATTTTTTGGAGCAGTTTTTCATTGACTATAGAAAAACCGCTCCAAAAACAGCCGTAAAAAAACACTGAAAATCACAAGTGGCTTAAACGTCTGCAAATCGTGAGGGGTTTTCCCTTAAACAGCTCTATTTCCAGATGTTGATTTTGTGTGTGCACATACCCTAAAGCTCGTCCTAAATTATTATTTTTTTTTTTAATGTAGCGATTTGCTGAAAGATGGTTTGGCCGACAGCTATTCATTCCGACTTCCATATACATGTATGTTCAGCCGTATCTTTAACCAATAGAAAACCAGAGGAGCCTGGCAGCGCCTTTTCTATTAATGGACAAAAGGATCGGGGATGTTGACATTCAACACCGATCTTTCTCTCCCCAACATCTGACGGCATCCCAACTCTCCCCAGACGACAAACATTAGATGGTCGTCCTGACTGAACTAGCGGGTTTGGCCAACCTATATCTAACGTGTATAGCTTTAAGGCTATGTTCACATCTGCGTTGTGGTTTCTGTGTAATGGGAAACACGCTATAATTCTGGATCCACTGTACGCCTGATGCCACTTTTGTTCAGAGCCTAACTATGGTATGTGGTGATAAATCACTAAATTCATGTGTCCTAGGTGATTGGAGAGCAGGCAGTATATGAGAATCAGTTGGTGGCTACCAAAACGCTGCAAGCATGGAATGGAATATCCATTACTAGAGACACCAACTTCAGGTAACTAAAGTGACGAATTAACTGCTGCATCTGATCAGTGACTGTTCACCCAACAAATACAATGCAGACATCTCCTCTTAGAACTGTTGTGCCATTCCTCCGTTCTTCCTCCTGGAAACATTAACATATTGGTATAACTGTACTCTCCATCCCAAAAACAAATGTCTGCAGTATCACAACTCCTACCAATTACATTAACTGACCGACTCCGCAAAATCGGTGCTTGCATGTGTGAACTTTACTTGCAGAAGCCCTGAAAATGGTGGTTAAATATCTGAGCTGTTATAGGTTGAAAACCAGACCTCAGTCGGTTGAGATGTTTGCCCACATGTTTATGGCCTTAAAGACTGCCTGCTTCAGACTAAACTTTTTGAAATGCCCTATTCAGTAAATTCTGAGTTGGGGGGGGGGGGGGGGGGTGGCATTCTGGACCCTCATCTATTGGCTAGAGGAGAGCAGCTACAAAGAGCATCTTTCTGTGAAGTACCTGGCTCGCCCACGCACTACTCATACAGTACTTGCAATACTCCATTTCTCCTGCGGAGTTGCTGCAGGGAGATTGAACACTTGCTGCCAGAAACCCCTACGATTTACAGATGGCAGGGTGGATCACAGCAGCCATCTATCCTGTGATCAGCATATTAGGGGACTGACTGCTTTGGACTTTACCTTTCTGTTGCAGCAATAACCTACTTGTAAAATATATATATTTTTTTCATTCCACAGGTTATTAGTTCGGTGTAGTTTCTCAGTCAGTGGCTTCCTCCCATTGAAAGTGGATGTAGTGACCCTGCCGCCCCCACCACCCGTGTCAAGTGAGGGACCACTTGGGTTTGAGCTGAGAATCAGTTTCGGTAAGTTTTTTTTTTTTCTTTTCCCCCCCCCCCCCCCTCTATCTCGCTTTAGTGTATTCACACATGGCAGAGTTTTCAACATAAAATCTGATCACTACATTCATATGAATATGAAGGGTTTCTGCAGCAGGTACATCATTTCTACAAGCCCCATTCAGATAAATGGGTCCGTCATCAGTCATAGAAATTTCTGCAACAATTTTGCCAAGTGTGACTTCGCCTCTGCAGTAGCTGAATTCTTCCTACACTCAGCAAATTGAGGTTCATATGGCAACTTGCTTAAACTGTTACTGGTCAGGGCTTCGTATCTTGCACTTTTTTTAGATTTGTATCTAGATGTGACTTGCATACAAAGTTGTAAACTGCATTTCTTCTATTTGTTGGAGCTGGTTTGAGATCTCTACTGAGTCCACAGCTTGTAAAAACATCTCTAATATCCTGGCTGAGACTCTACAATGTATAGATTGTATGTGCAACACAGAACTGCGGACTCCAAACAAGCAGGGGATGCTGAAGCCCATTCCCACTTTAGATTGAGTTCACACATGTCTCAATGCAACAAAGTTGAGCAACTCTGCAAACCTTTTGCTTAAGGGCTCAGACACGGAAAAACCATTTGTACAGGGACTTGCAAAGACCCTATGGTTCCATATTCTGGGTCCATAGGCACTCATGTCCTGCCATATGGTGGCCCACTGAGGCTTCTACCCTAGAAGCAATCTAACAGGCTTTAATGTGGACTAGTCTAGATTTAACTACTTTAGTTCTGATATTTGTACTCTAAGGCTTACGGACTGCAGTGCATTATGATGTTTGTTGCAAAAATGCCTAATTGTTTTTCAGATTCCATGTACGTCGAGTATTATAGAGAGACTGATTATCCAGTGGTAAAAGTCCTGAGAGATCCAGTATTTGTGGAAGTCCGAGTCCTGCAGAAATCTGACCCAAATCTCGTTGTTGTCCTGCACCAGTGCTGGGCCACGCCGTCTACTAACCCCCTGAGTGTTATACAGTGGCCTATTCTTGTTAATGGGTAAATAACCTAAACCTTAAAGGGGATTTTCCTAATTTTGAAAATAAGGGTCTGGCCAGTTCTGAGATCGTGACATGTTTAGGATAATTCAATAATCTTACCTGCTGTCCTATAAGGGATTTAACTTGTATGTTCTGCTTCTTGGGTGTATTTACAGGTGTCCATTTACTGGGGATAACTACAAGTCCGAGCTGATTCCTGTTGTCACAAGTTCTGCTGTAGCTCTCCCTACTCACTACTCCCGGTTTAATGTGAGAACTTTTACCTTTGTGAATATGAACACGCAGGAAACTCTCGCAGGACAGGTAAAGTCTCAGATAAAAGGGGTAATAGTACTACCCTAAAATACTGTACAAATCAATGGATATATTGATTTTGCACTCTACTGCCTCTTGTGGCCACATGTGATGCGTTCACGTCAGGTCAATTTCGGCTTTGTATTAAATTCCTGTATGTCTATGTAAGAGCATCTCTGACTTTATGTAACCATTTTTATTTTTTCAGGTATATATCCACTGCAGTGTTTCAGCTTGTATTCCCACTCTGAATGACAACTGTGCTACCTTGTGTTCTAGAAGTAAGTTTAAACATTTCTGGTCCAGAGACACCGGGACCCATAATCTATCAGACCAGGGGCGTAACTAGGAAAGACTGGGTCCCATAGCAAACTTTTGACCGTGTGCCCCCCCCCCCCCTGTAGATTGTGCCATACAGCTCCCGCTGTAGATGGCATCCCCCAATTTGAAAAAAGAAAAATGACTCACCTAGGCCCTGTTCCTGTGACAAAGGGAAATGCTCCACATCATCCGCAACGCTGACGGATCCTTGTCTGATCCAGTGACGTCACCAAACCGGCCTGCACCATGATCCTGTCCCTGCACCTGATAGGCTGCAGGCCGAACATAGCCTAGTAAATGGCAGTTATAAACAGAAGAACGAAAAAAGGGGAGCTAAGATAGCCAAAGATCATTTAAATAGATATCTTTATTACCATATAAATACAAATATTAAAAAGTTTGCAACAGGACATGAAGACACTGTAATAACCACTACAACACGATAGAACAGACAACATAATGATCCAGGGTAAGTCTAACACTGGTATAAGTATGTGGCAGAAGAGATATGGCATGGAGCTAACAGGTTACTAAAATCCGTAGAGCCCTAGTGCTGAGCACAATGGGTGGGTGACACAGGAAAAAAACCAATGTTACCGACAAGAATATATAGCAAGAAATGCCCACTCATCTAAACTTAGAAGAGCTTACCCATAGTTAGTGAACACCAACACGCTTGATCGACTCTCCTGGTCCCGACACTATGGGTAAGCTCTTCTAAGTTTAGATGAGTGGGCATTTCTTGCTATATATTCTTGTCGGTAACATTGGTTTTTTTCCTGTGTCACCCACCCATTGTGCTCAGCACTAGGGCTCTACGGATTTTGGTAACCTGTTAGCTCCATGCCATATCTCTTCTGCCACATACTTATACCAGTGTTAGACTTACCCTGGATCATTATGTTGTCTGTTCTATCGTGTTGTAGTGGTTATTACAGTGTCTTCATGTCCTGTTGCAAACTTTTTAATATTTGTATTTATATGTTAATAAAGATATCTATTTAAATGATCTTTGGCTATCTTAGCTCCCCTTTTTTCGTTCTTCTGTTTATAATCAATATATGGGAGTTGCCTATTCTTTACATTAAGGAGGATGCTTTACCTATTTAGCTCCTAGCCTATTATCGTAATTGCTTGCCTGAGCCTTTTTGTGTATAGTAAATGGCAGTGCAGGGAGATGCCTCCCTGTTCTGAACTTAGACATTTCGGGAATAACCCTTCACAGTGGACAGCTTAGTTGCTACTGATATCATGCGGGGGTTTAATAATGGCAGTGTACAACAAAATTAGATGCGGGGATTAGTAGTTTTCTTTGAAGAGGTGCCTCTGCTCGATCATGACTAGATTAAGCTTGTAAATGTTAAATCTTATATAGATTTTACTCTTTTTGTTGTAGGTAAAAGATCAGTTCACGTGCTAAAAAACGAGAGTAAAACCAGCCTAGTATCGTCCGATGTTCCAATCTACTTCGAGAACTCTCTGCCGTTGGCGCAGAATGACAGAGAAGGTGAGATGTACATTTTATACGCACACAATATTCACACTTTGAAGGAAAAAGATAAATATTAATTACTTATCGACCGGATACGTCAGATGCAGGTCCCACCTCTATCTGACATCCTGTGGATATGTCAATGTTCCTCAATTCAAAACTAGATAAAGCTCCGTTACTTGTGAAACATGATCGTTCTTCTGACTCTATCAATCCAATGACATCACTTCCTGTCTGGGTGACCACAAGTCTAGCCTCTTAACAGACCTAGCTGTTGTGGTCACAGACCAATCCAATTAGGTGCCTGTGAACACACCAGGCAGGGAGACTGAAGCCGTCATTGGGCTATCTTATGGGGGTTTGTTTTCAGTTTCACATGCAGAGTATAGACTGTTATAAGCTGCAGCCTGTATTTAGAGGAATTTGAAGGACCAATACCATGCAACAGCTGAC